>NC_092206.1:82660714-82809190 GCF_043381705.1 Parasteatoda tepidariorum | reverse complement strand
ATATATATATATATATGCAACAAAATAAATAAATACAAGAAAACACGAAGAAAGTTAAGAAAAACAATAAGTTTCATTTATTGCGCAGAAGCTGCAAGTAAACAGAACTCATTAGATAAGTTCAAAATTCCTTTGTTTTATCTTCATTTATTCATTGAGTTGTAGAATAAAAGAAAATTTAAATAAGGAATTATAAGTTGAAATAAGAGAAATTTTAATAAATTAAAACTGACTGAAAAGTTTAAAAATAAATTATATTTCTGAATATACTTCATAAATTTCGAAATTGTTTTACTTATTTATTTAGGAATAACCATTTTTTTAAATTCTTTATTATAAGTTACAATTTTCCAAAAGAAGAAGAATACTTATCAATTACTTACAATTTTAGTGATTTATTTATCTAAGCGTAAATTTTTTTTAATTTTCTTCTTATATAATATTAAATATGTTTTGGTGGCTTATATTGCATTATGACATTCTCTGATTTAATGAGATTAGGAGAGTTTTCATTTACTTGTTCCTTTTTTTATGTGTTTGTACAAGAAAAAAATGATAAACCAAATGATGAAATACCGAATTTCATTTCCAATTGACAATTTTTCTGTTTCCTAAGTACTAATTATTATAAGACGTAAAATATTTCTCTCGATTAATATATTTCATTTATTCTTTCGATGTAATAACAATACCAATTAACATTGTTTCGTTAACTGAGAAAAAACCTTTGACATTACCAGACAACGTGACCTGAATCTTTCATGCGATTTTAGATTGAGTCTAGCTTTCATTTGTTCTATTTTCTTATCTAGATTATTGTTTAGCTTAATGAAAAACCTCGAATCCTTTAATTTGATACCACAAATCTTAAGTCATTTACTATTGGTAGTTTTATTCGACATATTAAGTAATATTCATAATCTCTTAAAATTAGTTTTATTGTGATATTTGAACATGGATTAACATTAAATTGCATATTTAAAAATTATAACATAATTTGAAATATTGATTATAGATTACACATTGAAAGAAATAAAGTTTTTTGTCGTCAGATTTTAATCGCAAGTCGCATCACAGAAAGTAAACATAAAAAAATTAAACACTCCCGCCCAGTCCACTTTGTCAGCTAGGAGACAATATAATGCAAAACTTCTGAATTTCGATACCAATGATTTGAGGGAAGCCAAGTGGTTAATACTATATGCATTACATCGTGTTCATGGTGTCTATTACATAGTAGTTACGTTTCTGAACAAGTGGTACACACCAATCTGAAGCTACTAAGGCCTCATCGCAAGGTATTAAACTCAAATCCTTTACAACAATAGTTAAGTGCCTCAACAATTGTACAATCACTGCTATAACGGAAGTCAAAGAAAGCTTTTAGATATTTGTTTCAACTAATTCAGATTATGCTCTATTCCAAGTATGTTTTGCACTATACTTAATATACGAAGATGTTCTGTAATTTCCACCCTTAGTTCATTTTATCAGAATCCTTGTCAACATTTAAATCCAAAATGTATGCACATTAGGAGTAGAAAACTAATATTTTTTTCCAATGCCCACCTCTGTTAACATCCGTCAATTCAGGCATTTACAGGGCGATTTTGTTGACCTTTCTTTCAGGGGCACCATATTACGTGTGCCAACGTCGCTCCCACAGTGAGGACAGATAGTACAGAGTAGGAAAGAACATCCATGCCTTTTTTGGGATTCGAACCCAGAACCTTTCTGAGGCAAGGGCAGTTCACTGCCCCCTACACAGGCCGGTTGGTAGAAAACTAATATTTAAGCTAGAAAAAAAAGACTTGAACTCTAACAAATTACTACTGAAGAAAATATGCATTTGAAACATCAGAACGAGTTTGAATGCATGAAAAAAAAACTTGCAGAGGTAAAATAATTCCATTAACTCTCTCCCCCTACAATTAAAATTTTAGTGACCTGCACAGTACATAATAGCACAGTCAAAAATTTATAATTAAAAACAGTGTGAGCCAGAATGGCTAAAAAGTGGTAGAGCACTCCACTTCCAAAAACGGACATAACTTCGAATATTTGCGGTAATTGGTCAATGTGTATGCTATTTCAGGTCCTCACCGACCACATTGCTGTCATAAAATACTCCTAGTAGTATGCAAACCATAGATTGGAATCCCTTTTTCCTCGGTTTAACCCTTGTCAGATTTTCGTGTTTTTCCTCGCCGTGTACTGCAAATGCAGATTAGTTCCATCAATTAGTCCTCCACGAAGGCAAATTTTTCTTAATGCTTGATCCATGAATTTTCTTGTCCTGTGACTGGACTCAAAACAGTGTTATGCATTGTCAATTTTTCCTCAAAATATATTCAATAATTGCACCCTCCTTTTCAAAATATGTTTCGTTTCTTAATTGCTTCTCAGATACTTTTTAAATGCAAATAGATGTATATATGTAAATTTCTTTTAACTTTTTTTTATCAATTTATATTTATAAAAATGTCTATCGTCGTATAGAACATAAACTAAGCTTGTATTTCAGTGTTTTTAGCAGAAACTGAAAACATTTTGAACTTCTGGTCAGAATTTTAAGAATGGAAAAAAAAGACAATTTTTCTATATTCCTTAAAAGCTCAAATATTGAGTTAAGCTACATTTCTTTACATTACATTTTTCCTACCCTTTACTTTTCTTGAATTTTTTTGGGTTTGTGACTCATTTAAACATGAATATTTAAGAGAATAGTTAAAATATAATTAGTTCTACTTAATTTTTTTAAAGAAAATCTGCAAATTTTGCGATTTTTTAAAAGAGCTTAATTTCGGATAAGCTTTATTATTTATAAAACCAGAAAATTAATAAATATTATTGAAAAAATAAAGGTTAATATTTAAATATAACCTGCTATTTATTGTCGCAGATTAAATTCATCTCTTCTGCTATTGGTTTAAATTTTTCAATTATTTTGTAGTTTTAAACCATTGGAGATTTTTTTAAACATAAAATTTTTTTAGAAAAATATATTTACAAAACTTTACAAATGGAAATCAATGGAAAAGAACGGTTTAGATTCATTTCTAACAAAAATGACTATAGGATCACCATCTTGTGCATTTTAAAGATTTCTAAGTTTTCACAAATCGGTTCTCTCCAAGAGTTAGTATCCAGTGAAGATTTGTCATTCGGAGGTAAAACTGTTCCTATCCACGTGAAGACAAGAACAAAGAAAAGTATATTAATGAAGACGACGAGAATATTGCTGAGGATTGGGGAGAAGTTTTCAGGGGAGGATGGAAAGTTCTTGTCCAACCCGATTTAAAAAATTTATTTTTTTCTCAATATCAAGCATTGTAATTTTGGTTTTGAAATATTTAGGAGATGTAAATAAATGCTTTTGACAATTATACTTTACCTTTTACTGTTTCAATCGAATGCTTGCTCCTGAAAATTCTTAAACCTCGAAATACGCTTTTCTCAGAATCTGCAACCTCTCCTAAACAAACAGATATTACGGTAGTATTCCTGTCATATATTCACAAATGTTGCCGAACATACTTAGCAATACTTTTACTTTTGTTAATTGTAACGAAAGCAAACGTGAAAAGTACGTACTTTTTCTTGTACTTCATTTTTTTTTTAATTTAGTACTTTTACTTATTTTTCGTTACTTTTTTTTGGAAAAAGTACAATTATTTGTAACGAAAATGTCGAAATTAATCGCTTCTTTTTTCTGATTCAAATTGAAAATTTCCTCGAAAAAAAATTTTTTTTCGAAATTTTTTAAATAATTTTATTTTCAATTCATAAATTTAATGTACTATACATTCTTTGTCTCGAAAGAAAACTGTTTTTTTCTTTCTTACGTCTGACCATAATGGAAGTGCAAAGGGGTCGAAGGTCACAGCATGACCACCTACAAATTCCTAGAAACTAGCAATAACTCCACCTGCTTGGTCAATATTATTTCTATCCGAAACAAAATTTTTAATTTTTGTTTAATGGATTCAATACGGAATATCTACATAGCAAATTTAAAAATCTTCAGAATTTAAATTTCTAAAATTTTTTTTAATCTTTTATAGAAACGAAATATAAGTTTTAATTTAATGGATTTCAAATGGTTACTTGAATATGAATATTTTTTTTATTTCTTTACTTATTACTTTAAACAAAAAATATAATGTTTATCGGATTTTTTGAGCAAATTAATTTATTACTACGAATTTCAAAAATAAAAGCAAAATTTCTAAAAATTTGGTAGTTTTAAAATTAATAAAACTCCTTTTATATGCAAACACTGAATTTTGATTCCTGGATATTTTCAAGGTTCACTATTTCAAGGAAATTTGTAACATTTTCATGCATTTTGAAGTTTTATGCTTTTTAATTAAAACTCAATGTTTTTAAAATTGCATTTTCTCTTACATTTTTTAACGAAATGAAGGTTACTTAAAATTTTTGATTTCCCCGAAATGTACTTAAAATCGCTACTTTTTTGATTTGTGCTTGTACTTTCACTTGTACTTTTTATTCGTTACTTTTTAAAATAAAAACGTTTTGTATTTTACTCGTCACTTTTGCTTAAAGTACCTGTACTTTTACTCGTTACTTTTAAGAAGTAACTTCCCCATATATGCTACTGAATGGTTACAAAATTTAGGGTATTTTTGATTTTTTATATGTTATTTGAAAAGTTATTGTGACAGAGAATCTAATTTTTCAATTCACTCGACCACCGAATGTAGCACCATTTTAAAAAAATAATTCGAAATTTGAAAACTTTTTTTTAAGAAATATTTCTTTCAGCATTAGTTTTACGAAGAAATATGAAGCATGTTATTTATACTAAATTATCTACGATTTAAAATCAATATGATATTTGCAGCTGTTCCCGAAATAAATCCATTTGATTTGAAAAGAGTATTAGAATTTGAAATTCTTAGTAGGTTATTGCGCGGTATCAACTAGAAGAATTCTACAACGAAATTGGTAACAATAATAATTGTTTTACCTAATTAGAAACTCCATCCGCTTTAAAAACACACAAATAGCAATTAACAGTTGTTATGTTTCAAGAGCTTCAAAAATAGGCACCCATTTTCAAGACTTGCCGGATGTGAATGAGAAGATGATTAGATTAGAAATATAAAACGTAAGATTGCCAACGAAGAATGAAAATAGTAAAGCTGAGAAACAAAACCGGAAAAACAAGTAGCTGAGAGAAAATAAATATGAAAAACAAAGCCACAGTGGCCAAGAGAGGTAAATCAGGCTAAAATGCATGATGAGGGGGGGGGGAGGATCTAATGTCGTTAACAAGAGATTTAGCACTCATATGAATAAAAATAGATTTCGGGGCATAATTTTTTTAGTTTTGTTTCTCACCTTTATTTTGCAATTTTTAGCTGGCAACTTTACGTTTGTATTTCAAATAACTTTTGTTTCGTCTCATTCACTTCCTGCAGAGTCTTGGCGCTTGATTTTTGAAGCGCTTGAAACATGTCAACTTTTTGAAAGCGGTAGAAATTTCTAATCAAGTAATATCTTATTGCTTCAGTTTCTTGGGAAAATTTATTTAACAATAATTGTAGTTCATTTAAATAGATGTAATTTTTTGTCGCCTCAAACCTTCTTATTTTATGGGAAGGATAAAAATACATTACTACAATAATGCGGATAATGTGACTTTATTTTTAATTCACAAGATGGTTTCAGTAGTTTTCACGCTATGGGAGCATTATGATAGTTTCCCCATATTAATTTTTACCACGTAAAAGTCGCGTTAACCGTCTTGGTACATTTTTCAATAGTAAATCAATACAAAAATCTAGCGGTTGCGCTGCTTAACAATACAAAATAAACGAAGTGGCAATGCATGATTGGTAAGTGTATTTATTGCGGTTGTAAATAATTAACTCTGGGGTATACTGCCTTCCGGCTCAGACATGTTCTTTAGTTGTACGGCGAGAAATTAGATAATATTGAGATCCCTGTATTGAATGGGTTCATCGAAGCTGTTATCCAGAACAACAATTTTATTCCATAAATAATCCTCCAACTTAATCTGGTGCAATTTATAGAGCTCCTTTGAATGTAAGAAGAAATCATATCAGAAGAGTTGTTTCATCATGCGTTCAATCAGCCGCTTTATATTAAAGCACAAGAAATGATAAAAAACCACGATGATAGTTTTTAATGTGGTTATTATATTAAAGGGTTCACATTCTAATGTTCATTATGGGAGTTACGGTTGCTGCTGGAAGAGGTTCCAGTGCCTTTTAGAATTATAAGAGGTTGTGCAAACTCAGGGGTCTTAAGAGCTGCCTTTCTTGATAAATCTTGTCTTAGTCCTATTAGTTTGGAAATCAGTACATCTACCAAAATATGTGATTTTGATCGTGGGAAACACGTTTAACAACCAAAGTAATTGAAGGCCAATGCAATTGTGAAGAACGTTGAAGAAAATGAACTGTTTAAAGAAGTTAAGCAAAATTCAGGGAGGATTTACGCACTCTTGAATGACGTGGACTTATCAGTGAGATGTACATTGATTACTTTTCAATGGTCAGTCTGATCAAACAGTTCATAATAAAAAGGAGAACTGGCCTCTTCCATCATCTTGCAAACTCAGTCATTTTTTTTAAATACCTTTTCATTTCTTTAATGAAAAATGTATCTTCAAGATACGTTGAGATTTAAAATCAGAATATATGCCGCTGATTATCTGGCTTTTTGACAGCCAGGCGTTACAACAAATTCTGGCCATCAAAAATTCAAATTGATCAGACATTTGAGAGACATCTGATGAAAATTATTAACAAAAATCTGTTTGATTGACAATAGGTGGTATAATGACTGATGGTGTGCTCACTCGATGAATCTTTCGAATAATAAATGCATCTTCGAAGCATTTGTTCAGAAATTAAAACAATTCTGCGGTATAGCATTAGCGTCCTCTGAACAACATGTCGGCATGAGGCCCTTTTCGAAAAGTCCAACATATGATAAGCAGCATAACTCTCACAGTGGCTTACTGGACACAATTTGTCCAGTAAAAGGCACTATTCATCATAATCTATTTTCCAATACAGATGTAATAATGTGAATACATTCAGGAATTGAGGCAGACACTGATTTAAATTGTCCTTTTTCTGAGAAAATTGGGAAATCTATGATGGTTAAATTGATGGAAAGAACTTTGACGTCCTCAAATTTAAGCAGAAGAGCAAAATAGTTAGTTACGCCTCTTGCTTCTGCAATTAGTATATTTAAACTGGAGAGCATCAGCATAGCTTTATACTTCTTTATGCTTTTTTACTAGTTATGCAGAGTGAAGCTGTCACATGATAATGATAATTTGAGAGCATTTCTCACTGTTTCTTATGCCATTGTTTACAGAAAAGGGCATGTGCAAGGGAATTAAATGTTATATATGTGTTTTTTGCCAGTTTAAACTGATTTAAATACCTAGGCAACCCTCTTCTATTCTAACTCGGTTTAAATTGAATTAGATTAGACATATTTGATTATTCAAAAACTTCAATAGCATCAAAAATTATTATGGTGGAAAAATTGAGTGTTGAATATTTCGAGCGCTCAGAAACAACGCGCCCATTCTCATGACCTGCAAGATATGAATATGACAATGGAAAATAATATAAAGGTAATGAAAATTTGAAATACCATGGTAGGCGAGGAAACTGGTAATGACCCAGCTAACAAGGTTTGAGGAATTCCCACGCAGTATGTCTAGGAAAGCGATATTCATATTAATATGTCTCAGATTTTAACTAAATAAATACAAAAACAAAAATAAAACTGCGACTTAATAAACAAAAGTCAAAGTGGTTTGGGTTGTCGTAAATACTTTACCTCATGTTTCAATTTTTTTATACCAAGAACTCCCATATAAACGTTCTTTGATACATAAATAACTCTCTGAACTGTCGAAAAAATGCATGAATACCTGAACATTTCATTCTTCGAATTTTTCAAATGGATTTAAAAACGCATATTTGAAAATATTTCTACCATCACATTGTCTTAAATATAATCTATACAACCGTAAATAAAGATCCTTTCGTCTAATGGATGTGTTCGCCTTGCACTTTCCAAATACATAATATTCTTCAAGCTTAAAATTTTGGAGTTAAGCCATTTTCCTTACACGTAAACGTCAATCCTAATAACTGGTACTGCAATGTTTCTCCTATAACAGCTTTTGAAACTGTAAGCGATATGTTAGAAAATATACTTCTTTCAAAGCCCTAGACACTCAGGAACAATTCAGACAGAATTTAAAATTTTTATATTTTACCGAGATCCAGATGGTATCTTCATACATTCTTAAATTTCGTTTTCCTTTATCACAATATCTTTATCTATATGTGTAATAAGCGATGAAATGATATATTTTTTTCGTTTGAAAAAAAGAGACACATCGATAACAGAGAAATGGAACTAGATGATTTAACTCAAGCATTTTTTTTCGTTACATTCGAATTTGATAAAAAAAAATAATGCATGTATATTTATTTGTAAAGTTAAATAAAAGTATTATAATATAGCAAGTACAGTTACCTGTTTTAAAAATTAATGTTTTTCCTATAAACATATAAAACATATTATACTAATAATCCACTTTTTTTCTTTCATTTTAAAAATACTTTTGTTATTTTAATTATATAACCTGCTCAAATATGAATAAAATATTCTGTACCTAAAAAGTAAACTAGAAAGACATAATTTGTAAATAACGTAATTCGTAAATAGCATAATTATGCTAAATTCAGAAAAAAATACCTGAAGTGCCAATTGTAAAACATATTGATTTTTTGTTCATAAATATCATTAGCGGTGAAAATAGAGAGATCTTGAAACGTTCAATACAACGAGAAACTAAAGTGCAAATATTTTTTGCTATGGTACTGTAACAAGGGATAAAAAAGAAGAAAATCAATATTTTTGCGTATATTACCTTAAGTTTATTCAATCCAGCTTTCTATAGAATGTGTTTATAATTGAACGGAAAAAAATTATATGATTATTATTTCACATATTTTTTTAAACTTTCTACGGAATAATTAATGCGAAACCTGTTAGCATTCTACACAATGATTAGGCAAGGTATGTAACAATCTTCGTATATCATCCATTGTCGAAAAAGCACTTGACATTGCACAGGAAGACTAAAGTGCCAATGCAATGACTAGGGATACTGGGGAAAATATGTAATAAGTCTCATGTTTTAGATTTTACTTAAAAACACGAGGCATACTATTCAGCGACGAGGAATTTTATGGAATGTTGGCATTTTATACAATGAAATTCATCGGAACAAATATTAAATATACGACATTTTAAAATTCAATTTCTCAGTAACGCTATGTTCGAATTTGCTCAAATTTTGAATTTTGCGATATGGAATTACATTATTTAATAAACAAATTATATAATTGCGTATAAAAGTTTTTAAATTCGCCAAAAAATATCTTGAGATATAAAGACGCAAAAAGAGCGGTGAACATTTAGGGGTCAAAACTTTGCACTCTTGACCAAACAGTTAGAAACATACTTCCGAGATCGCGTCTACCTCAGATATTTTGAGGGGATGAAATCCAAATCCATCGAAAAAAAGGTACGTTTTTTGCCTTATTTCTTAACTTAAAATATCTTTGTCACAAATTTATTAGCATATTTGAGGTTTCACCTGTGAACCATTAAGTGTGAGTCCTAGTACATCAAAATCCGATAATTAGATCGAAAGTTATTCAAGGCGAATCATTGTTTTAAAATTATTTTTTCAATTTTCTTAATTTTTTTTTATTTATTCATTTTTTTGCTCACTGTGCATTAAAGCATTTTTTCTCCATAGTTTGGTGCACAATAGACTATTTCGATAATCACGGTGCGCCTTAACTAAAATTAAATTAAATGCTCTTACACCTTGAAAATTAGAAGAGATTCTGAATTTACAATGTTCTTTGATAATAAAAATCGAAAAATTAAAATAATCTGTGGAGAGATTTNGATATTTTGAGGGGATGAAATCCAAATCCATCGAAAAAAAGGTACGTTTTTTGCCTTATTTCTTAACTTAAAATATCTTTGTCACAATTTTATTAGCATATTTGAGGTTTCACCTGTGAACCATTAAGTGTGAGTCCTAGTACGTGAAAATCCGATAATTAGATCGAAATTTATTCAAGAAAATTTATGGAAGGAACGAAATTTATTCGAAATTTAATCAAATTTATCAATCATTGTTTTAAAATTATTTTTTTAATTTTCTTAATTTTTTTTTATTTATTAATTTTTTTGCTCACTGTGCATTAAAGCATTTTTTCTCCATAGTTTGGTGCACAATAGACTATTTCGATAATTAGAAAAAAACTCAACATTTTCCTGAGATATACATTACATACCTATGTTTTATATCTTAGTTTTCTGTCTTCTCAAATTATATATTTCAGTTTTCTGTCTTCTTAAATTATATACCTTAGTTTTCCGTCTGGCTAAAATATTTTTAAAATGCTACCATCTTCCAAATAAAAAAAAATTTCAATCTCCATAAGTTGAAAATTATTTTATATTAATTCATTGTTATTTCTTAAATCAAACAAAGAAAATACTTTCAATTTTTAAAGATAATTACATATTCTCTGTTGAAGATAAAAATATTTTGTATACATTTGTATTTTTGACATAAAAATAAAAGTAAAATATATTACCTGCCTCTACACGAAAACTTAAAATGAATTCAATGCAAGATTTCTCCTCAGTTTAATAAGAAAAAAAATTATATTTGTGCAACAGTAGGATGGAAACAATGTGCGAAATTTTTTAAGGTGTACATATTACAGGTTGTAAGTTAATCTCGAAAATGAGGAAAAGTGAAAAACGCCAATGAAATCTTAAGATTGACTCTTCAAATGTCGAAAAATACATAAATATAGCTCAAACTAAGTTTTGAGCTATATTTGATTGCTTGATTTAAAAATCATACTTTGTAAGAAAGTTTTATATTGATTAATAGTTTTAGTTCATTAATTTTTTTCATTTAAATTTCATAAATTAATTGTTTTACAACAATCAAAAAAAGTGTTTTTAATTAAGATATTTTATAACATTTAAACTCATAGTTGAAAATCAAATTAAAAACATAAGGTTACATGTATAAGAAATAAAAGTATTCTAAAAAATGCTATTGTTAGTTTTCAAATAATAAAAAAACACTTGTTGTTAAAATATAATTTTTCCAACTAAAGACTATTATTTTTTAGGCAAGCGAAATTATTTTTCTTAATTTATTTATTGCATCATTTAAACATTATTCGTAATAATGAACTATTGACCATTTAAATTAAAATGACACAAATGTTTAAATTTCAATGTGAAAAAATATTATGTTAAACTATATAAATATATACTTTAATAGAAAGATAAATTTTTACCTAAGCATTTATATAATTCTCTTTTAAAAAGTTAAATTAAAATGATAAAGATTTATACGTCTAAAACTCAAATTCATGACTTGCAGCTAAAAATCCAATCAACGTAAAGCTTCTTTGTATTTCAAATTTCAGTTGTTGTTAATTCAAATCTAAGATAACCACACTCATAAAAAGAAAACAAGAATGGAACTAAGAAAATAAAAATAAAAGATAAAATAATAAAAAAAACTTTAATTACTTTATATAACTTAAATTTTTTTATAAGAAAAAAAATTAACAAAAAATGATCAGAAGCAAAATTAAGACAAATGTTCCGCGGAATTCTGTAACTTTTTATAACCAACACAGTTATACGTGCTAAAAATAGCTCTTTCTGGTACTGGTTCAATATTCCCAAACAAAGGAATATCAATTATTTTGATACACTTTGCCTTGGTGATATTATTATATACAACTTTAATTTTTTTTACAAGAAAAAAAAATTAACAAGTAATTATCAGAAACAAAATTAAGACAAATTTACCGCGGAAATCTATAACTTTTTTTAACCAACACAGTTATACGGGCTAAAAATAGCACTTTCTGGTACTGGTTCAATATTCCCAAACAAAGTAATATCAATTGTTTTGATATACTTTGTCTTGGTGATATTATTATATACAACTTTAATTTTTTTACAAGAAAAAAAATTAACAAATAATTATCAGAAACAAAATTAAGACAAATTTACTGCGGAAATCTGTAACTTTTTTTTAACCAACATGGTTATACATGCTAAAAATAGCGCTTTCTGGTACTGGTTCAATATTCTCAAACAAAGGAATATCAATTATTTTGATATACTTTCCCTTGGTGATATTAATAGATAATATCACTAACATTAATTTTTATTGGATATAACTTCGTAGCTTAAGAGTATTCTATTAGTTCTGTGTATTTCTCAAAACATGAAAACCTCTAGCAAATTTATTTTGTAACTAATGCAATCTAAACTATATCTCTACTTTATATAAATAAAAAAATGAACAATCAATATTTTACTTACCTATCTAAACTCATTGCCAAAATAGTGAACACTGACGTCGATACAGTTAAACTAGCTACGAAATTGCTTACGACACAAAAAGTTCCTCCAAACGGCCAATGACTGTTCAGCATAAACACAAAGTTAAATGTGGCGTTACCACTAGCTAAAAGAAAGTCTGCAATCGCTAAATTTAATAAAAATAAATTGGTGACAGTCCGCATTCTTCGGTGGGCTATAATAATCCATATCACTATAAGATTTCCTACCAACGCTACGAGAATCATAATTGAGAAAACTAAAGTCCAAAGAAGTTGCTGATACCAAGGTAAAATATATTTTGGAGAAAATATACTGCTTGGTATAGAATCGTTCAAGCACCTGTAATATTCTTCTGTAAAATTTGGAACACCATTGATATTCTGATAATCATCTAAGTCAGAGTCTGTGAGTTTGTAGTTAATAACTGTCTGAAATATATCGCCACATTCAGACATATTTGAGCTGAATATGGGTTTGTGCAAATTCATGTAGGATTCAAGTAAATTTATTTCTTTTTCCTGTAAGTTACCCATACTTGAACTAAAATTTTGAATTTATCAAAATATATATTTAGCAAGTATTTTCAAAGTTTTTATTCTTCATCGAACGAAATCGTAAATTAGTAATGAAATGCAATATAAAATACAATAGTTTGGATACGTAAACCATTAAATCAAAAAATAAATTATTTGCAAATGAGTTCCTTTTTTTCCGTCATAAAAGCATTTTGCAATGAATTTCATAATAATATGCATCTTAAGCTCTTTCTTCAAGCGTTTTTTGCATTTTTATCTTCATTTAATATGAGAAATACACCAAATAAACTAATTCAATTTCTAATTAAAATGTTTTTAACCTCGAAACAAATCAAATATATGATTTGAAAAAGCTTGTTATTGTTTGATAATTCGTTTAAAATCCATATAAATATATTATTTCTTATTTTTCAATAGAATAAACAGTTTAAATAATAACTTGCTTAAGAATCTAAAAATTTGCAATTTTAGTATGAAAAGCTATAGCTTCCGAAGAATTCAATAGATATTGAAATTTCAATGCATATTTAAAATATTTAAAAATAAATCATACATATTATTTATATTCCACAGTTTTGATATATTTTATACTAAATTTTATAAATTTGTAACTGGCCAATGAAAATTGAACTTTGACATACACTAAATCTTTTTTACAAAACGATGTGTTAAAGTTAGATCACTTTGAAAATCCGTTAAATTTTTCAAACTTTAAAACACTTCAGAGATTTTTTTTAATCAATGTCCAACACCTTCCAGAATTTATCACTTAACTAAAAGTTCACATTCTAACTTCCAAACTTTCAGAAAAAAACTTGTAAATGGAACTTTTAGATTCTTTTCGATTTTCGAAGACCCCTTTGGAATTCGTCTAACCGCGGCCAAACACAAGATAGAAACTGAGAAGTTGGTGAGCTGAGCTGTTGATTTTCGTCCCGTTTTCTCCTATCGATTCTTTGCGCATACTCACCCCTTTTATTTTCTTCCCTCCCTCCCCCACAAATGCCATGACTCCCCCTTTGATGTGCATTACGACTCTTCACGTAGTTAAATAGCCGATGAAAACGTGTGTTATGTATCAGAGATAACGCGCAAACCGTCCTTTTTATTTCTATTATAAGTTTCTCTAGTTATGGTTCTTATAGTTTAAGTGTTACTATATCTTTTTTAGTATCGCGCGGTCTGGTACGGTGTGAAAAGTGTGTTCTATTTCTTTCCTATAAACAAGATGTATTCGCTCAAGTTTTATATTGATGTACAGTTTCTATCGATTTCAATTTTTACATCATCTTTAGTCATAAATTTATGTTCACATTTTCATTCTTTTCAAAAGGATATATTTATTTAAGCTCTATCGTTTAACATTAACTCTTGTTTTTAAACGAACGTTTAGCGTTATGTTTTTAATCGTTTTCTGTTTTTGTTATTTTTAACATCGTTTGCTTACATGCTATTTATTTATAAAAATGTTACATTAAAAAATACATATTTTATGCGATAAATATTTAATCAAAAACTCGAACAATTAGGCACAACCTAATTCGAACTTATTTAATACGTAAATTAGCAAGTAAATTCTAAATATTTTTTTTATAGTTAGGAGTGTTTATTCATATTGATATAGAATTTCACATGCGCATGGATTTTCAAATTTTTTTTTTACAGAATTTTGTTATTATGTCTTTTTTCCCTTCAAAAAACTTTACTTTATACAAAAAAAGTAAAAATAATGTAATACAAATTAATTTTTGAACATGACATTTTTTATTAACTTATTTTTATATTTTTACAATTATGTATTTTATATAAATATTGGGTAATATATTTATTCGGTATGTATTACCGATAAGTTAATATATGTATATCATTCAGTAAGCATATATTAACTTTTCGGCATTATGTATCGAAAATAATTTTTTTCAGTTCAGTGAACTAATCAAGAAAACTTTATTGAATGGATATGTAAAATTACAAGTTATCTTTTTAGAAAAGCAAATATTTTCACATTTTTGTTTACTATTATTGATAATGAAGGGCACCTTTCTCACCATTGTCTGAAGTACCGGACACCTCCGGGGCTTTTAAAAGAGTCAATTTTTTTAAAACTCTTAATGCATTCAGAATCCCTCAAAACTCCCAGACAACATTTTATTACTTTCCTATGAGTTCTATTTGATAAATTATTTTTTAACGAAAAGAAAGCTTACTTTCGTTTTTAGCTGAAACGGAGAGTTACGTGATTATTTACGAGCTGACGTCACTCGTATCCATTTCCCGTTCATCTGCAATCACTGAGCTATGAAAGCCATTCTTGCATTCGTTTGTATTTTCGTAATAAAATCCAACTATTTTGAATAGTAAATAACTAAGTGAGAACGAAGAAATGTTTAATAAATTGTGCCCTAATGGAGCTTAATGAAAATGTGCGTTTAATATAGCGTATTTTAATAACATTGTTAAATTTCAATCCTACAGAAATATAGTTAGTTGTCGACGAAATTTTCTTATTCTGAATATTTAAGATTTTTTTAATCAGTAAAAATGTGTTTGAATGAGTTATGCGTACCTGGTATTATTTATTAAAATGATACTTTATAAATACAAAATAATTTTGTTCCTTCATTTTTTTTTAAACCGTATTAATCTTTATTTTAAAGTAACTCGTATATTTCAAATTCATTTCGAAGATTTATTTCCAAGTTAAGTGAAAGAAATATTGAATTGATTTTCTACATAGAACAGTTTTAGATTTTAAAAATGTAGGTAAGCTTAAGTTATTGAATTTTTTTAATAGCGTGAATTCAATGCAATGAATTATCTTCAGCATAGCAGTAGCCTCTTACAAAAGTTGTGTTCTTAGCAAAACTTTTAGTTCATTGTTGAAAAAAATAAAAGAAAAAAATTTATATATTCCAGTTCATCCTATTAACTTTATTTTAATTGAGTTAATCTATATTGTAAGAGCATTGAAACCAAGCATATGCATTTATTTAGTTCCCCCTTGTAGAAACAGGAATTAAATTTTATAAATACATATAAAAATAATTTTTTGCCATAGCACATGTCCTATTTACTCAAAAAATAAAAATAAAGAAAAAAGATACCATCATTACTGTTTATTTTTTAATTATTTAATAAATAACAAAGGATATGCTTTATGGAATTTCTTTTCATTTTGCACAAGTTTTTTTTTATTATTCTTTAACTTCAGTGAAGCAAAAACGTCTAGCTTAATGATATTCACTGAAATTAAGTGTATAAATTAAATATCATTAATTTAATTTTTAAGTAGAAATGCATGGATTATAAAGATAGTGATGAATAGCTATAGTATTTCAATAGATTAGATTCTTGAGAGTGTTGATTCGTTTTCATCGATACTGCATGCTCAACCTGAAATTTTTTATACTTATTTCAATTAAATATTTTAAATAATTTTATTTTAAATTTAAAATTTATAATGCATTAATTTTACTATTTTAGAATTCTTTATTGCAAGCACTAACAAATAGTTTTCAAAAATAAAGAGGAAAATTGACAATAAACATTATATTGCAGACACAGGATTTATAATTTATAAATTTAAAAAATAACAATAATGTCTAACTGTAGCGAAGTTCCTAATTACTTAAAGAATAATAGATAAAAGCGTTATTGTGTATTTGAATATTTAATTCATAGTGAAAAAATAAGATATCTGCATTAGTAAATATTTACTTAAAAAAACCTCCAACTTAGGTATAAAAAAAATGGAGTAAAATTGAATTGCATTGCTGGAATTTTTGAACATTAGTACAAATATTGTAACGATGATGGATTGATGTTTTGCAGTGGACTAGATTTATGAAAATACTGATTTCTTTTAATGCAGAGACCTTCAAACCATCTACCCTATTTTTAAATGTATACCATTTATGCGACTGATTTTAATGAAATAATTACGCTGTAATGGATCATTATTTTAACTTACAAATAAGTGGAATAAAATAATATTTTCTATGAATTTCCACGACACGTTTCCATTTAGGACATGTCATGTCATAACCAATTAGGGATTGTTTTTAATTGCATCACTTACGGATGCATTTTTGCCCAATTTAAATGTTTAATATTTAAATGAATAAAAATTTGGCGAAACAAACAATCAGATTTTTGGTTTCAGGAAAGAATTTCCAATAAGTTAGGATTGAAAATATAAAAAAAAAAATAGGAGATGCTGTAATTGTCTATTGCCTCTGTGACCACACCTCTAAATTCTCTGGGTGCAAGACACACCCTAGAAGATCCAGCAAGATATCACTCAAATCACAGTCTTCTGCATCCTCTGCTCAACATTTGGTGAGGATCATTAAGGAGTTGCTAGAGCTCATTAAAGATAAATAAGTCATCAACGCCTCGAATGCCGTCATCCAGGAAGCAATTACTTAAGAGGAATACTGTTGTCTTTTCCAGCTACCATCTTCAGCTATGAATCTGCATTATATCAAATATACCGATATCATCCTCCTGCTGCCTTTGTAAGAATGTGATAGATCAACTGAGGCAAGTGAAGTGCCGAAAGTAAGGAAGGTACTTCGACCAAAACATCACATTGAGGCATCGAAGCATGGCAATCGTTGGCGTAATGCAGAAGCTGAACGATTCATCTCATGCCCAATAGCTTTAGAGCAACAGGGGAAAGCATTTCGGAAACGGCATTTTTTTTAACTGTTAGCGTACCACCGGGGTTAAAGCGCACCATGAATGGCAAAATAACACTATGACTAGTGACATGGTATATGGGGTGCATCACAGACCATATATGACGGAAGTAAGCGATAGCTGCTTGTATGTGTTCTGGCGAATAGACGATCAAAGGTTGAACAACTGACCACGCAGATAAAGTAAGGGGCTGCCAATAGTGTCTCCTTAACGACGGTTCAGTTAACGTTGCTATGTACAGTCCTTCGCAGCAAACATCTAGTTAATGAACCTATGCTACCTGCTGTTCATCGGCAATGACGACTGGAATGCGCATGCCAATACTGTAATTGAACATGTTTAATGTTTCATTGGACAAATAGGCATTAGCGTTTGCGGCGTGAAATGTCTGAAAGCAGACACTTTGCAATAATTGCTGTAAAAGTTCAAGTGGCAAAAGAGGGCATTATTGTATGGGGGATGTTTTCGTGGCATTCATTGGTGCACTCATCACGGTGAAAGATGTGAAAATTCTAATAAATGCAGCAAAAAAGGAATAAAATAATACTATTTTAAATAAATTAAACTTAAAATATTACAAAACTGTTCAAATGAAATCCAAAAACCTCACTTAGTGTCAAATTTTGGCATGAAATTTATTGGTTCTATATAAGGCCTTCTCTTGACATTTTATCACTTTCTTGTAGTTAGAAATCTGTAACTGTCTTGACTGCACGTTTAATGGTCTGTGTATGACCAGAGAAATCTTAAAAATGTCATTTCTTCAGCTCCTTTTTTCTTCACCATCAATAGCTCATTTCCATTATTGAAATCTCGAAGGGTAATAGGTTGAAAATAATTTTGCTGCCAATCAATGAGTTCTGTTCATACTTCAGCATTTAAATTACCATTTGGTATCTCAAAATCAAGAAACTTTTTANCAGCAGTAAGTTTGCGCATGTGGAGTTTTGGTCTCTGATTGCATCAACAATTATGTATCTACGAGGTGCGCAAAGAAACTATTCCTTTCAATAGTAGCGCCAAATATTTCGTTCAGTTGAGGTGAAAAGTATCGAGAATTAGAGACAAATTTCCCACAAAATGTCTAGATTCATCTTTAAACTAAGGATGAGTTTTTATTTAAAAGCATATAGATGCTGAAACTCTAACTATAAACATTGCAAGATGTTTAATATTTTCTGAATGCTAACTCGTGGGAATTTATGCCATTGATATTCTGTTGGTGCTTGTTAACCCTTGTGTATGCGACAATTTTCGAAGCGATCTGTTTTCCAGATCAGCAGAGTACATGCCATTTATTACAAGCAGTGCAATATTATACTTAAGGAAAATTAGATTAATACTATTATACTAAATTTTCATCAGAACTCAAGTGCACGACTATTTTTACGACAGGATAAAGCAAAATTTATTTGTAAAACCATTTAATTTTCAGCTTGTTTTCGCAAGGAAAAAATTTGCACAGCAAAGAATTATTAATTATATTCCAGCATAGGAAACAGTCTTTTATATCCTTTATAACTTTTAATAAATCTTGGTAGCCAGTGTTCTCTATTTTTACCTACCTGATTTTTCTTTTTTTAAGGAGAACAAACAAACAGCTCAAGTCTTTGAAGATATCCCAATTTATGTCTTGAACACTTTCCTTTTTTTACAACTTAAAGGGAAAATTTTAAATGTTTTTTTTCAAGCATTTTACTGACTGTACCAGAATAATATGTTGGAGCAGTCATTGTGCCGTCCAAAAATGAGCAAAAAAGGCACCTCAGCTGTTGTTCCTTTGTGTAAATAACACTTATCATCAACAATAAAGACTGGTTTAAACGTATTTGTAACAGTCAATACCATTTTGTAGCTTCCCCTCTAACAAAACTAAAACTGTTTCTTTTACGAAAACGAGAGCATTTCCTTAGATATGATGGAATTGAATCAGCCGAATAAAATACCAAAATTATTCGTACATTACACCAAGACCAGCACTCAGTATTTTCATAAAAAACCTCTTCTTCTACAAACTATAAAGGGTTCTTAAAAACAGATTTATTTCTTAATTGATGACTGTTCCCTTCCCAGGGGAGTTAAAAATGATTTCTACAAAATAATATTTTTAAAAAAAAGCCTTGATTAGCATTTTTCGAGTGATTTCTTAATATTTAAATCAAATTCACCGCTTGATAGACCCGAAATAAATTAAAATTATTTTGGAATATACGTTTTAAGGGGTTGGGTCAAATTTTACAGGCCATTAAAAAATAAATTTCTTCCCTACTATCTACCCCAACATGTGCATTGCTTTTCCTCTAAAGGATGACATCTACCAACAGGACTATGTGACGCGTTATACAGCTTGTACCAAACTTGTACCTATCCAAACTATACCAAACTTGTACCCTAAAGGCGGGTGGTCTTCAAGCCGTAATTGAGGATCAAACCCCGATCTTACAATGACACTGACTTTAAGGACTGTTTCATTAAAATGTTTGTATCAGAAGAATGTCAGATTTTATTTAAGCTAAAATTGAATGAATAAAATACTCAAAAACTTAATAAATTGTAACAAAATAAAATTCAAACCTGAGAGCTTGAATTAATTTCGTATTTGTTTGATACAGGGACCAAAAAATTTATATACAAAAATCTAAAAATGTATCTGCCTGCATAATGTATTGGGAACGCTTTCCTTCAAACTAACTTATGATAGAAACGTAAGACATTCTAGCAAGGAATATATTTTCTTCAGATCCCATTGTGGTTTTGGAGATAAATGTGAAAGATGCACTTTTATTGAAGGAAATGGTTTCCCTCTCCAGAAAAAGTATAAAACATGATGGTGAACTATAAATTGTAGTTTGTAAATTTTTCCTTTTGTATTTCTATTCTTGATTCTAAAACTAAAGATTCTCTTTGAACTCTTCAAAGAAAAGAAATAACTTCGACTTTTTTTTTTTACAAATTTCAAAAATTAGAGTTCAAGAACGATTGAGTTATGTAAATAAAAACCACGTTTAAGCTTTCTTACGCGGAGGAAAATATTCTGTAAAATGCGAGTAGCGAATTTAAATGAACTTACATAAAAATTTTAACAATGATTTTAAATATTTTCGTAATAAGATTGCCAGAATACAAAATATGAAAACAGAAGCGCAAATTGAGATAGAAGCTTAAATAGAGGAATTTTGTTTTTGGTGCGTTCTTACTGCAGTAATGAAGTGCGTTTGATTTGTTGGTCACCAAAGATGGGCCTGAAAATGGATGTGCGCAATGTAATTTTATACTGAATACTTTAAAGAACTTTACAATGATCCAGGAGTTCCCTTGTCTTCTGAATTGGGTTCAAAATAACGGGGCTACGGAGTTGAACATTAGCAGTCGAAAACGCAAAAACTGGGTCGGCTGTTCAACGACGGTTATAAAATAAAATGAAATTAATAAGGTTGATATTTAATTATACAATTTTAATGATATTAGAAAATTAATTAAAGAAAATTGCTCTTTTTATTAAAAAAAAGAGAAAGAGAGTGAGAGAAACATTAATTCCTGTTTCACACATAATTTTAGCCACTGATTTTGAAAAAAAGGATTTGCACGTGGTAAAAATTATATAAATTAGCTAATAATTGTTTTAGTAAATTTATTTACTCTCTCTCTCTCTGTTTACTATATTTTATCACATTATTTAAAACCATATTTTATTGTTAATTTTACCAAAATGACTACCTAAGTGCTTCGATAAAAATTGCTAAGCCTTCTGCTTGTTCCTAAAGAGCCTTAATCACAATATTCTACATATTTTGCCTCAGAATATAATGATTACTAGAAATATGATGTACTTAAACGATAAAAATATGATTACAATAGTTTTAAAAAATGCAAACTCGCAACACATACATTTTTTGTACATACATACATTACATCTAGAAACAAAAAAATATTTTTAGTTATTACAACGGTTTTACTTCTCCTACATTTTTATTAAAAACGAAAACACTATTTTTTTCAAATTCGATAACACTTCTACATAATATGGAAAATGGACCGAATTCATTTTGGTACAAAAATAGGTGCATCGTATTAAAATGAATTGTATTATTTTTTATTATTTTATTTTTCCTAAATACGCATGTTATATTATAAAACGGATGATATAAGGGGACACAAAAAATAAAGTTTTTATTATTATGCAGTAAAAGTGAAAATTCAGTTTCATATGACAAAAAAAAGCAATTAAAATTTTTTTGAAGAAAGTTGATATTAAACTTCAATTTTATGAACCGAGAAAACCGAGAAAATTTTTTTTAATTCCTCTATAATACATCCTTAATTTTTTTTTATTGTACGTTAAAAAAAGAATAATAAGCCTGATATTGCTATAAACCCGCTATGTGTAACATGTACTGAAAGCTTATAATTACATTTCCAGCCACAAAACTTAATTTCAGTAAACTTAATATAATTGAGTCTCATAAACAAATGTTTAAATAACATGATAGTCAATACTTACAACAATCACACAATTTTCTTTGTATAATATTTAGGTAAACTATATGAGTTCCATAAACACGTTCAAACAACATGTTGGTCAATAGTTACGTCAATCACGCAATTCTCCTGATGGAATATTTAATCATATAACCTACTTACAGTAGACTTAATATTAATGATTTTCACAAACACGCTTTTAAACAACATGTTAGTCAATAGTTAGATCAATCACGTAATTTTCCTGGTGGAGTGTTTAAGTGTGCAGCCTATTTAAGGTAAACTTAATGAGTTTCATAAACACGTTCAAATAACATGATTGTCAATAGTGACGTCAATCACGTAATTTTCCTGATAAAATTTTTAAGTGTGCAGCCTATTTACGGTAAACTTAATAAGTTTCATAAACACGTTCAAATCAAATGATTGTCAAAAGTAACCTCAATCACGCAATTTTCCTGATAAAGTGTTTCAGTATAAAGCCTATTTACAGTAAACTTAATATTAATGAGTTTATAAACATATGTATCAAAAGAGCAAATATAAACAAAATAAGCACGTTGTTTCATATATCAATCAAAATGCTTATTCGGTAACGTAGCTCCCAGGAAAAACGTTTTAAGTGTAGAAATGTATTCCCTGTTAAAAAAAAAATTTAAAAGAGATGTAGAGTGTTTTTAAACCTTTTTTTTCTATTCTATATTTTATGAAAGTGCTCGACTCATTGCTTTTATTAGTTTTTTGGTGACTGTCTTTTTTGCTCTTCTGGGCTTTTAGTTTTAGATTATTGCCTTCTGTTTCAACCTTTTCTTTTCCTCTGACAAACTAGCATAATGTTCAAATTCTTTTTTAGTTAAATAGTCATTATATTCCACTATAACATGCCCCGATAGAAAAATGTAATAGAAGTACTTAACGTTTCAAAGAAGTATTTTTACTATAGTATTAAAGTAATAAATTTTCTTGACATTATTTGAAGTAAATGCAGATTCAGAAACGGAAATAACTATATTGCCATTGCGAATAAATATCATTGCAATATTTAAAAACATTCAAATTGTCATGTAAAAATGCTACTAATACAAATAAGTTAACACACTTAGTTGTTTTTAGTTTTTTTTTTTAAAAAAAGACGCTATTTTATGCACTAAACTTTTAATTTTCATTTGCGGAAAGATTTAGATTAATTTAATTCTTTTTCTTCAATAGGAGAAATACTTGTAAATTTGACATTTCAGAAACTAAATATTTTCATCTTAGTTCACTTTAAGATAGAAGTTGTTTATTAATTTAAAAATATTCTTACATTTCTACACAAATTTCTAGTATAAAATAATTAGTATTTGTTCATTTTTATTTCTTAATTCCGTTTAAAATGGAAACGAAAATGTAGTTAATTATTTATCACCGAAAATAATAAAATTTTATGATTCAATCTCATTTTTTCGTTAACAACTTTTCCCTTAACAGAATCCTACAAATATTAATTAAGTTATAAAAAAGACATTCTAACTCAAATTTTCCAGCAGTTAAAAATTATTTAAAAGTTAGTTAATGTGAAAGAATAAAATAGATAACAGTCAAGAATAAAGAAGTAAAAACTTTGACTTTAGATTCCAATTGAAAATGTTGATGTAGAGTATGAAAAATAAAAATAAAAATAGAATAACTTAATAAATTTTGATATGATGATTTGAAAACCACAAGTTAAAGTTAAATTACGTTAAAAGGGCCTTAATTATGCTAAAATTGAGAAAAATGATATTTTTAAAAGAATATCAGACACAAAAATGTATATTTTTATATTAAACATGACTAAATTTTTACGGATTTGGATTCTTGACCCTTAAAATATGAAGGGTTGGAAAAATTGCATGTTTCCCAGACAAAGCCATTTGAAAAAATATGATTCAAATAGTTAATGCAGAAGAGTGTTCGACTCATCATAGAAATATATTTGCCAGAGCCTCGAGAGGTTGGACTTCGGCCTGTTGGACAGCGGGACCGTTTGCGTCTTCTCAACAGATAGAAAGCACAGGGGTCAAATAGATACAAAATTATATATTGAAAGACAATGTATCATGAAAACATCTAACCCTAAATATCTGGGAATAACTCTATATGCCGAATTGAGATTCACTGAGCATGTGAAGACGACAGTTTCCGAAAGAGCTCAGAAAAAACTGAAAATCATCAGAAGTCTTTGCGGCACTGAAAGGGGAGCTTCTCCCACAACCTTAAAGACCACATATACCTCACTCATTCGACCCATTATGGAGTATGCTTCACCGATCTGGGCGCATGCCTCTGATACCGCCCTAAACAAGTTGGAAAGCGTACAAGCGAGGGCTGCAAAGATAATAACCGATGCAGTGTCTTCCATCAACAATGGCAAGATAATCAGAGAGCGTGTTCTGAAAAGTCTTCAAAAGAGAAGGAAAATAAATATGATAAAGTTCACCTACAAGGCGCGAAGTCGCGTACCTGAGCATATTTCCCGCATCACCTTCGAAGAATAGAATGCCAAGATAGGATTGAAAAGATCTTCACCCATACGATGGAGATATCAGAGCAAGCGTAGGCCTTGAACACAACAAATAAGTTATTCTATAAAAACCAATCTTCCACAAAAGGCTTCCACTGAACACAAATATCCACACGGACCTCTTGGAGCCATGCAATAAAAACGAAAACAATGATATCATTAAAGAAAAAGGACTCAAGACAATTGAACTGTTTCCAAAAGAGAACTTTGTACATGCATATACAGATGGTTCCTCTGATAAAACTATCACAAATGGAGGCTCAGGAGTGTTTTTAACTACTTTAAGTAATTCCCCTCAACAAGGTAAATTTGGATCAAGTGCTATAGCCTCTTACTTCACCTGCAAGCTACGGGAATTTTGGAGGCCCTTAATGTGTATAAAGCCCTTCCCACCTCTGAGCAAGCAAAGGGCCTTGTTATCTTCTGCGACTCGAAGGCCGCCCTCCAAGGGGACTCTTCTAAAAGGGAATTCTTCTAAAAGGGAACTCTTCTATCACCCAAGAAATTATTTCAAATCTTCATGATCTTCAGGACTTAAGCAGAACCTGTACTCTTCAGTGGATACCAGCACGCGTTGACATCGCGGGCAATGAAAATGTAGATAAATTAGGCAAGGAAGTCAGAAATCTCAACATTAATGACTGTAACGTCTCCATCCAAGATGCAAATGCACTTGCTAAATCTAAACTAAGAGAAAAATCAATTCCAACGAAACACATGATTTGTAATTTAAATTCAGATAGATCCACAACAGAAACTATAGCCAGGCTGAGAACCAATCACCACAGAGGCATGAAGATAGACAGAGAGGGCAGGAAAGTATATAGGAATTGTGAAAACTGCCCAGATACACAGCTGACACCATGCCACATCTTTGAGCGTCCAGCAATGAGTGCTAATCTGAGAGAAATAGGAGTCTTGCCGTCATTGATTGACCTTTATGACGATAACATCAAGCAAATGGCAGAAGCAGTAGTCAAGACTCATGGAAACATTTGATTCGGCTATGTCATAGGCACGACAAAAAAAGAGAGTGTTCGAATTTCTGTTAATTTCACTTTAATGTTAATTGCACTCATTAACGTTAATTTCACTTTTAGCTTTATTCCACACGCCCCTGGAACTATTTAAAGTAAGAAAAAACTTATATTCGTAAGTATAATACTTCTTTATGTAACGATATTTCTACACAAAATATATGTTTACATGATTATTAAGAATTTTTTACTATTTAATTGAATAATGATTAAAAAAAATTTGAACTATAGGGTATGAAAAAATTTTCAATATTTTTCGTAATGTTATTTAAACTAACAAGTAGTTCTTAAGAAATGGAAAGTTACAAAATTTAATTTTTAATACTATTAAGCTCAAATATTAAATAAACATTACGAGACCTGCAAAATAATGTATCAGTAAACTATTGTTTGCATATTTTTTAGCATAATTAGTACTTAGCATTTTTTATATCGATTATCATATCGTTTGCATTAATTTTAATTTCTTATGAAATTTTAGTAAAAAATTGATTTTGTAAATTGTTTGTTTTGTTCCAGCACTCACAAGTTAAGCTTCAACTTGTTTTATATCGCTAATAAGGTGAGTTTATCTTTAGAAATTTATATACTACTTTTGATATAATATTATTTCCCCCCACCCTCTATATTTAAGTAGGGAAACAGTAATATTTATTTGCAAAAGGGTATATGCATTCTTATACTATACTTTCGTGTCTCGTAACCAAAAATATTGTTCGCAAAAATAAATTAGAATATTTAAAGTTTAGTTCTCGAATCATTAAGATTCCATCTTACATGAAGAGAAACAATTCAGCTAAAATTACCAGATTCTGTAGTAATAAAGACATTTCTAGCAATAAAAGCCAAAATAACGGTATTTAAACCATATTTAGTAATTTTTTCGATAATATGGTAACCGTTTTTTGGAAATTCAGGTTTTCAAAATTATAGTTCATTTTACCACCCATTAAGTAAAAATACAAAACTGAAAAGTTAATTAAAGCAAAGAAATAGTTTTTATGTTGTGTTTTAAAGTATTTGATTAAATGACCAAATTTTACAACATTTTCCAAATTTTATTGCACGTTATAAAACCTTACTTTATTGTCAATTTTACCAAAATCAATCTCAAAGATATTCAATAAAAATTACTGAGCTTTTAAGTTTTCCTATAAAGCCAGGAAACATGGCACAATTTTACGTATTCTGGTAGTTTTGACCCCGAAAATACCTTTAATAATATTTTCCTCAAGTATGAGTTTTCTATATCTATTCTAACTAGCGCTACTTTCATGGATTCTTTCATAAGTTAAGCCATTTACTTGGTGATCATCCAAGCTGCGAATATCTATTCAAACTAGATTTAGTTATCCCGAGTATTTAATGAGCATCGATCTCCAGTACCACCCTCTTCTTCACACTTCGACAGCTGCAGGGGAGATTAGTTAAGCACGAATTCTAACTTTTCTTGTTTAATTTGCGATCTTAGCTTAAAGTTTCTTTCCGGTGACTAATTAAAAATATTTGCTTTTCATGTTTCGTCATCAGTTATCTTTACTTATGCGAACTGACTCATCCAAAGAGATAAAAGTAGCATAATTATAGTTAAATGCAAATTCAGTCTCAATATATTGGAATTACTACTGCAACTTGGTTAAACCACTGAGCTGTCATAAAGCCGAGGTGTAATTCTCTCCATGGTTGCAGTTTGAAAGTTACTCAACTTCAAATTGAAGGAGGCTATCTATTCTGGGAAGCATTCCGGAAGTAAAGTCACACTCGTGCCGTTTGTTCGCGAAATTATTAAATCTTAATATTCAAGACCTCCTTGGCTAACAAATGACTGTTTCTGAAATGCTTTACTCTCTAAAAACAATATATAATGAAGTTTTTTATTTTATCCCCTTAACGATCGGTTAATTTTCAAGAAAACGGTCATAAAAGTGCCTATTTTTTTGGCTTTTGTATTTTACGTATTTGATAAGTGCTGCAACTAGTTTAAAAAAAACTAACTATCTACAATTACCTTAAAAATTTTTTGTTACTGCCATGAGGTGTGTAAAATGAGAAATTAAATGCTTTCCGGGCAAAAGTAATTAATTAGTTTTATTCTTATTGGCGTATTACTACTGAACACTCCAGCCCGTCAATATCACGAGAGCGAGAAATAGCGGGCGAAAACTCAGTCCGTCATTTTCACGGGAGCGAGAAGGAAGGGGTTAATAATTTGAATATAAATATCTATTTCTTACCAAAATAATCCATTACTCTACGTTTTCAGGATGACTTGTACTAAAAACACGATCAATAAATCGACGTAATATAAGTTAAAATGAAAAATTAAAACAAAATAATTTTAGGGCGATTATTCCTAAAGTTTTTAGAGCAAAAAATCATTACAAAATCTTTTCTTTTCTTTAATTTAGATATGACTGTAAAATTTACCCTGATTCTGTAGTCACGTTGAAAAGTCGAATTATGATTATTAGATTTTGTAAGTCTAGAATTTTGAATTTTGTAAGCATTACATATTTATATAAATTATATATNATCAATCAATCAATTGATTGGAATTTTCTAATCATTGTTATAAAATGATACTAAGCTGAATCATGTTCTGATACCTCTTTATATTGTTTGCACAATACCATGCTTTGACTTAAAAATAATGCTTTTAACATCTTATAAGGCCTGGGCAAAGACTGATGAATATCGATGTTATTGTTTAATGCTGAATCTATTTATTCAAAGTACGGATAAACGTAATTTATCTCTACTTGTTGTAATAAATGTAAGAAAATAATGAAAAAATCACCCTTTGTAGAGCTGAAATATCATGTTTGAAAATTTGATTATTTAAGGAAAAAGTGTGTTAAAATTTATATGTAAAGTATGTTAAAATTATAATAGTTTAAATACCTTATATTTTGGTTCTTAATACCAGAATTGTGGATTTTCTACAAGAAGCGTCATGACTATGCAGTACGGTTATATAACCTGATTTTTTTTCCATGAGTAGAATAAAGATGTATAATAAAATAATAGTATAATATCTTCGATCAGTTTGATCGTATTTTCGATTTAAATCCTTGAATTGAAGACAAAAACATTCATATTAAAGAATCATAACATGTCCCGATAAAAAAATTTATTAAGTTTTAATTAAAATAATCACTGGAAACGATGACTTAATAAGAGCCTTGTCCATTATTAACCTCCCTGCTTTATGTTATTATATAATTTTACTTGATCCAAATCTATACATAATTATAAGGATAAAATTTAAGCTTTTAATGTGAGTTAAGTAGTGCATGTATAAGTAATATTTTTATTCAAGTAATTGCTCATAATGCTTACTAATATGCAACCTGTATTATCACATTTGGTAATAAAGACGTCAATTTAGAAGTGAGTAGGTGTAGATGCACTATCGATTACTCAAATTTAATCAGGATAATGACTATCTTAAATGACATGGTGTGCCATATGTAATGAGAATAATATTATGTAAATAGCTATTAAATAACATGCCAAATTTCCAAACTCATTGTACTATAGTGTGTTTATATAGTAAATACATACGTTTTCTGTAAAATTTGCATTATTATTATTACCGTAACACAGTGTTTCCCAAACTTATGACTTTCGAGTAACCCCTCTAAGTTTTTCATAACGCTGTGTACCACTAATAAAAAATTAATGTATATTTACTATAAAAAAATTGCACAAAAGTTAAAAATCACAACTGTTGATACCACTAATTATTAACTGTTAACTCTGCAAAAAATAGCCAATAGAAAAATACGTATTCGTAAATTTTCATAGCTAGCTTTATTTTTAAATAAAAAATTTTGAAATTTTCGTTTGTTGCAAAATATTTCGCATAAGAACGCGTACCCCAAGCTAAACTGCTCCCGTACCCCTGGGGGTACACGTACCACACTTTGAGAAACACTGGGTAACACATTAGAGCTAACTTTTTAGTCAAACTTGCTCATTTGTTTAGTCAAACAAACTCATTTTTTGACTAAGATCACGTTAGATATCCCAAAGCTGATTCAATGAAAATTAAATCAAAGAAAAATTGAAATATGTAGAAATGTTCGATTTACTGTATTTTGCTTAAGGAATCGATACTTAATATCATTAATAAATCTGCAACTTTTTATAATATTTTTATTCTTCTTATAATACATTAATTTCTGATTATTAATTTCTAATATTTAGGTAAAGATTCTTAACAAATATATATAGTGCGGAGATAACGTAAAGTGCCAATATTTATGAAAGAAAATAGTATAAAACACATATTTGACATAATTGTAATTATTTTATAATGAAGAAGCTTCGAAATTTTTCAAGTGAGATTTTGACAAAATTTAGTTACATTAAAATCTGATTAAAATTAAGTATTTAAATATTTCTGTAATTTAATAATTTTATGATTAATTTTATTTGTATAATTTATTTCTGAATTATAAAGTTGTTTTTGCACAAATGTATAATGAAAACGAAGCCCGGTGGATGAGCGGTAGAGCTTCGCGCTGTCGTGCTACAGGTCCGTGGTTTGATCCTCGGGCCGGGCAAGTTTGACTCAGCTTGTCATCCCTTCAGTGGGTCGATAAATGAGTACCAAGAATGCTTGGGAACTAAACACTGGGGGTTCCGCGTTCGACTGATCACCTGACTGGAACATCTGCTCCTGTACCCCAGAGCCCAAGGTCAAGAAAACTAAGATGGGCACAGTAGGTCTTGACCCTCTATGGGCTGTCGCGCCACTGAGTTTAGTTTAGCTCTAGTATAGTGAAAACAGTATAATTAAAGGTAAGTCTTTTAAATTAATTAGTTTTTTTATTCGATTTCATACTAAACTATTTCAAAACCAAAATCATACTCATCATTTTCTTTAAGCAAAATAAATCTTTAATTTGGATTTCAAACAAATTTATATCTAAAGACTACGCAATCAAACATGAAAATTGATATTTAGGCCCAGATTTCTTAGCTTTGAACTTCCCCTTCAAAAATTTATTAACATCAGACTGTTTCAGAAATTTATCTTAAAAATAAATTCAGATAATTTAAAACAATATACCTTTTTTATTGGTTAAAACTAAACCTATAAAAAATAATAAGATAAATAAAAGAATAATGGTTCTTCTTAATTCGTAATTAGAAGATAAGAACAAATTACTATTCCTTTCAAATCGTCTTTTTTATGCACTTATTTTTTCAATTTTTATGTTAAATCATTCCGTTTTCAACTACTATTTTATGTGTTTTTTGTTTTGCACATATGTTTCGCTCGACTATAGAATTTTTTTCCATTGGCGACGTTCTCCTGGAGCTTTTCAAATTTATTGTATCCGATTATAAGCCACCTCCTCCTAACTTTAGTTTTCGAAACTTTTTCAAAAAATGTCGACTTATATTCTGCAATATAAAGCATTTTATCTTGCCTGCGAGGAACCAGTTGTTAAGATGTTGAATCAAGTTTCTGTTAAAAACTTCAGCATCTTAACAACTAATTCTGTTCTACAAGTTTCTGATGGGATCCACAGATCAAACAAGTTTATTTCGAGCAGCATTGCCTTAAATCCCACATTGGTAGCTGTTTATTTATTTGTAAAACTTGAGCATTATTTTGGGCTACCTTCACTACCCTTGTGGCATTTTTATGATTTCTGTTTATGACTTCAAGGACCAGCTATTTAAAGTGACCTACAATAAAGTTTTTTTTATAAACAAAAGGAGAAGAAAAATGTTAACTTCTGATAAAACTTTTGAGAGACCATTTGAGAGTTTAATCTTAAAAAAGGTTAATATTTGACTAAATGTTATGCAATCAAGTAAAAAGGAATCCTATCTTCTACGAGTGATATCATCCATAGAAAATCGTTAACTTAATAGACCGACACATCATGACTTCCAAAACTGTGCAGCAAGTAAATACAATGCAATATTTTTTTAGTAACTTAAAGAAAAACCCATCTTGAAATCGGCCATTGATTATTCTGACCCAGAAACATTTAACATAAGAAGAAAGTCTGAATAAAGCAATAATCTTAGTTAAAGATATTATAAGTTTACTTTTAGGAACGAATTAGCTTCTAAATACTGGATCTGTCTTATCGTAAACATTAAATTGATTCTAGTTAATTCCAGAGAGTTTCGGGTTGGACCATTAATCCAGATAATCTTTCTTGAGAAACGAGAATTCGAAGTAAATAGGGATAGAAAATCGAATTGGTGTTGACATTTGTGATTATGGAGAATTTTCGCATAGGGAGATCAAAATAGTTTTATTGACAATTCAGCTTCACTACGTTGCTTATACTTCAGTTACTTTGTTGACAAAAAAGCTCTTTTATTTTGATTATGTATTGGAAAATTATACTTCATTTAATTTATTCTGAGTTACCAACCAAGACTCTTTCCGTTTACCGAAAAGCCTAACATTAAATATCATTACATCAACTCGTGTATATTTAATGTCAATTAGATACGTTATTTAACTGAAGAATCATTATATACGTTTTTAATTTGTCGACTTTTAGAGTGTTGTAAAAAAGTTTGCAGCAGAGGCTAGCTCCAATCAGCTTCACTATATTTTTAATTAATCAGGAACATTTTTCAATTAGTCAATAATAATAGTCAGTACACATATGTTTCGACTATCATTAAAACAATATGTTTGACAATATGACACAAACAATATGTTGACAATATGACACAAACAATATGTTGACAATATGTCTCTGATGAGAACATTCCGATACATTATATTTACTTTCCATTACGAATACTATTACAAAAGATTGCACATGCGAAAGCCATTTCCATCTTTTTTTTAAATTTTCTTCATTGTCAGATGGGATATTTGCTTCTGTTAAAGGTTTTCATTTGTTATACTATTGTTCCAGAGGAATTAAACCTGTTCAAAAGTTATAGTTTCCTATTTTCTTTTAAAAAACACACAAAAAACTATTATTTATTATTGTATTTTTATCATTTCGTCTTCATTTTCCATCACGAATAACATTATGAAAGATTGTACATGCGACACCCATCTCATCTCAAAAATATAGTTTCCTCTTTTCAAAAAAAAAAAAAAAAATATCAGAAAACGATTATTTTTTCTTATTATATTTTCATTATTATAAAGGTTGAAAATTTGAGTATTTCCTTTCTCAAACACTAAATCAGTCAATGCATTTTTGTATTGTCGTGTCACAACAGCTTCCGCCGTGTTCCATCCTCAACTTTTACTTCATCAAAAAGCTGATACACCTTCCGGTTTAATGTTCTTTCAAAAGTAAGGATTTGGTGGTAATGACTTGTNAGGACTTGAAAAAACGTTTTAAACCATAAAAAGCTTTACTTGAACAAATTAGACGACTCCGAATCTCATTGTCTATGTTATTGTCGGCACTAACTATTGAACCAAGGTAAGTAAAATTCTGAACAGTCTGAAACCTGTGGGAAACAGTCTGAAACCTCCAGATAGGATTCAGTAAAATTTAATTTAGCAAGTACAGGCATGTATTTGGTCTTATCGGTATTGATGATTAGTCCCATATCCCTAGCAGCAAGCTCCAAAGAAAGGAAAGCTTCTTTTAATGCAGGAACAGCTCTTGCAATGATGTCTAAATCATCCGCATACGCCAATATTTGAATAGATTTTGAAAATATGTTGCCTCTGATATTGATTTCAGCATCTCTTATAACTGTCCATTGCGAATACTATCATAAAAGATTGCATATGCGAAAGCTATCTCAAAATTATACTTACTTACTTATCATCTTCGTGTCGAACTGGAACATAAGACCTCGAATCTTTCTCTCCACATTCTCCTGTCTTTGTCCAGGCAACGTGCTTCTTCCCAGTTAATCCTGCTCTACTAAGATATTTATTAACGCATCTTTGCCATGTCAGTCTCGGCCTCCCTCTATTTCTCTTTCCACCAGGCGCCCATGAGCTTGCAACATTTGCAGGATTGTTTCCATTTGTTCTTAGTATATGACCAAGCCATTTCCATCTTCGTTTTAAAATTTCTTCATTGTCAGATGGGATATTAGCTTCTGTTAAAAGGTTTTCATTTGTTATACTATTGGGCCTGAAGAATTAAACCTGTTCAGAAGTTACAGTTTCCTATTTTCTTTAAAAAAAACACTCAAAAAAACTATTATGTATTATTGTATTTATTATTGTATATTATTGTATATTTTCATCATTTCGTCTTCATTTTCCATCGCGAATGACATTATGAAAGATTGTACATGCGACACCTATCACAAAAATATAGTTTCCTCTTTTCAAAAAAAAAAAAAAATCAAAAAACGATTTTTTTTTCTTTTTATATTTTTATTATTATAAAGGTTGAAAATTTGAGTATTTCCTTTCGCAAACACTAAATCAGTCAATGCATTTTTGTATTGTCGTGTCACAACAGCTTCCGCCGTGTTCCATCCTCAACTTTTACTTCATCAAAAAGCTGATACACCTTCCGGTTTAATGTTCTTTCAAAAGTAAGGATTTGGTGGTAATGACTTGTTGACAAGTATTGATTAAAGGATGTGATTCAGAAGCAACGAGAGGGGGATATTTTCGCCTTTGATCACATTCCTCTTCTCCATTTTTGAATCATCCATGAAAGTTTCCGTTAAAAAGGAACAAGATTTCTGATGCTCAAAAGATGTTTCCTGATCTTTTAACATTTGATGCTATTCAACCCAACTTTGAACAATTTTCTTTCAAAGATGAGGCTCAAGATTTTTTTCAATTAAAAGACATGGTGCTGGTAAGATGTGAACGTACATATTCTGCCACAGAATCCATTAAAATGGATGGATTCACTTGTCAAATGTGTAGAATGATTCACAAATATTTAACTTTAAAAGTTAATTTAATATTATAAAAAATAATTGGTGTTTTTGTTTCGAAATGTTTTTGGAGTTATGGTGTTTTCGTTATGTGTTAATGGTGTTTTTGATTCGCCCGGTGGCTGAGTGGTGAGTGCCACATGTCATGGGTTCGATCCTCGGGCCGGGCAAGGTTTACTCAGCCTTTCATCCCTTCATTGGGTCGATAAATAAGTAACAAGCTTGCTTGGGAACTAAGCACTGGGGGTTTCGCGTTCGGCTGACCTCCTTACCGGAACATCTGCTCCTGCACCCCAGAGCCCAAGGTCAAGAAAACTTAGATGGGCACAGTAGGCCTTGGCGCAGTATGGGCTGTCGAGCCACTGAGTTTAATTTCAGTTTCGAAAAAACGAAAAATTTACTTTGAAACTTTTTAACGTATCACAAAATTTATTGTTAAATGCAAAACATTATTCAAATATCCATGGAGTTAATGAATGTTTATACAATAAAACCAAAAGATATATTACTTTGTCATTAATATTTAAGACCATATTCTATTCAAAGAAAAGTTCTTATCTAAAAAATGAATTTATAAGTATTTTTTTTGCCGACAGCGCCGCAAACTGAACAACTTATCAAAAATTTTGTCTTACCAACTATAAGGCATACGTCACTTTAAGGAAATTCGAACCATTCCAGCATTCATTTCATATTCATTTCATTATAACATTTGGATATTCAAATGATCGAGCATTAGATAAACTGAGCTCATATAATGTTACTAGAATGTTGAAACCGAACTGCAAACTATGTTATTGGGCTATAACATTATTTTGAATATTGGATAGTAATTATGGATCATATATATACAAGTGTATATATATATATATATATATATATACACACATATATATATATACACACTTGTGAAATGATTTCAACACAAATTCTTAGTCTTTGCTCAAAATTTTGTAGGTCAATTGTAATCAGTAATGCGTCATTTCATAGATTTTTTGAAAAAATAATTAAATAAAATGTATAGAATACCAAAATAATGTTTAGAATATACAAAAAAACACAATTTCAATTTAACTGCAAAAAAATTTTAAAAAATATTGAAGCAAGTGAGAAAAAAATGATAGAAAAAATTTAGTTATAACTCTTGAGATGATCTACTGAGTTTGACCTCATAATGTCCATGCTCAAGTGATCAAAAGCATTGCTCATTGCAATGAAGTGCCACAAAAAATATGAATTTGAATAATTTTTTTATCTAATCGGATCTTTACGTATTAGAATTCACTCTTAATGGCTTACTTATTTCTTTTAAATTTCATAGTTTGAAACATAAAATTGCATTCTTTGAAATGAATTAAAAATTTTTATACATTAGAATTAGAGTTTTTTAAGGTATTATTAAATAAAATAATAAAGAATCATTATTAAAAGCCATTTTTTTGCATGAAATTATTTTTGGATAAACAAATTTTATAAGTGTGTACAAAATTTTTCTTCCAATTCGCCTTAAAAGTTCTTGAGGTATACGTAAAAAATAAAATTAACATTAGGGTGTCCCAACTTTCAACTGCTCACCTCATCAAACTATTAGGGACATATTCCTCAAATTGCGGCTGTCCTATATCTATATAGGGTCAAGTATTCAAATCCTTTGAAAAAAAGTGTATGTTTATTCAGAAAAAATACGTTTTTGTGTCTGATTACGTAACTTAAAATTTCGTTTGCATTAATTAGTTAGCATAATAGCGTTACCCCCGTGAATCATTAAGATTGAATCTAAGGATATGAAAATCATACATTATTCTGGGTGACCCGTATTTCTTTTCTTGCATTGGGCAAAATGAAACTAAGAACATTTTAATAACTTTTGATCTAATGGTCAAATTTTCATCATTCGAGAGACAAACCTTAAATATGCTGACTAGTTTGAGTAGATTATATTTAAAATTATGAAATCAGACACAAATACGTACCTGAAAAAGCATACCATTTTTTCGATGGATTTGAATTCGTGGCTCTTAAAATATTGGGGGAAGAGCAGCCACAATCTAGAGTGTTATGGTCTCGATAGTGTAGTCAGGAGAGCGTTCGAAAGTTTGCACCCTTTAATTCTTAAGTCATTTTTCGAAGAACACTCAAAAATTAAAAGCTATATAATTTCTCTACGGTCCCTATGACAAAAGAAAACATAATGGAAAACGACGCTAGTAAACAATATTGTACGTTTAAGAGCTTTTTTTGAATCTCTTTCTTTTTTGAAAATTAACAAAATATTGCGTATATATACTAGTATGAATCCTGAAATTTGATTCAGAACACCATTAACAAAAAATATGGCTCCTTATTTCTAAAAGTTTTATGAGTAAAAGTAGAATGAATTCTTTTCAGTGTTATTAGGTTTCGTTTAGCAGAATTTTTGTTTTTAGCACAAAGAATATAATAAAATTATAAGAATAAAAATGGGCAATATTTTTTGAAAAATTCAATTATTAAAGCAGAATCGAAACAACTTTGCAAATAATTTGTAGGATGAAAATTTCTTTCAGTTTTGTGAAATCTTTTTTATTTATTTACATAGTGGGCCCCATGAAGATTAAATAAAAAAATAAATATTATAAGTAACCATTGTGAAATTAATGATTTTACATTTTCAGAACGATTTCTCCTCATTTGCCCTGTAGCAAAAACCATATTATAATATGGTTTTTGCTACAATAAATTTATATTCTGCANATATATAAACATATATATAGTTTGTTGGGTGTAGTCCGGCAAGCATTGTCTAATGTGTCATGTGTCAAACTTTTATGCTTCTATACTTTTAATACTTTGACGTACATTCACATATCACTTAATTTATTCTTTAGTTCAGACTTGATGACTAGGACTCTCGCAATTGTGATCCAGCACTTTTTGAACTCCTTATTTCTGCGAACTCATTTTTAAATATTTTCTTTATATTTCACTTATTATCGCATTTTACAGCATTCTAAATTTCCGTTATTTTTATTGTTCTGTAATAAAGTTTTTCTTAATGAATTTTTAAAAAAAATATTTACAGGCTAAGCTAAATTATTAAAGGTGTTAAAAAACAGACTTAATTACGGACCATAGCTCTTGAAAAACATTACATTTCTCAAAAAAAAAATCTGTATTTCTTTGATATTAATTTTTACGCGCAAAAGCATTTCCTTTTTCTACTCACGTTTTATCACTTACTTTACTAGAAGTCAAGAGAAGCAATATTTTTGACACATCAAACATCTGAGTTTAAAGAACTTATCTAAGAATAATAAGTTTTCGAGAAATCCTTTTCAAATCCGAAAGATGGCTGCAAGCTGTTAAATCATTTTAATTCAAAGGCAAGAAAACTGCAGTTCTTGTTAGTGCTGTATCGTAACAGTACTTGTAGTGCTGAATTTGTCCTTCAAAAGCAAAAAAATTGTTATAGTTGCCACAATAAGTATTATATAGAACTTGAAAAAAATTTATTCTTGCAACTGAATTAAAAGAAAGAAAAATACTTCTAGGCAATTTAATAATACATAAAATTCTAAAGCCTCTGGTTTCTTTTGAGCTATCAAAGAGAAGATTTTAGGGGGAAGTAACATTATACTTTTTATCTGTTATCTATATGTAAAGATTACGCTTCTTAAAAAAAATGAAGTTAAATCTTATATATTCTCTACAAAATTACCGATATTTGTGAAAAAAAATGAATAAGCAATCATATATAAATTCAATAAATCAGTTTAAAAACTACATTTTAATAATTATATATTAAATTTAATAAAAAAAAGAAATGAAAATTTGTACTTCACGTCAAAAGTTTTGAAAACAATTATTGTAAAACAATAATAGTTTTGAAAAGATTATTTCGCTCTATATATCACCATACGATCGTTGTATAAATAGTCCCCGAAGTTTTCAGATACATTTTGACAAGGAGTTAATTAATTTTTTTCATTAGCATTCTTTTTTTAATTAGTTTTTTCGTAGCTTCCTTTTTGGTAAAGTCAGTTGGATAAATTCCAAATAAAAAAATGTAAAAGTATAATACCAAATGTGCTTCTTTCTGTATGAAAGGAAACACAATTAGCACTTTTCACGTAATTAAACAGTTTTTTTTTATATTGGAACAATAATAAGAAAAAAATGTTGGAGCAAAAAATATACTGCAATGCAAAGAACAGAAGCGAAAATATAATTTTGTTTAAAATAAATTGATAGAATTTCTAAAATTCCCTGGAAAATGTTGTAAATATTAAGTGTTTTCAGAAACAATATTATTTACATTATTATAAATAATAATCTTACGATTTATTGAAAAATTATATTCTTCCCTTATGATTCATACGATTCATTTATATTAATTCAATACAAAATGTCAAGAACTTTTAGTTAAGTTTAGTTTAGTTCTTTTAGTTTTTGATATTTCATTCGAGGACGCTATTTAATGATTCCTCAATTCTCATTTTTCCAATTCGATCAATTTTGCAAGTAAGTTTTTCATATTTTTCTATTCGATTGACATTTTTAACTACAGGATGGCTACAAAATATCGAATCATTTTTTTATATAGATTTTAAATAGAAAATAAAAAATACACAATTATGATTAACACTATAAATTGAAGTTTATATTAATATAAATTTTTTTATTCCTATTGACCTCCATCTTGATCGATTACTAAAGATAATCTCTTACACCATTGTCCGAAGCGGGCACGAATAATTTAAAGAGGTGATTCATCCCATTCAAGCAATGAGGAAGCTATGAGAGTGTTCACACTTCTGTGCTGCTTAGCATTAGCTATAGACTCTAGCTTCCCCCAAACACATTAGTCTAAAGGATTCAGATCCGGTGAAGAAGGGGGCCACTCTTCTGGCTTAATAAATTTCGAAAAATTGATAAGGAGCTAAGCCTGTTTTGTTCTGGCCCAATTTTGCAGTGCAAAATTTTGCTGAACTATCCAATCGATTTTGGGATACAATCTGTCAGCATGTGGCACTAAAAGTGTAAATAATTATTTTTTATGTAATATTCAACAGTGATTTTTACACCTTTATCGATGAATTTCAGAGGAAATTTTCTGTTAATTGACACTGCAGCCCAAACCAATATGTAATTCTTGTTCTGAAAGCGTTGCACCATTCGTGCACTTTCAGGTATATCATCGAAGGTAGCTGCATATACAACATTATTTTTTAGCATAATAACTTTGCTCTGTGCAAAATATTTTCTCATCAGAAAAGATTATTCTGTCAACACTTTTGTTACCATGCCGGTTTAGCGATTTCTTACATTTTTGTGAACTTTTTAATTTTTGTGCAGTTGTCAAATCTTGAACTTTTCTTTTCCGATAAGGGCAAAAACCCAGGTCTTCATTTAATATAACTTGCATAGTTCTCCAACTCACGTTCTCTTCAGTGGTCATTTTATTAACAGAGTGTTGTAGATTTCTTCTTATCGTTCCACGAATTCTTTTAATGCGATTTTTTGTACGAACTGAGAGTAAACGAGCAGATCTGAGTCAATCTTTACAGCTATTAGAATCCAGCAATCTATTTATAGTTCTACATATAACTGTTCTATTAAACCCAAGGGATTTTAATTGCGTTAAGATTCTACCAACTAAAAATAGGTGATCGATAAGCTGTTTAACGAACAATCTTTTCGATTCCATCTTTAAATTAATTCTTAATGTTTTCTGCTTCAAGCAAAAAACGTCTAAACTTATAGAAAGAGCGAAACCGATACCGGAATAGTGAGAGACAAATTATTTTACGAAATGAGTAAAATTAATTACCATTTTTTTAGTCTAACAGTATTTAGTATCCACCCTGTAATTGTAAAACAAATTACTCGATGTTTAACTTTAATGAAAATTTTATAATGTGTTGATCTTTTCTTGGGACTTTGAAGTGCCGCCGAGTTTTATAATTCATGCCATCAATATTTTACAAATTGTATTAAAAATAGTGTTGAATTATTTTCTGTGCTTTTGCTATGTTTATTAAAATATTTGAGCCTGATTTGCTTACTGTATTTAATTATAGTAGAATTTTTATGTACGATTAAATATTTTATTTAATTATTTATTTCCACAGATATGTACAGAAGAAGATGAAGCTTGACAGCTTAACTTAACCGTTGAAGAAATTAAAATTGAGTTGTCAGAAATTTCATACATCAGATCCTAACACATCTGAATACGAAATATACACTAGCGAGCACAAAAATATTGCAATTGCAAATAATAATCAAAAATTTTAATTACTTTTTTTATAAATGTCGTTTGCATACTATTTCTAATAATTGATATTTAGAAGTGAAAAATATATGCACAAATATTTCATTACTCTTAATAGTAGGATCTCTACTCTCAAAGTGTCACCAATCATTAGTCGGGACTTCAAAGTCCCAAATTAAAACAAATATATGAAGAAAAAAAATAAGAAAATAACATTGAGCATTAAAAAAATATTTGACATTGTAAAATAACCACTAATAAATGGGCAAGAAAATTTACGCATTTTTGTATATAAAGTTACCACAAATGAGTACATTTACCAAAAATATTAGGATTTACCACAGCGTTGGTAAAAATATTTGATTAATAAAAAATTAAGTAAACAGTACGATTTTCGTACCGTAGTGTCAATCAGTTGAAAAATGAAGCTTTGTATATGAAACAATTATTCTTTTCCATCATATACTGGGGGCTCTGGTTCAAAATCGCTTCGCTCACCAATCCCCATACTTGTTAACAAATTTTTTTTAAAGTTTTTTGACGATAAACAATCTGTTACATCTAATTTCAAAGGTATTCATTTGGTTGATTTACTGCAAGGTAACGTTTGAGGCGAGCATCCACCCCCACCCTCACGGAGGCTACAGCATTACAACGTGCAAGCCAAACATCAACTCCGGGTGCTACAGCAACCGTAACTTACAGTTACAAGCCGAGCTTCAACCGCAATCGATACGAGATTACGTAACGTTCGAGCCGAGCATCCACCACCTCCATCACAGACACTACAGCATTGCAACATACAAGCCGAGTCTCAATTCTGGAAGCTACAGCCAGCGTAGCCTCGTATCTACTGCTGTTGAAGCTCGGCCTGTAAGTTACGGTGCCTTCAGCATCCGAAGTTGATGCTCTGCTTGCACGTTGCAATGCTGTCGCGTTCGTGGTGGGAGTTTAGGATGCTCGGCTCAAACGTTACGTAGCATCGTGTCGATTGCAGTTGAAGCTCGGCCTGTAACTGTGAGTTACGGTGACTGAAACTCTCAGAATTGATAATCCGCTTGTACGTTGCGATGTTGTAGTGCCCGTTATAGAGGTTGTGGATGGTCAGCTCAAACGAAACGTAGCTTCGCATCGATTACGGTTGAAGCTCGGCCTGTAATTGTAAGTTACTGTGGTTGTAGAGCCCGGAGTTGATACTCCGCTTGTAGGTTGCAATACTTTAGCGTGCGTGGAGGAGGTTGCGGATGATCGGCTCAAGAGTTACGTAGCGTCACATCGATTGCGATTGAAGCTCGGGCTGTAACTAAGTTACGGTGGTTGTAGCCCCTGGAGTAGATGCTCCACTTGTACGTTGCGATGCTACCTCCACCACGGACGCTAAAACATTGCAACGTATAAGCGGAGCATCAACTCCGGACACTACAATCACCGCAACTTACAGTTACGGCCCAAGCTTCAACCACGATCTTTGCGAGGCTGCGTAATGTTTGAGTCGAGCATCCACCACTTCCTCCACGGACGCTGCAGCATAACAACGTACAATCAGATCATCAAATCCTGGCGCTACAGTCTCCGTAAAAGGGTCTGAAGGAAGTGCTTGTACTTGAGCTAGTTCAAAGATCCCACACAATGAGAGATAAAAAAAGAGACGTAAATAACAATAATTTCTCTTCATTCAAACTCTGTCACGTTGAAAAAGAATGCACGTGGTCAACAAATTATTAGGTAATTTAAAACAACCCTTTACCATTAAGTTTGATTAGCCCTTTCTGGACGAGGAATAATTAGCCTTGAAAAATGTGTTTTCTTTTCTTTTATTCTGTTTTTATCATCCTTTCCATTATTTCTTTTTCTTTACTCGATTGTTTTAGTAAGATCATAAAATATAAAAGTTTAAGACATGTTATTTTTTAATACATTTTTCGGTAAATAGCAAAATTCTAAAGTTATTTTTTTAATAATGGAATAGGCTCGAAACAATATATGTACAATAAATCGCTAATTACTCTGCTTAAAAATTTCGTGAAAATTTTCGATTGCATCTTGGGAAAAATCTTGAAAGTTCGGTATACATTGTTTAAATTTTTTACAGCTTTATAATCTTGTTAAAAAGTATTTTAAAAGCACCGTTCACAATTTTTTTTTCTCCAATTATTAAAATTTAAAGCAAGTGTTATGCTTTTTGGAAAATAAATTTTCTATGAGTTAAGATTTTAAAGAGTAAATTCTGTATTAAGGCCCAGAAATTATGTTCACTCTGTTCATGATTTTTATAGACACTACTTTATATTATATAGGATTCTGATGAAAAATTTATGATAAGCAATCAGAGAGCTTGGAAAAATCAGTCCACTTTTACTGATTTTACTTTTTGAGTTAATAACCGTGATACGTCTTTACAATGTGTTTTTTCACGAGTAAAGTATGATGTCACACAATCTCCAGTCTTGCTTACTCGAACTCGGCTTAGCTCAAAAATAATTTTAATAACCTATTTTTTTTAAATAGAGATTTTTGTTTTTTAATTGTAAAATGCATAAAATTTAACACAGTCCTTAAGATTAAAGATCAAACCATGCTAGAGTAAACGAGTAATGATATTTGAGTAATAAAATTTTTTCATTCCCACAACTAGATTTAGAGAGAGTGATAGAAAGGCATAATGGCAAATGTGAAAATAAGAGTAAAGGAGCGAAAGTTTCAACCATTCTCTTTACTGATCTGTGAAGACAATATATTCTAAATTGTCACTACCATTTTGACTACAATATTATGAAAGATATTTATTTTTATTCTGAGGAATCACTTATGTGTTTAATTTTGCATAGCAATCAATAGTTAAAATGAAATAGCAAGCATATTCTACGAGGGCCTCTAATAACAAAAATATTACTTCTTATCATAAAATAGAATCATTACTCAAAATTCTTAAATTTGATTCATTTTTAGAGTGTTTTATTGCACAACATCTTATAATATTGAATAAAATAATTACAATGATTATACTGAATAATATCAAGAACAACAGTTTCATCTTAATAAACTCGGTCTTCATATAACATGTTCGGCATTATTTAAGCAAGAACATTCTACGACCTTCGGATAGCGTTTTCGCCTTCCTTAACTTTAAATAAAATATTATCAAAAATTATTTCTGCATCTACTACAAGTTCTCAAAATTTACTTGAGAGTTTTTGTTTATCATTGTTTGAGAGTATTGATTAGAGATATATGGTTAGTTCATGATTTAGGAATCACAAAGATGAATTTAGTCTTTATTTATTTTCTTAGTTGAAAGGAATTAATTGTAAAAATAGAATACTGTCGCTTAAGTTAATGTGGACGTAAGTATCAGATGTGATTTACTTTTAACCGTATAGGTGTACTATTGTTAAACAATTTTTTTGACATTTATGTTTGATTGAAAGGAACTATAAAGCTGATAGTAGTGTATCGACAAATACAAAAATATTATTCCAATTCACTAGTTTATAAGACATGTTAACTTGATTTTATTAAGGGGCACCTTTTCATAGATGAAGATTGACTTTGTGGATATTTACTCTCCCCACATTGGTGACCCGGACGTGATGTGAACACACCTACCTTGACAGAAACTTCCACTTCTATTTGAATGCGCCTACTTCGATGGATTCCCCATTGAACAGCTGACTTGCTACTCGTGACTGCGACATTATCCACCTCCTGGCACCGTTGCTACTTAGTCAAGATCACACGCAATGTCAGCCTGTATACACTCGACTACTAATGGCAACACTGGAGAGACCACGACTGTGAACTTAATATAGCTCTCACGATTAGTATTTTAAAAAAAAGTCCGGTGATCTTAACGTAACTCTCTCGGCTTCTCCCAAAACAGCAAGGAATCAACTAGTTGCATCCATTCATCGAATTCTATCACAGATATAATTCTGGCGGGGAGTACTGTAGGTGAGTACTGTAGTGTATCTACCACTACAAAAATATAATTCCATTACATTAGTATCTAAGACGTGTTAACTTGATTCTATGATGTTGTACCTTTTCATAGATGAAGATTGACATAGTCGAGATAATTCTCCCCACACTGATACAGTTTTTTTCTGTAGAATAAAAAAAAGTTTTTTTGTAATTTGAAAGTATATTAATTTGTCAAAGTTTTTAAATAAAATTGTTTTAAGAGTTATATATTTTTTCTTTAACCTATTTTGCCATGGAAACGAAATTTGTTTCATCTGCGGCACAAAAATTCTAAAAATAAATTAAAGAATGTGTTTAGTTCATTGTTACATGAAGCTCGGCTGTTTTTTTTTTTTACTTATTTTCTTAAAAAAACAAAAATGTTTAATTAGTGAGGTTTTTTCCTACCAACTGCTTACTGCAGGTTATTTTGAGTGGCGATATTTTAGAACAAATATTTTTGCTTCCAATAAAATAAATAATCTAATTTCTGAGTTCAAATCTGCTTCATTTCATAAGATATTAATGATATTAAGTAATTATGATATGTTTGAAGCTTAAAATTGTTTTAGATATTTATAGAGAGATTGTTAAAAAAAGACAACATGGCTGCTATATTTAGAAAAAACTCGCTCTTTTTTCAGTTCAGATTCGGTTTAATAATATGAGGTGCTCCTTCTCTGAAAGAGTGGCCCCCATGTTTAATCTTATAATTTTTTAACAACATGTAAGGTTAAATCGAACACCCAAAACAGCGTTACGTTTTTTTTTTAATATAGAAGTATTGTATTATAATTTTGCCTAAATATTTCTCGTAACAGATTAAAAATGGGATGAAATTCTAAATAAAGTAATAATCCTATTCCCTCATTAATTGTGTAATAAATTTATACATTTTTTCAAGCTTTCTTCAATTATTTTGAATTTGCATTAAAGCCTAGCTAGTTACTTAATTGTTTTGTTTTTAGTTGCAACTACCCAATATAAATATTTTCAACGCATTAAGAAAATTATTTTTTCAACCGAAGTTAAAAACTTAAGATCTTCGATTATTATTCTTTTTTCTTTTAATACTTTAAGTTATTCCATTATACTACTACATTAATAATATGATTTTGAGTTTCAAACAGAAAAATTTTGAAAGGAATTTCACTTCAAATTATAATTAATTGGACTTCAGCATTTCTTAAATTTAAGAAAACAAGTTTATTTACATTTGCTTAAGTTTTATTAATATTCATTTGTGATACGATTAAATCAGTACAATACTATCTGCGGCAAATGAAACTAGCAGACATTAAAAATTTAAATTACTAATTGTTTTATTAACATTTATGAAAAAAATTTCTATACCTCGTTTAGCTTAGAAGAGATGCGGAATAATTTTAGAAAAAGTTTCGTAAAATCAATTTTCGTGAAACAAATGCTCTAAATCTTTTTAATTACTTTGATTTTATATTGCTTAAGAAATCGATGGCTAATGCATAAAATATTTATTGCTGATTCGCATTATTTTTATATTAGATCATATTTAACTTTCAAGTTCCATTATTGAATTTTATGTTATTTTAAGAAACCTTTTATTATTATAAAAGTTTTAAAAAATCATCACTTTCAACAAAATAAAAATTAAACTTTTTACTTAGTATACAATACTCCATTTCAACATGTTATTATGCAACGTTAAAATATAGTTTTGTGCAGGGAAATAATGTATTAAAAGACATAGATTATCTTTATTAAAAGACAATATATTTTAACTATCAGAGTTACTTTAATAAAATTTTAAGACTTATTTATTCTATTAAAATAACACTTTACCAATTGACGAACTAACAGTTTTTGCCTTTCAAAATATTAAAATACTTATTGAGATGCCTAGTATTTTTTAATAACTTAGAATAGACTGCATAAGGAAGATATAAAATTGAAGGCTATTTGAAAAATTTTTTAAAGCTTTAGAAGTTTTAACTATTCTTCAATAATCAAAGAAAATTATTCTTTTCTTACCGTTACTAAATAAATTGTGCCAATGGCAAAGTGACAATATAAATAAAAGAACGCCTTGACTGAAGTAAATTTTGAAATAAACCCAGATTAGCTTCAGAAAATTAAAGATATGAAAGTGTGATTATTAATATCTAACTGTATCTTAGAATATGCAGAAACTATATTTTATACTAATGATTTCGAAAGCAAATATGTAATTAACGCTTCATTTTGTAAGATCCAAACAATGAGAAACACAAATAACTTAGTTATTTATTAACTTTAAATAAGGCATAAAAGAGAACTCCAGAGTTATTTAATTCTTATTTTAAATTAACAATTTGTCTATAATGAGGAGATAATTAATTGTTTTCAATATAATCCTACTTTTTATTTAAATGTAACTCATAAACTCATCATTAAATATAAGTTTGTATTAAATACACATTTAATAATATTATAATATATAAATATTACTATTGAGACAAACAAATACTTCTTAAATTAGTTATAACAATAATTATAACAATTTATTTAAAAAATATATCAAATATATTCTTTATCTTTAAAATTGTACTTAATAATTTTAAAAACATAGTTTCTAATCTTATATATTAATTATTCATATTAAAGCGAATTGTTAAATTAAATATATTATTTAATTCACAAAATTACTTAGAAACTTTTCTAGAAAACTCTACCCATTTTAATAATGTTGCTTTTAAAGATTATGAGGTTTGATAAAATTAACTTTGAGAAAATAAACTGCGTGTTTACTATAACGGATGCTGGAAGTTATCAGTACTAGTTTAGAAACTAGTTGGCACCTTTGCCAGTTATATAAACGAATATCTTATTATCATGTTACTAGATAGAGTTGACTTGGTTTATCAGTCAATAACTTTATAATTTGATGTGCTATCTTCATCTTAATTGGTGAATCATATCCATCTCAACTAATACACTTTTGTCTTGCATAAATGTAGAAAATGATTTTATATACTGATATAAATTGATGATTTAAATTTAAATCGTTTATTTCCTTCAAAAAAATTTAGAAAATGATTTAATATCAGCATTTAAATGTAAATCGTTCATTTTTTTCAAATAAATTTAGAAAATGATTTTATATCAGCATTTAAATGTAAATCATTTATTTCTTTTAAAAAAATGTAGACATGGATTTCATATCAGCATTCAAATGCAAATCGTTTATTTATTTCAAAAAAAAATTTGAAAATGGTTTTATATCAGCATTTAAATGTTAATCGTTTATTTCTTTCAAAAAAGTGTTGAAAATGGTTTTATATCAGCATTTAAATGTAAATCGTTTATTTCTTTCAAAAAAAAAATGTAGAAAAGGATTTCATATCAGCATTTAAATGTAAATCGTTTATTTATTTAAAAAAAGGGCTGAAAATGGTTTTATATCAGCATTTAAATGTAAATCATTTATTTATTTCAAAAAAAATTCGGTCATATCTACACGGAGAAAAAATTTCTGGAAAAATTAGCGAACTGTATGGCGATGACATTCCTTTTAAAAAAATAAACCTAATTCTGATTAATGAAGCCAAACAGATTAAAAACCATGGGTTATTTAAACTATTCATTTGCTAATTTTTCAGTTTATATGGTTATAGTCTATCTGAAATTTTGGTTTAAAAAATTATAGCTCTTATTACCAAGCCTTTAGTAAAAAAATACAAAACTGAAAAGCAAATTTTAACCAAATGAATGGTTTTTATACCATGCTTTAGGGTATCATTCTTAAAGTTACCACATTTAACCACAATTACCAAATTTTATCACAGTTTATGAAACCATATTTCATGATAAAGTAATCCGCAATGATAACCAAAGCACTTCTTTAAAATTAACTATTTTTCGGAGTTTCCATAGAACCACGATGAATTGTATCATATTCTGGTAGTTTTGACTATACTTTTTTTCTAAGAGTAATAAAGGAAATAATAATCTATAAAACAATGTTCAATGTGATATATATTACACTGAAACGATGGATACTCAAATTTCATGAAACTTTCTTCGCGTTCTCAGAAACCGTTTCCTGGTACTTGCTCCGAGCGAATATTTCATCAAAGTGACGAAATAATTATTGTAATTTTTTAGAAGAAACCAATTCCGTCAATAGTAAAAAAAAATATTCTGTCTTTCGATTTTTTCCACAAAATAAATCAATCAAAAAATAAACCTTCGTTGTGCCTAATGTATCTAACTTTTCTAATAATCACAATTAATCAATTCAATTAGTGTAGTCGAAACTAAAGCTACACATCAGAATAGTTATGCAACTATGTAAATAAGTTCTATATTTGAAAGTCATTAAGAAAATTATGCATTTTCCAGTCATTTAGAAATAATATTTTTTTAAATAAACATTAAGTGCTTAGACAATGTATATTGTCACATCTTTGTTCATGGAAATAACTGTCTTCATTTCCGAAGAAACGTCCATTTTGGTTACCTCAAAATGAGATATAAAAAAAGGTTCCCAAAAAGGAATGATGTGAATTAATATGCAAAAATGTATATATTTTTATCAAATGCATAACTCAATGATTTCTTATTATAAGTATTTTATCTTCAATCACTTTAAATTTATATTCAATCACACTAAATTCAGTCCGATTATACTATTAAAAATATTGCAAAACTAAAATGTATGGCAAAATAACTTCCTTGCTATTTAGTTAAATGCTATATCTCAGTTAAATAATCTATATATATATAATGCTATAGTTAAATTCTATATATTTATTTTTTATTTTCTTGTTTTATTTTATTATTTTTTTAATTTAATATATTTCAGCGTTGGAAGTTTATAAGGACTGCGTAGAGGCCGTAGCATTTGAGTAGGTAAAGAAAAGTTGGCAAAGGATTCTGTAATAAACATAAGGTTAAAAAAAAGAACATTTTCATAAATATTATGTCGTATTACATTCATTTTTTTAGATTCACAGAGTAAGTTTAACATTTCCTATTTTGTAAAAAGAAGAAAATTATTGCTAATCTAGTTCTGTACAAAAAAATAAAATACGATACGCTTTTTCGTAATTAAAGCAACATTTTTTACATGTTTAACTATCATTATATGCATAGTATGTAATTCGGAAGAAAAATCCCATTATCGTTACATTCATTCTGAGTTTTTGAATGCATTATCTTTATAACCTTTACTGTTGGAATAAAAATGTTATCCGTTATTAAATAAGAAAAATCTTTTTTTTATTCTTGTTACATAGCTGTGTTGGGAGAAACTCATTAGGGTTTTGGAACTCCTCATTAATAATTCATAAATTTAGCAACTACAGTTTATTATACAGGTATGATATTCAATAACTCGGTCTGCAGACATAAAAATATCGCGTTGGAATATAAATTTAGTTCTGCCATTTTTCTCTTTTGTAGACAGTTCCAACCAATGTGTTTTGTTAGTTACAAATCCGTCAGTTGGCTTTTAAAAAGATTTAATATAGAATAAATTTAAACTATTCAAAACGCAAATAGTAAAAACTAGTGAAACACAGTTATGCAAGTTCTTTTCTAATGAAAAATTTATTTGAACTGTGAATTTTCTGTTTTGAAAATGGATTTGTGATGAATGTTTGCGATTGAAAATGAAGTAACATTTTTCTAAAAACTTTTTCTCAAGAAAAAAAATTTTTTTTGGCTAGGTTCCAGAATTAACAAAAATATTTTGCAATGAAAACTTATAATGATTCTGAATTGGTTTTTTTCATAAAAAATATTTGCTACAATAAATTTTTCTTCGAAAAAAAAATGCTTGCCGCTAAGTCAAAAATAATGAATATTGTAGCATTATAATCGAATAACCCCAGTTAATTAATTAAAATTATGATATCAGTGGTTTTATTAATTAATAATTTCAATAAAAGATTTATCATACTTTATCGGGAATATGTATCCTTTTATATGACTAAAACTACGATATGAGGCATTCATTTGAATTTATGAAAGGTGGAAAAATTCTGAATTCATCACGCGGAGAAAAAAAATCTGGTTAAATTACCATATTATATGGTAGGGACATTTCCGGTAAAATAAAAATTTACGGAATGTTAATCATTCATTCGAAAAATGTCCGTTCATGTAATAAATTATGGTTTTCAAAGTTCTTATTACCGCACATTTAGTGAAACATACAAAACTAAAAAGGAAATTTATCCGAATAAATGGATTTAATGCCATGTTCTAAGGTACCATGATAAAATTACTAAACTCATCACCTATTATAAAATCATATAATAAAATCATATTTTATTATTATTTTAACCAAAATCATCACCCTAGAGCAGTGATTCTCAACCACTGTGCCGCGGCACTTTTGTGTGCCGCCATACATTAGAAATNACCGTAAGAAGGAGTTGCCGAGCCTTTAGGTTTTCCCATTGAGCCAGAAACGGAGTAAATTTTACCTATTCTTGTACGTGAACTTGACGGTTAATTGGATGGACAGACTGATGCCGCTATTTAACCATAATTTTAGAATGAAAATTCAAACACTGCACAGCATGTCTAGAAAATTTAAAAACCGTATTTCGAAAAGCTACATTTTTCCAGTTGAGAGAACTGCATTCACCGAATGACTTTAAATCTATACCACAAATTTTAAATTGCATTATTTACAGAAGTATGCGGATCTTTATTTTAGATAGTGTTTTCGCTACAAACCAATATCTGGGGAGATCGCTTTTAAATTTTATTCATTTTTTGAAATATACTTCTTCTTACAAAATCAATAATTCTAAAACAAACTTTGGTTATTCTGTTCCTATTCGAATATATAATATAAAAATGCTTTTTTTACATCCTGAATTAAACATTTTCGTGTTCTGAGTGTTTGTTAGTACATACTTCAAATAGAAAAGTATCATTGAAGAAAATATAGACTGGCCAACAAAAAAAATTTTTTTTCACCTCTTTGAAAAAATCTATTTTTACAGTTCATTAAATATTTTATTTTACTATTGGCGTTGAACAGCTGACCTAGTTTTAAGTTAAGCACTATGTTACTCTACAGCAGTGTTTCCCAAACTTATGACTCTTGTGTACCCTTTTTTAAATGTTTCGTAACGCTGTGTACCACTAATAAAAAAATGAATGAATTTTTTACTATAAAAAATTGCACAGAAGTTAAAAATCACAACTGGCTGTTGACACTACTAATTATTAACTGTTAACTCTGCAAATAATAGCCAATAGAAAAATACGTAATCGTTAATTTTTATGGCTAGCTCTGTTTTATAAAAAAAAATAGTGCGTGGAGTCACTCCGCGCGGAAGAAGTTAAACTTCGTAACCTGCGACGTTAATTGAAGAAGAATCAACAGTCGTAGAAGGATCACTAGTTCTATTCAACGACTCTTTTTCCTGCTCCACTTGATTCCTTGCTCTGTAATCACGGTAATATTGTGCATTTTTCTCTCGTGGACTTCTTGAACCAGTGGAAGTGCTTGTGGTTGCCTCATCGTCTAGCCATGGAAAATGTATTTGTATTAATAATGTATGTGAATGCGTCATAATGTAATTTCAAAGGAGAAAACCTAACAATCAATTGATATTCACAAGATAAGTACCTTGACATAACCTTAAATTCGTCGCATTGTCCGTGGAATTGTTTTCACTCATTTTTTACAATTGTTATCCACTAAATTTGAAAATTAAATATACTTTCCTATTAAATTATATGTGTATCAAATCAAACTAAAACAATATTTATAGAAAAACAATACTTTTATGGCTTTTATTATTTTTATGCTAGGGAGAATCAAAACAATATGGAAATGAATGAGGGAAAACTGGATCCTACCACGTGATTTCCCGGCCAATAAAAATGTATCGTTAAACGTTTAACGCAACCTTGTTGGAAGTCGCATAAGAAGTATAACTTCAAAAAAAAAATTTTTTTTTTTAATTTTTCGTTTGTTGCAAGATATTTTGCATAAGAACGCGTACCCCCCACTAAACTCTTCCCGTACCCCTGGGGGTACGCGTACCACACTTTGGGAAACACTGCTCTACAGTCTTGTAATTTTGAATATAACTTAGAAGACAAAGGAATTTCTGTTTCATGGAAAAAATTAGTTTTTGTGGAGATCTTTATTTTTTTGATGGAGCTAACCCGCATTTGGTAAACATGTAGAAGAATCCGCGAAAATCTCTCATGGTTAGCACAATGGCTAAAGGATTCTTACCCATGATTTGTCTGTCACCGGTGATAATTTGCGTCAGCACCATGGTCGGTGAGAGCCTGAGCTGTAAAACTCATTACTGTGATTTTACACTGATATCATGTAATTGGGAGCACTTTATACCCTGTGCCATCGTGGCTCAAATTTATTGCTTCGAAAACAAAGAACCTGTTTTGGAATTTTAATTAATTTCATTACCTAACCAATAAAAGTTCCCAAAACATGCTAATTTTCTTCACTACCAGACAAACCCTGCTAAACTCTTTAAATTCATTAAATTACCGTCATTCACCAAAACTCTGTTGAATTCCGCCCTAAATAATCCCAACACTAATTACATTGAAAGGCAAATAGAACAAAAATCAATGTTGTTTTTGTCTAGAATATCAATGCACACAAAACAGCGTGTTATCTGAAAATAAGAAACAATCGATACCAGATACACGCTGGGATGAATGAAATTCAATATTATCTTGACAACATTTTTATGGCTCTTTATTCTTGTTTCTATTAATGATTCATAAAGTAAGCAACTGCAGAACATTAAGTATGCGCAAAATTCACTCAAACTTATTTCAACATCGTAAAAATACTAGTTACTTATCCGTGAATGGGTATTTGTTGTTTTCTGTTGCTAAATTACGTGAGTCGGTTGCTATTTTACTCAATAATACACCATGCGTTTTTATTGTGTGAGCATTATTTTTATTGTTAAAATCAACACGAAAAGCTTTATCAACAAGCCACCTGTTGAAGTAATACGCTGCTATTAATAGTCGTAATTTTGCAATATAATTCAGCTGACCTTCAGAATTTCAATCCTTGATTGCAAAATTGCTTTCGTTAAGTCAATAAAATATGTTTATTATGAACGTTAAGCTCTTGTCTTGATTTTTAAATTTAAAGGTCATTATAAATTTAATGTCTCTCATATATATTTTCGTAATATTTTATCGATTAAAAAAGATAAATTTAATGTCAAGGTTGATGAAAACGTTCTTACGTCAAATAATAGTTATTTAGAGGAGAATTAAATAAAAAAAGAGGCCTGTTGAAACACAATACTTTAGTTTTTACACATGAAGGTAGATAATTACACGCAATAAACCAGCTGCCACAAATACTCAAGACTTTTTACTGTTATCTGTAACAATGGAAAGCGTGAATTAAATTTACAATTTTTAAACATTTTATTGTATTTTTAGACATACCTTTCTTAATGTAAGTGGCATACATTGTTAATTACATTTAAATAATACTCAGAACTTATTGGAACCATGCTAGTCATAAGTGGTTAGAAAATCATATAATTTTATATTCATGGTTTTTAACCATGCTAGTTGTAAATGGATTCAAAACGGTAATGATAAGAAATGTCTTTACTGTAAACCTTACGGTTAATTGGATGGACAGACAGCAGCCGGATATTTTACCGTCATTTCGCGGAGAACTACTCTAAAATAAAACATTACGGAAAATTCTAACAGTGTATTTTCTAAAGAAACACTAAAAGTCTTAATACATTTCTTATACGTAGAGCAGCTTATCAAATTTTCTTCCTCTGCTCAATGAACAGTTTTATCTTAAGATTTTCTTTCTCACTCCCTTGCTTTCGCTTCTTGCGTTTTTATACTTTTTATCTTTCACTCAGTTATTTTTTCGAAAGCATTATATCAAAATGAATATTTTATCTTCCTAATCACTTTTTAATTATTTTACGCGTTGATCCGGAAAGGGTTATCACCGTAAGAAGGAGAAGAAAAAAAAATTTTTTTTTGCCCCTTAACTGTTGAACTAAGTGGTGATAGTGACAAATTGTATCAACTTTAAAACTATAATTAATAACAATTTTATTAAAATCTTCTCCAATTTATTGGGGAAAAATAACTATTGAATTCGCCTTCACTATGAAGGGAAACAAATCTGGGTAAATAACCGAACTGTATGGCAACGACATTTCTACCAAAAAAAGAGATACATAATTCTCACATTAAAAACCAAAATATATGGTATTATGGTATATATGGCATATATGGTATATATGGCGGCTTGCGGGAAATTCTGGTATTAAAAAGTATTGTTCTTATTATCACACATTTAGTAAAAAATATTAAATTGAAAACAATTTTATCCGAATAAATGGTTTTTATGCCATGCATTAGAATATCATTAAAACATTTATTAATATTTCCACATTTAACAAATTTCATCAACTAAGTGTAAACAATATTAAAACCTTCTAACAGAGAACACCTACGCAATCAAAAGGAAATGCTGTTAAAGATTTGCTGCAATTAATACACTGTTAGACATTTTTAGCACTGAACATACTAACACTTAATATATACCTATTTCTACCATAAGCGGTCTGACCAGACTATAAGTTTCTTGATTGAATGTTTCCATTGTACATTTTCCGCAAACATATTTCTTCTAATTATTTATTATTATTTCTATAATTCTTATAATTATTATTTTAATTATTAGAGTATATAAGAATAATAATTATTCTTGTAATTAATATTATTTATCCTAAAAAATTGTGCTGCCTTGATTGTTTCGACATTTTTCTGGGTAAGAACTAACAGTCAGTTAGAAATGAAGTACAACCATCAAGACAAAATATTAGCTACTTACCAAAACATTTAGTTTTCGTCACTTTTTCTTACACTAGAATGCCAATCTAAAGGTACTTAGGTACTTTATTGAAATCTGAATTCAGTTATTCTGATTGAACTAACTACGCAACAGTTCTTGCAGAAATGCGCAACTAATCGAATGCAATACGTAGAACACGCATTACATCATAATTTCTGATCCGACAACCTTACCACCAATAATTGACCGGGAGAACCAATAATTTGTTCTCCCGGTCAAATGACCGGTTGTGGCAGAAACAGGTATACGACAAGTATTATTCGAAAAAAACAAAACACAAAAAAATAATAATGATAGAATATTAACTGTATATAATTGTTGGAAAAAGTCATGAAGTCAGATGTGCAAAAATGATGAGATGATTAGCGCATTTTCGATGCAAAAGTTCTCTAAACGGTCATTTTACTGGTTATGGTAAGCTTAGTATTAAGCATGTTTAGCTATTCTTCTGCTAAAACCTTAACAAAGTTAAAGCAGGAACAGCACAGTAAAAATTTCAAAAAATGAAGAAAAATAATATTGAATTTTTCTACTGTTTATCCTTTTAAGACTATTGTAGGGTAAACTAGCCAGTGAAGGAACACTTAAGCTTCGCTTGTCTTTCAAAATTTAAATTAATTTCAAAATTCGTAATTTTAGTTAAATGACAGTGTCGACATATTTGCTACTAATTGCAAATTATGAAAAAATATTGTACAGAACTTACATAATATTGTTTTAAAGTTTTAGAGGTTCAAATAACAAGTAGTAAGAAGATCAGGTGAAGGAACAGCTCTTACCAGTGAAGGAACACAAAATTTCCCAGTAAAGGAACACTTAATTTTGGTTATTTTTTAATGCTCTTTATGAATTTATATGCCATACAAATATCTAAAAACAAGCCTATTCTTGAAATTATGACATACAAATACTTGGAAAATGTTAAGTTTTTTTTGTAATCATGAATTGAAAAGTAAATTGTTAACATATTAACACATACTGTTCATTCACTGGGAAATCTATGCCCAGTAAAGGAACATGCCTGTTCCTTCACTGGTTAGAAGTTGTTTTTTGTATTTTTAACATACTTTTGATGCAAAACATCACTAAAGGTACAAAGTTTTTCTCTCATTTTCATTAGCTTATAAAAAACCCAGTAAAGGAACACTTGTTCCTTCACTAGTTTTTCATCGTTTGGTGATCCAATGAATAAACACCCCCTTATCTCAGCACTTGATTATGCTATGATGTTTAAAAAAAATAAAACATCTTCTTCCTCTTTATCCCCAAAATTAGCAGGGCTAAACAATGTTCATGAAATTCATGACCCGGAGGAAGTCGGCCACCAAAAGTGGGTTATTTAGAATGTCCCTTTTGTCCAGTCCAAGACAGTCCAGGATATAAAATAAGAAGCAACTTCAATAACTATATTTTGAATTCTTATTTTCACAGTGAGAAAAATAAAACTATTACATGCAATTAATTCCACTTCAAGCATATAATTACAAACACTCACCATATAATTTTTCAAAGAAGTAAGGTGTTGCAGAGATAATAACAAATTCAAAACTTTTTCTAGAGAAGTCTATTTGACCAGGTAACCCAAAACATTGCTGAATGACTTCCTATTGTTTGGCAGTAAGCCATTGTTATCAATCAGTCTAAAGAAAAACTTTCAAATTCTTATTTTTAATCAATATATATGAAATGTTCCTTCACTGGTTGGTTTACCCTGCCTAAGCATTGAATTTTTTCTCGTAAAGATGTGAAAGTAATAGCAAAGTATGTCGAGGGCGGACGCGCTGTGACGTGAATTTGTGCGCTCGTTTGATTAATGGATTTGTTCACTCATATTAAATTATTTTAATAAAACACTATCCTTTTAACTAATTTAATGAAATAATGTACTACATTATGTAAGAAAAGGAATTTGTAGTACTTTTAATATAAATATTTAAAATTGCAATTTATTTAGTTGCAATAATTTTTAATAAAGGTTGCAAAAGGTTATTGACGATTTCAGAACAATAAGAAATAAATGTAGGCCCATCAGCTAAAGAATATGCTCAAAATGAAGATGATCACAAAATTTCAGCTGTAACTCTAAAAACGTATGATGTATCACATGAGAGTACAAGCACTTGATCAACATTTGAGACTGCTGAAAATAATGGAAAAGTTGGTTGATAGTGCGCTGGACTCATTTTCGTGAGAGCTGGATTTTGATTCCAGCCAGCCGAAGACTCCCCGTGTAGCAAATGGTGACTGGTGTACGTTAAATCTATCGGGTCATAAAGTCCTCCATGTTCCCATAGCAAATTATCTATCTGATGGCACTGGATTGGAGATTGATCGTTCTCTGGTTCCGGTCAAAATTACGATTTGTGGATGAAGGGATGGAAGTATGAATGGGTCCGTCCTATAAACGGGTGTGCCGTATGGATGTGCCAGAAGTGAAATTCTGGGCCATATATTGCGCCCCAGGAAAACAAGGGCAATCGCACCCCCAGTGCTTTAAGGGTCTACAGCAACAACAGAAGCATCTCATGGACCTGGTTTTGAAACATTATAGGTAATTGCAAAATTTCTAACTAGATATCTCCACTAGTACAATGTATCTCTACTAGTACTCTTCTAGATATCTCTAACTAGTACAATGTACAACTGATTTATTTCATATTTTGACACAATATTAACAATAAATATAGTTTTTGTTACTCGCAGGGATGTTTTAATTGGGCTGACTGGTTCTGACTAATCCACGAAAATGTAACTTATGTTATGTCATGTTTTTTTTACTCTTTTTCAAAACACCACCATTTCTTAAAGAAAATATATTTTAAAAATTTTACGTGCAATGAATATACGTTCATGTAGCAGTTTAAAAAACTGACAAATCGATACATTTTTTTTTAACTTTTGAATACAAGTTATGGGTAATTTAAAAAATAGGTTATAAACATTGTATTATATAAGAGCTAATTTTTAAAAATTTTTGTATTTGAAGCATGATAAAATAAAGGCTCAAATATGCACAATTAGATTTAAAAAAATCGATTAAGAGTTTATCACAATCGTTGAAAAATTCACCAAAAGATCATTCTTTTTTACTGGCTTTTACTGTGTTGTTCCACTCTTAACATGTTTCTTAGTTGAAACATATTAAAGAAATAACTGTGAATGGTTAAGTTCAAACTGTGCAGATAAATTTTTCTTGAACTTAATTACGCTATTATGTAATGCAAAGTGATTAAAAAATATGGTTAAATTTTACGTCTCTCTAAAGTTTTTATTATGTAACGCAATATTATGCAACGAGATATCGATATCGTGACTCAACGTTTAACATATATTAGTGGTGAGCAATGTTTTAGTTTGAGTACTTTATAGAAATTCCGTTTTTTAAACTGTCTATACTATATTTATATGTAGATTTTCTCTAAATAACAGATATGAAACACTCTAAGTTTTCGAACCAAGATGAAACTATAAAAATTGCATATTTTACTACCTTCTTCAAATATATCGTTTCAAATGTTGACTAATATTTTGTTTCATGTATCCCTTTTAATCCATCCATGAAATAATAGTTATGATTTTTACAGCTCTTAAGAAAGCGAAAAATTGAATCATAAAATGCTTTATTCCTTTCACGATGGGAAATGATTTTATCTTTTGATTCAAAATAAAAATGGCATGTTTTGCAATCATAACTTTTATCATCAAATAAAACTAGACAAAATCAGACAGTTTGTTCTCTCTTTCCAGACATCTTCAGAAAATTGCATTACTGTAATCTATAAATATCCCAAGGTCAATTTTGAGGATATGCGATATACATTTGATTGCTTTTTTGTGAGAGTTTGATTTACCGGGATATCATTAACGCGGTTTGACAAGAAATAAAACCCACAGCTATTTGTAGTATCGCAGCACGTATTGTATTAATTTTGATATCACGTTGTTTGTTATAGCAGTAAATATTAGTTTTTTTGTTAAATATTTGACACAAACTAGTTTTTTAACAAGATACTTGTCATTACATCTCTTCAAATCATTCTTCTGCATAAACCATTATTAAAACCAATAATTTTATTTTAAAATAAAATGTTTTATTTTGGCTGTTTACGGATGATTCAATTTACTAATGTTTTTGTATAGTAGCATTTTCTTTAATATTGTGAAGAATTTTGAATAAAAAGAATTTTAAAAAAATAATTAAGATTAAGAAGAATTTTGAAGGGAAAAAAAGACGAAACTAAAATAGATTAAAGCGTTTGTTTAATATTTTTTTTATTAAATGAGCGCAAAAATTATAATGAAAAAGATAATTTAAAAAATGTATGTTTATAGTTACTAATTATTTTTACTTCTAGGAAAAAAAATAGGATGCTCAGCACTAACTTTCTAATGAAATTTAAATTAAACGAAATTGCGCATTTAAAGAATTCATAAAAATTACGTACATTAAAACACGAATTACTTCATAAACTGCAAAAATGTAAAAATACTTTTAGCATTTATCCTTTATTTTAACTATTTAACTGTGTATAGTAAAATAAGTCAAGAGGAAGAAATTCGATTTATTGATCAAATCATTACTTTCTGCAAGACGAAGATTTAATAGAATTTCTTTGGAAAACTTGATCTTACAACATTTTTTATTTCCTGTCTTTGTGATAAATACAAGAAGGGAAAGAAACAATTCATTAAAACTGGAACAATAGAAATTGAACTGCAATGATATGGGATCAATTAGTGACATATTGTCTCTCCTTACGCAATTTCTTTTTTTCTAAGAAACATTTCTTATGTAATTGATCGAATGATTAGTGCTTAGTGCTTATATAACTTTTTCATATTATAAATAGACTAATACTATTTGTTAACCATATAAATATCAATAATCAGTTTTGAAAAGTGATTTACATAATTATCTTTTCAGAATATGAAGTTTATTTTCCTTTGTTTAATGAGCAAAAAATAAGCCGATCACCCTGAATAACTTTTCATTCAATAATAGGATCTTTACGTTCTAGGATTCAATCTTAAATCTAATCTAATACTATTTGTTAACCATATAAATATCAATACTCAGTTTTGAAAAGTGATTTACATAATTATCTTTTCAGAATATGAAGTTTATTTTCCTTTGTTTAATGAGCAAAAAATAAGCCGATCACCCTGAATAACTTTTCATTCAATAATAGGATCTTTACGTTCTGGGATTCAATCTTAAAAGTTCAATGAGATGACCTTAAATATGCTAATTAATTAGTGCAGACCATATTTTAAGCTACGAAATCATGCACCAAAGTGAACTTTCTCTGAATAAACATACCTCTTTTCAACGGATTCGTATTTCTGACCCCAAAATATAGAAGGTAGCCACGATCTGAGAAATATGGTCCCAACAATTTGGTCAGGAAAGCAATCCAAAATTTGGATCCCTTAATGTTAATTTTATTTTTTGCAGATTTCGTTATATCAGGAAAATATTTAAGCTACTTAAAATACTTTTGCTTACAACTACAAAATTCATTTTGTCAAGGATAAATCCACACAAAGACAACTTTCAGTGAGTATTTCCTATTTTTTATTGCTTTATTTAACAAAAGTAAAAAAAACACTTTTGAATTGTAAAGTATACAGTTTTTTACCTAATTTTATATCATGTATTTTTACATGCAAAAATACAAAATTTGATCAAAATCGGTCGAACAGTTACTGAGAAATTAAATTTTAAAAATATGATTTCTTTAAAATTTGATTTCTCAGAAACAATTCGACCAATTTTACACATATTTTGCATTTCGCCAATAAAAAATGCATTCTTTAAAAGGATGTGAAAAACTGTGAACCTTATAATTTTTTCGACTGTTATTAAGTGAAACAATAAAATAATAAAAATATATTAAAAGTTATATTTTGCATGGAAGTATCTCTGGATTTACGAATTTTATAATTGCGTGCAAGCGTTTTTTAAGTAGCTTGAAAATTTGTCGAGATATGGAGAAATATGTAAAAAGTAACATTAACATTAAGGTATTAATTAACATTAACATTAAGGTGTTAACAAACTTTAGACAGCTTCTGACCCAACTCTCGGATCCATTTTTCCCTGATTTGCAACTACCTCGATATTTTGGGGCTCAGAAATCTAAATTCATCAACAACAAAAAAAGGAATGTTTACTCAGAGAAAGTACATTTTTGCGTCATATTTCGTGACTTATAATATCATGTGAGCTAATTAATGAGCATATTTGAGGTCAATTTTGCTTACTGTGCAACTTCTCTCCCTCTTCTGAGTTAAGCTTCTTGTATAAAATATAAAATAAAAAAAACTTAAAAACCAAATATGTTTTTCGTCTTCAATGATACTACAAGCAAATTGTAGATTTGTATACTTCCCCCAATAGTATGGTCAGGACTGCCAAAATAGGGTAAGAGTTACCATGTCTCTAACTCTAATGGGAAAACCAACGATCTCTTAATTTTTACCGATGAACTTGTATAATGACTATGGTAAAATAAATAATAAAATATGGCTTTATAATACGTCATACAATTAAGCAAATTTGATAAAATTGGGTAGTTTTATCATGATACCTTAGAGCAGTGTTTCCCAAAGTGTGGTACGCGTACCCCAAGGGGTACTGGAACAATATAGCGGGGGTACAAGTTCTTATGCGAAATATCCTGCAACAAATGAAAATTTCAAAAAAATTTCTTTAAAAGCAAAGCTAGCTATCAAATTTTACGATTACGTATTTTTCATTTTGCTATTTTTTGCCTTGTTAGCACTTAATAGTTAGTGGTGTCAACAGCCAGTTGCGATTTTTAACTTTTGTGCAATTTTTTATAGTAAAAAATCTATTAATTTTTTTATTAATGATACACAGTGTGAAGAAAAATTTAGAAAGGGTACACAAAAGTCGTAAGTTTGGGAAACACTGCCTTAAAGCATAACATAAAATTCATTTATTCGACCAAATTTATTTTTCAGTTATGTATTTTTTACTAAATATGTAGTAATACGAACTGTTTTTTGAGAAACAGATTTTTTGGGTACACCGTTACAGTATGAAAAGAAAAATTACTAAGTGAATGATTTCAATACTGTATATTTTCCTTTTTAAAACCAGAATTACAGTTTTTTATATTAGAAACGTTATTGCCATATAGTACTGTAATTTTATTAAAATTATTTTCTCCGAGTAATTATTTTTACAGCTCATTATATTTCGATGCCGATATTGAAAAGCAAATAAGTAAATTAAAACTTAAATAAATCATGCAGAAGAAACGATCTTGCCACATACAAGGGTGATTTAAGTTATAATCCTAGTTCTTGCAATGGCGTTTATAAATGTTCTGAACTCTTTACCAAAACCCTAACCTATAGATACTTACAATAAAGGTAGAAAGGTCTTATAAACCAGTTCCTGTTTATGAAACCATGTAAGCTACATGAAAATGTCTCATATTAATGTAAATATATAAATTACTTTAATATGCTGCTAGTAGTGGATTTATTCTGAGTTTCATTAAATTTAATACGTTTATTAAAAGTGGATACAATAACAAAAAAATTAAATAAGTAATAAATGCTGAACTATATCTTTAAAATGTAATTATATTTTATAATTATCTTTTTCAGATTCATATTTCTATTTAAAAACACTGGCAAAGCAATGAATAGAAAGAAAATTCAGATGATTAAGAATAATGAATGCATTAATTAAAACTATTTATTTATAATTAACAAATGAGGAAATTTGTCCAATTCACTTTTTCAATTATAAAATTACTATTAATGCATTTTGGAGTTTTATAATATCGAATAACCTCTTCATCACTTCAGTTCACATAGGTGGATTTTCGCTTCCTAGCTTCTAAAAACACGCTGTAAGAAAATTCATAGTTCTACCCTTACTAAAACATTAAACTTTATGAAGATTCCAATAAAAGCAAAATATGAAAGTTATTTGGGTTATTAAGTTATTAAAAACCATTTAGTTATTAATTACCATATAAACAGAAGTGATTTTCGAAAAAAACGCGCCAAATCCTCGTGGTCGAAAGCGTAAGTAATTTTAAATATTCTGGTAACAATTTGTTTCCTTTCGACTTAGTTCTTTGATCTTTACGAAACTTTTACATTTGTATTTACTTAACATTTAATAATAATGCAGTCAAGAACATGCAGGAGCTAGTAAGTGTTCACGTCGTATCTATGGCGAAATTAGTGACAAAGGTAATAGTCAAATGATATCACAATGTATTATGAGTATTTAATTTAATACCTATTTACTAATATTTTTATGAGTATTTTAATTCATTTGCTTTATAATAAGGTACAGACATATATTCAATAACTTTTACTCTTTTAGTGTTTCTTTCTCAAAATTTTATCCCCACTCTTATAATTAAGGTTAGATTCTTTTCAATAATTATTTATTTTCCGTGGTTTGCATTGTCAAAATAGCTTTGATCCTTGGATTAAATGCTGCATCGCATTGTACTCTAGAAAAATTTAGTATTTTCAAAATTTATTTTTTTCTAAATAATTATTAAATCTATTTATCATAATATAATGATATGCATGCTTGTTCCTACTTTAGGTTTAGTTTAACATTTGAAATATTTATATTCTTTACCAAAGGTACACGTACCTTTCTTTACCAAAGGTTCTTTACCAAAGGCTATTCTTTACCAAAGGTACACGTACCTAAAATGATTAGCCCTTTGGCATTATGATGCATTTTTTGTTTATCTTATTATGACATATGTCATTAAAATAGAAATCCAGAACTGTAATTTTTTTTTTGTAATATTCCTTGATACTTCAGTAGCGTAAAGGTTATTAGTATGATATAATGTGAATTCGAATTTCATTTAATTGACATCAAAAATAAATTCACTATTATTTCATAGAATAATGACTCAAAAAATTACCTTTTATGTTCTTTGCCATAAAAGATATACATGCGTGGAAAAAAAATAGGGAATAAAAAATTGCAGGAATAAATTTTTGTCAGGTTACAATAATATTTTCTTTTTCAATCCATGATAATTGATAACGTACCTTGGGCATTGAATTTTTTAAATTAGTTCAATTTTTGTTTTTTACTTTACAATGCTCAATTGCGGTTTTATGTTTATTCAACGTGGACGGCCCTTTTCACCACACTGCCATCAAAACATACATAAAGATAATTTCCGAAAAGGTTGCTCTATTACGTTTCAAATATCAAAAAATACACTATCTGAACTCAGCAATACATAACAAATGATTCGCGGAAATGATGAAGGAGATGGATATGACACAATATCTGAAATGGTAACCATCATGATCATTAGAAATCAAGTCCGATTGATGTGGATAATGTTTTGCTCAATCATGTGCATTATATTGCAAGACAAGCCATATTTCTAAGATACTCATTATGATTTATACTAACGATGTATACGTAATTCTTTTTTACGATAAAAGAACACATTATTTCATTTATAGAGGCTTTAGGCTATAATTTTATAAATAATTCAACACGTCATAAAATATTTGCTTAATGTCCAGGTATTGAGCATTTTCGTTCTTATGTTTTAGTTTTAAAAAAAAAGCATTACACTAAATTTGTTTCAATAATATTATTCCCTAATTTAGTTTTAAAGTTTTTAAATGAAATTAGACTAAGAAATTTTTTTTAAATTTTTATCAATTAACTCTTTATAAAATGTTTTTAATTTTAAATAGGTATTGGAAATCTATTTTTAAACTTTTTTATTAATAGCATATTGTAATTTATTTTGCAAGGTTCAAAAGTTATAACCGACACTCTAAAAAATTCCGGATCAAATTACAATATACCAGCACTTTGGGTGCATCATCCGTAAAATCCATATTTGCCGTTAAAATATCATAATTTTTATAGTAATATTTATTTAATTAAAATGATTAAGCTATTGTGCGAAAATTACTGTAAAAATTTCAGAATATCAGTTTTCTTTAACATGTTCAGGTAAAATAAGGAATTCCATTGTAAAAAGTACCAGTACCCTCAGTGCCGGTACTTTTTACCAAAATTTGATCCAATATTTTTTACAATGCTTACGATATTTTTTACAATTTTTTACAATTTCTTTTTCGGTCGTAAGCATTTTTAGAAAAATGCATTTTCCATTCCATCTCCAATCAATAACTTATTTTATTATTTTATTTTAGATGAAATATATAAGTGGAGAAAGAAAAACATATAGATTAAATTAAGAAAAATCACACAAAAAAACATGACAGTTTCTAAATTATATTTATAATGGAAAAGTTGTAGAGAGTTTATTGTATTTCTATTATTCAAATCTGCTCATTTTTTGTAAATCAATTCTTTTTACATTTTCTTATAACTGATATATTAATCTGCGGAAGCTCAGAAAAAATACTGATACATCTAATTTTGTAAAATAAAGATGTTCTAAAAATAAATTCATGTTCAGGAGTTATGCTTAGAATCTAAATATTCACTTAGTTTATGCCGTAAAATAAGTGATCCTTAAAAAGGAAATAGTTACAATATTTATATAATTTACGATTTTCAAAATTTTTCAATCAGTGCCAAAAATATATTTTCGCATTTAAAGAAAATCAGATCAGAAATGTTTCTTATTACTTTCTTACTTTTTATTTCATTTACAAAATCAGAACAAACACAGTTTTATTTCTTATACTTTACATTTTATATAATTTTAGAAATGAAAAATATATAAATGCTGACAGAAAACTTCTAAAAAAATTCCAGTTCTATTCTTTTTCTGTACTTTACTTACTATATCTTAATTACGTGCGAGTACCTATACTGATACTATGATAAAGTAAAATAAAAATAAAGGAAAATTTATTCTCGAAATCTTTCTCAAGCCTTTGAATTATTCGAGTATATTTTATTTACGAGAAAATTTTGTGATACATTATTCAAAACATTATTCTAAATCGCGAATATTTCATTTAAAAATGCAATTCAGCTAAAAAAATTAAATTTTGTGATAGCTTTTTTCTTACGGTGCTGAACATGATGAAGCCCTTCTGTTTGACTTATTGTACTAGCCGGAAAAAAAGATTAATTAATTAAACATAGTTATAAATTATTATTTGAAATATTAAAAATTGAATTTGTGAGAGAATATCACATTACTTTAAAAATTAACTATATAAAATGCTTTAGAAACAAAGCTGGTTAATCAATTTACTTAACAAACTGTTACAAAAAAGGATCGTTCTGATGTAAGCAGTTTACTGAAAGTATTTTAAGCGAATAATTAACATCAATAAAACATTTTTAACTTTAAAAGTTTTATTGCATTGAAACAGATTAGCCATTAATTAAATTCTGTAAAAGACTAACAATTATCCTGAGCAACTACTTAAGTCTAGAAATAATTTTTTTTTTTTAAAAAATCATTAAAAATCTTTACGAAAGAGATTAAACTTCTTAGTTTCAGTTCAAATTAGAAAATGAAAAGAAAAAATTGAAGGCATTTCAAGTTTTACAAATGTAATACAAAACACTTTCATTTAACTTTCTCAAGTAAAATAATCTATAAAGATTTCAAAGGGCTTAAATTGAATCACTTTGAAAAGGAAGTTTACATAAATAGGATTAATTTTTAAAATTCTTAAATTTCATTGACTTTTTACGAGGCACTCTTTTATTTTATTTTATTTACTTAATTGAAAGACTGATTCTTAAGATTTATTTGCGTGATAAAACGAATAAATTTCTTCGTAAATGAGACAAGCAAGAAAAGATATGTAAATATCACAAACATTTTCGGCACATTTTTTTTCGATGTTTATTGGTTACGCCCCATAATTCTTTTCATACTTTGTCGTGGAACAGCGTATTTAAATTTTTGTTTACGAACGGCCACTTTGCGGGTGGGTAATGATTATTATAAATCTTTTTGACACAATGACCTTTTTTTGTATTGGAAAAATCATTTTAAAGTTGCGTGTTTGAATTTCTATTCAACTGCGTCTTTAGACAAATATCTGCACTGAGAAGAAAATTCTGGTAAAATTAATGCAATGACACATTTCTGGTTGGAAAATAAATTCTGGTTAATAAAACCAAAAAATACGGTATTTAAACCTTTCATTTTGTAAGTTTTCCGTTCTTATTCATAAGTTGATATTGTTTGCCGGTAATTCTGATTTTCAGAATTATAGTTCTTAATACCGCACATTTTGTAAAAATGCAAAACTGAAAAATAAATGCAATAAAAAATTATTTTTATACCCTACCCTATGGTACTAGGATAAAATAACCAAATTTTATCACATATAAAATCATGATTAATTTTATAAACTCATAACCAAATCCAAAAAGATAAAATATGTACTTAGTGCTAAGTAAACCTTTTAGTCTACGTAGCACTAAGTATATATTTTATCTATTATTGGTATTATTTAGTAAAACAGCAGGAATAAAGCACAAAACAAGCGCAGAAATGAACATACTATAGTTTCGGTTCTCCAGATAAGAACCTTTCTCATGACTAAACACCTAATGAAATTAGAAAAGTAACGAGATAAACAAGTGCAAAGTAGTTTAACCTATCAGAAGGGAGGAACAAGTTTGAACATGATAAAGGCGATAAGAAAGAGATGTTAGGGGGTTTGACAGGATCCCCAGGAGGCAAAAGATTAAATTAGAATTGATTTCCATACATTGGGATTGGGTAGGATATTTTTTTTCTCAAATGCCCACCTGTGTTAACATCCGTCAATTCAGGCATATACAGGGCGATTTTGTTGGCCTCTCTTTCAGGGGCCCCATATTAGGTGGGCCAACGCCGCTCCCACAGTGAGGACAGACAGTACAGAGAAGGAAAGAGCATCCATGCCTTGCCCGAGATTCGAACCGAGAACCTTGCCGAGAACCTTTCTGATGTAAGAACAGTTCAAGACAGGCCGGTCGGCCTGTCTAGGGGGCATTAAATAAATCATTAAATAAATTATCAGAATTTATTAAAATACTGAGTGATTCCCAGGAATCAAGTTTGGAAGAAGGAGAGCAGTGTTGAATGATTCTTAGCAGAAGAAAACTCAAACCTATGATTAAAATTTCAACTATGTAGGGTGATGGAAAAGATCGTTTAATATCCAGATTTTCGATGTATCTTTCATATTTTTTGAGTAAAATGGTACGTTTAGTTTATCCAATTAACGATAGAGAACCGTGGTGGCTCAGGAGATAAACAGTTGCCTTCCAATGATGTGAACCGGGATCAAATCCCAGTGATGACTGGTTGAATTCCGCACTCGGCTAGCACCGACCACAGTGCTGACGTAAAATATATTCAGTGGTAGACGGATCATGAGTTAGAGCCCCCTTGCTGTCAAGCTAACTGTGGGAAGTTTTCGAGATTTTCCTCTCCATGTAAGGCAAATGAGGGTTAGTTCCCTCAAAAAGTCCTCCACGAATACTTAATCCCAATACTTGATCCAGGAGTTCCCTTATCTTCTGGATTGAGTTCAAAATTACAAGGCTGCGAAGTTGAACATTAGTAGTTGTAAACCCAAAATTATGTCGGATGTTCAACGATGGTTATAGAAAATTATCCTATAGACTAGACAAGTGTTTCCCTAGCTTATGACTTTTGTGTACCCTTTCTAAATTTTTCGTAACTCTGTGTACCACTAATAAATAAAATTTATGTATTTTTTACTATAAAAAAATTGCACAAAAGTTAAAACTCAAAACTGGTTGTTGTTGTTGACACCATTTATTATTAACTGTGAACTCTGCAAAAAATAATCAATAGAAAAATGCGTAATCGTAAATTTTCATGGCTAGCTTTGTTTTTAAATAAAAATTTTTGAAATTTTCGTTTGTTGCAAGATATTTCGCATAAGAACGCATACCCCCGTTAAACACTTCCCGTACCCCTGGGGGTACGCATACCACACTTTGGGAAACACTGGACTAGACTGACAAGAAATTTGATAAATGCCCCAGCTATTCATATCAGCAATTGGGTCTTTTGGATTGATGAAATTTAATTTGTTTGCAGAGGAGTCTACAACTTTAGACTCAAATTCAGCCAAAATCATCAGTTTCAAAATAATCAGTTTGGGGACTGATTTTCAGATAATCGAGTAAAACAATCCAATTGTGAGAGAAATTTTTTGTCGGTTGTACGATTAATTTTCTATAAATAGAATAAATCATATTAGAGGGAAATCCACGGTCAACAGCGATAGCTTCAAGGTAAATGAGCTCTGCATTGAAGGGATAACAATTCAAATAAATTTTAGATGCATGCTAAACAAAAGTTCTTAAGGCAGATATCTTTTGGTTGGTGAATCTTTGGTTACCTTTTGGTTAGCGGTTGGTAGCTTTCTCTTCACTAGTGATGAAACACTTTGCTTTATCCTCCCGACCCAAGTTGATTACTTCTAAAGAGAGAGATTTTAAATTTAATGCTAATAAATTTAATACTCTCAAAAAATCAATTAAGCACTTGATACTCATATGCACGACAGCCCATAGAGGGCCAAGGTCTACCGTGCCTATTTTACTTTTCTTAACCTTTGGCTGTGGGGTGCTGGAGCAGATGTTCCAGTTGGGTGGTCAGCAGAAAGCAGACCACCCCAGTGTTTAGTCCCCAAGCATGCTTTGTACTCATTTTGTCTACCCACTGAAGGAATGAAAGGATGAGTCAAATTTGCCCTGTTATTGAACCCAGGTTCTGTGGTACAAGAATGTAAAGCACTACCACCCTGCCACTGGGCGTCCTCGCTCATACCGTTGATATAAATTTCAGACTTTCTACTATTAATTTTGACAAAACTGCTCTTTTAGAATTGAAATCTTTGAAGTCTAACCCGGACATAGTTTTTACTAAAGTTGATAAAGTTTGTCAAATCATAGTTCCAACAAAGTTGAATACCTGGAAGAATATCCAAAATTAATAGATGAAGGCCCATTAAAGGTATTGCATAGAATTTCTAGTATTGATGAGTTGAATATAAAGTTAGATATGCCTTCGAAAATGCTGTGATTGAATAATGGAGTATCTTTTCAATACTATTGATTAGATAATGTGCAACATAAAACAAAGGGTGAAAATGAGTCGAGCACGAGAAACCAGTTCGACAAGAAAAAGACCTAATTACTAAACCATTTCACATCCTTCGATTACGGTAATTTTTCAAAATTTTCTTGAAAATTGCTAAAGTAAACAGATTTGAAAAATAGGTTTTTCTTTATTTTCAAAAACTTTTGGGAGAAATAATTTTAATGGCATAACACTACATGATATATTGCCAATTATTCTCATTTTCATGAATAATTAGCCGCCTTTGATTACCTGCTGATATGTCTTTAACCCATTCAATACCGGAGGAAGAAGAAACACAAGATTGGGAAAGCAAACGATTTTCCTCTTTAAGTCTAATTTAATTTAAAAATTCGCATAAATCACAACTGTATTTAAATATGCCAAAATTTAAAATTTAAAATCATTGATAATGCCTGAATATACTGTAATAAAATAATTGCGATATTAAAAGAAAGTTTCAAAGCTGAACCAAAACATACAAAATACAACTTAGAAAACTTTAAGTTTGCACCCACTAAGCCAATAAGCATTTTATTATTTTTTCCTCTCCGTCAATATATAAACGAAAACTTAGGGCGCAGTAATTTACCTGTCCAATCCTCGTCAAAGAACCGAACCTGCGTAGTTGTTTACGCGTTACGGATCAAATGACAAAATAAATAAATAATCGGAACCGAAAGTACATATTGAAGGCTAACCCTCTGTCAGACATACTTCTAAATTAAAATGGATTTCAAACGTCTTATGAACCATGTTTGTGTTATCAGTTCTTCAATTTGACAAGAGACAAGCCAATTTTTAGCAGAGGTGAAAAAAAACCAAACTCTTAAAACCATTTTAATAATTTAATCAAATGATAAATATATTTTAAAAAATAGTTGTTGCTTGTGTAAAAATAGAATATTTTAGAACGATTCTGGAAATTTCCTACATAAAAATTAAATTTTATTTTATGATAGAGATTTTTTTCAAACAATTTCAAAGTCCTTAATAACTTTGATTGAATTGAAAAAAATATGTATGATGTCTTATTTAAGTCATGAATATTTTCTTTAAAAGTAATAAGGGTCCATTACTTTTGAGCGACCAATTAAAATTCGTCGTATTTATTTTAGGTTTGCTTAACAAAAATGCGGGATATTTTAGTGAAAACAAAATTTTCCATTACATATACTGGCATAACTCTGATCGATTCTTTTGTTTTCTTTTACTCAAAATTTTTTTTTAGGAAACTGTTAAGAAAACATTTTAAAAATTATTTTATAAACAAATCAATTATGGTTTTACTTTACTTGAACAAAGCATCAAAAATAATAACTTTAATTAGAATAGGAACACGAAAATGTATTTCATATTTCCATTATTAAGTGGAAGAATGGAGGACTGGCGGTTAAGAGTAGATTGGTATTATTGATTCGATCATGAATCTTAGAAATGCCAGTAAGATGGATTCCTTTAATTTAGCTTTCACAAGCGCATTATATTAGTTTACTGAGATATGTTTCATCATGTATTATACCCTTTGCATTAAAGCTAAGAGCAAAAGTTAGGAGAAAAAAGTTCGCATCATGTGTAGGTTAAGAAGATAATATTCACTATAACGACCTCCTTGCTGAAGGGCATAGTAGAAGGAAATTGAATCTTGTCAAAATGGATAATTGTATTATTTAATGACATTTTTTATCCCATTAACAATTAATATTTTTTATTATTATAATTAATTAAATCGAGGGTAAATTTTTGAATTTCTAACTTAAAGAGAATTACATATTTTGCAATCCTTTTCATACGGTGGCTTAGGTCTTGTTAAAGAAAAAATGAACAGTGGCAAGCATAAGAAAATTATGACAAAAAGAATTAGCCTAGATTTAAACAAGAGATTTCCATCTAAAAATGAAAATTTTTAGCAAGATTTGGCCTTTTGCCATAATAAAAAAAATAAAAGTATACTCCACTGTGAGCTAGAAGGCTNCGATGTTTTTAAAATTTTGCATGTGTGGTTATGGGAAATATTTTTGCATTTAAAGATACAATATTTACCTTCATAACCTTGTAATTCTTAGATAACTCAAAGAAAGAGAGGTATTTACCTTCATAACTTCTTTATTGATTTCAATTCTAATTCGAAATTAGTTTCAATTAAGAAATATTTAATTTGAAAAATAAATAAATAAAGCGTTAAATTCTAAATAGTATTTGTTAATATACAAGTGCCTGACAAGACTTAACTAAATCAGTAATGTAAATATTATTCAACAGGCTCTCCTAAAATGGAAGCTTGTAGGTATAAAGATAGAATCCCAAAGCAACCCTGGATGTATCTATTTATTTATATTTATTTATTTATATTCACTTATTTATATTCACTTATTTTAGTTTACTTTTTTATATTTTATTTATTCACTTATTTATATCTGTACACGCATATGCAGGTCGTTACGAAGTTTGGCATATAAGCTCTTGTCAAATCGAAGAAAAGATAGCACCAAGTAGAAAAGGAAATCACAAAGATATATCCAGGCATACGGCTGCATTTAAATCCACTACCTCCACACAACAATTTTTGCTGCCTTGTAATATTCTTCTCCAACTTGAGCTATCTGTTTTCAACATGACATGTACAAGTACATTATACATAAAAGTATATGTATATGTATGTGCAATAATACATTTTTATTTTATTTTCTATGAGCTGCACAATCAGTCTTCTCTATGAGCAGACCTAGTGCGTTCTCCAGAAGTGGTATCCACTCTTTAACGACCACCACAATGGGTGAGATACCGTTGGCCATGTTAATTTGGACGTCTAGTTTCTGCCAGACAAGATGGCAGCACCGAGACTCTTTCTGGATGCTAAAGTGCACTAGGAATTTTTTTAATTTTGCCGGAAATGCCAAGAGTCAATAAGGTACTACAGGGATCTTTTACATGGCTCCGAATCTACAGGGATCTTTTTGGGCTCCGAAGGCCAACGACAAACCAACTGCGCCACCCAGCCACGTGCAATAATACATAAATAAATAAATAATTGTAGTGATAATATTTATTTTTTAATTATTCATTTACTTATTCCTTACAAGCAGTCTCGCCTTTTCCCTTATGTAAAGCCGACGTAGCTTTAAAAATCTTCATCTTTTTAACTGCTCACGTGAAAAATATTAATTTGATGAGCTTTCGCGACACCTCCTCTTTCTTTTATTAGATTATTTTTACATCATTTTTCTCGAATTTTCGCTCCGTTACTTCTTCAATTGTTACAACGTTTCTTGCGTTACTTCTCGAATTATGCGAATTTTTATAGCGTTACTTCTAGAATTATTAGAATTTGGAGGAGTTACTTTTCAATAATTACAATTTTTCTAGCGTTATGTCTTGAGTTATTAGAAATTTTGTTTCTTTACTTCTTGAATTATTAGAATTTTTGTGGCGTTACTTCATAAATTATTAGAAATTTCCTTGCGTTTCCTTGTGAATTATTAAAATTTTTGTTATGTTATTTCTTGAATTATTAGAATATTTGTTGGGTTAGTTCTTCAATTATTGTAATTTCCCTTTACTTCTTAAATAGTTAGAATTTTTTTGCCGTTACTTCTTGAATTATTAGAACTTTTGTTGTGTTCTTTCTTGAAATTTTCTAAAAGTATTAAAATCAGTTTAAATTTCAAATGACATCATTTCAGATGATAATGATGCTCTTCATCATAAAGATGATGTTCCCGACATCATTTCAGAAACTAGGATGTTTTTATTAGCGAATAAAAAGTTCGTGCTTATGGTTTCTCTAAGAAAAATCAACTTGTTCACCCCAATTCCTTAAAAAATCTGTAACAAAAAAAAAAAACATTGTTCTTAAATATTTTAATCACACTGAAGAGTATTTTGTTTAAGGAAATGCAGCTGTTCTGCACTTTTCAATACAATTTTTATTTTTTATGTAGTTATCGTTTTTTTATTACTTTATTCAAAGATAATCATTTTTGTTCCTATATAAAAGGTAAAAAGAGTTTCACACTGCGGAAAACTCCAAGAGTCATTATTTTTAATTGCTTCTATTTCTTTATGGATTTTACAAGCTAATTTATCGAATCTTTTTTAATTTTTGGCACAACTTTACGTAACATTAAATATTGTCGAAATATTACGCAATTTTGGACTTTTTTTTTCTTAATAACAAATTAAACTATAAATAAGTATTGACACCTTCTTTAAACAATATTATCTTAAACGAACAAAATATATGACATAATACAACAGTTATTTGAAAAATAGTTTGATTCACTTAATTATTTTCATGGCAAACACTTTGGTATAAACTTTCCAAACTTTGTCTTCTAGCTAATTAATTAAGAATGCACATGAATAAATAAAATTATGGTAAAATTACCGCACTTTAATGACGTTTATACTTAAAAAAAATTCTGGTAATAAAACCAAAATATATCGTATTTAAATCATTCATTTGGTAATTTTTCTATTCATGTGGTTTACAGGAGGTTCAGGTTTTCACAAAATAGACTTCCTATTTAGCTCACATTTAGCAAAAAATACAAACTTTATAAGTAAATGGAATCGAATCAATGACTTTTTTGTCATGCACTAAGGTATCCTGATAAAATAACCAAATTTTACCCTATTTACTAAATTTCATCATCACCAGGAAAACGTGTACTCATTCAGATTAAGTATGCCTTTGTGGCTGATTTTTTAAATTAAATTTTAGTCAGAGATAAATTATTAGCATTTTTGAGGCCATCCCTCAAACCATTCATATTGTAATAAGCACTTAAAATTCCAAAATTGTCCATTTCCTTTTCATTATTTTTTTTCAACTAAATAACTCTGAAAAATAATTTTATCCATCATTAGTTCATATTTTTAAGCAAAATATGTCTTCTGTAAGTTCAGGATTTCATATAAAATAATGCTCAGTGCATTTAGTAGTATAACATGAGCTAATTAAGAATGCATATAAGGAAATAAAATTATGGTATAGTGCGAAAAAAAATGGACCACCCTGAATAACTTTTAATCTAATTATCGGATCTTCACTCTCTAGGATTCGACCTTTATGATCCGAGGGCTAATTAATTAGTGGGGACGCAATATGCTAATTAATTAGTGGGGACGCAATATGCTAATTAATTAGTGGGGACGATATTTTAGGTTACGAAAGCAGTTACAAAAAGCCTTTTTTTTCCTCTTTTTTTTTTTTTTGGACTGATTCAGATTTCTGACCCCTAAAGCGTAGGGGGTAGCCGCTATCTGGGAAATATGGTCCCCGTTGCTCGGTTTGGAGAGCGATAATGTAAAGTTTACTTTTTGCGTATTTCGCCATATCTCAAGAGGCAAATTGAAAAAGCTTATAAGCAAATTGAAAAATTTTGCACAAAATTATAAAATTCGTTTATCGGAAGACATTTCTATGCAAAAAATAATTTCGGTATATATTTATGATTTTTTTTTTACTTTATTTATAAAAATCTGAAATTTTTGAATCTTGGGGTTTAAAATGCTTTACAATAATAAATATTAATTTTGAGCGAAATCGATCGAATTGTTCCTGAGAAATTGAATTTTAAAAAAGTCGTGCCTACTATACAATTAATAAGAATTAAAAGCGATGTCATATTAGGTGACAAATATAACTATATTAAATACTAGTTCAACTTAATCATTTTTTATTGTTTCAGTTATAAAAAATATGTATATTATTAACTAATATTCAGGGGATAGAGCGTTCGCCTTCCAATGCGGTGAATCGAGTTCAAATCCCAGTGATCGATGGTCGATATGAATTCCGCATCCAGCTTGCACCGACCACAGTGCTGACGTAAAATATTCTCAGTGGTATTTCTAATCATGGGTCAAAGCCTCCTTGATGTTAGGCTTACCATGGTTTATCGTGGTTTTCTTCTCCATGTACCGCAAATTCGAGTTAGTTCCGTCAAGAAGTCTTCCACGAAGGCATATTTCTCCCAATACTTGATCCAGGAGCTCCCTTGTCTTCTGGATTAGGTTCAAAATAGCAAGGCAACGATGTTGTATTCGTAAACTGAAAAAATTATGTCGGCTGTTCAACGACGGTTATAAAATATATTATGATTTTAGTGCTGAATTTAGAGAATTTTGATTCTAAAATATATTCCTGCTGTATTAACAGGTTTTAGTTTTTACTATTCATTACATGTTATGGGATTTAATGAGAAAACTTTATGCATGATTAAAAGCTCCATATGAGCTTCTAGACAATTTTTATACATATTATAATAGGAGAAAATTTTTATACTTATATAAAAAAAAAATTACGATGTTTTTAAAATTTTAGATTAGGATTAATGAAGAACAAAGGTTAAAAATAAAATAAACATACATTGTAAAATAAGTGTAATAGTATACCATTGTTAAAATAAGTTTAAATATTGAATAAATAAGTGTAATTTGCATTGTATGTGAACAACAATCTCCATAAGTTATTGATAAAAATGGTTATACCTATTTATGTAAGTCTATTTTGGGAAACCTGGATAAGTGCTTTACAAAATCAATAACTCTAAGTGCCTGAGGTATATAGTGTACTTAGTAAAAGTGGGATAGTTTCATATAACAGAAATCAATTGTTCAAAAGATAGATAGATTTATCTGTACATAGTAGATTATATAAAGCTTTCGGAATTACACACTGGTCCAATTTTTGTTAGGAATAGAAATGTTAAAATGTTTATTAGAACCTTAATTAGTTATTCAACTTCTTTTTAAATCCTTTTGCAAACCAAAATCAGTAATCCGTTTATTCGTTTAAAAATATTTTTTTTATAATGTACAATGTAATTAAACATTCACAAAAAACAACTAAGGGGGGAAGCGGGTGCTTTAATTCAATGGTGGAAAAAGTTATTCGTTTTGGACTCGTAAGGTTTGGTAAAAAATGTTTTTAAGAATATAATATAAGAATCATCAAACTTATAGTTTACATACTACATATATTTAAAAAGTATTATTGTTGATAAATTTGAGTTCGTGATAACAACGAAAATAAGGATATACAGTTCCTAAGGCAGTATATGCATAAAACTATTATATAATATACTGCAATAGGAATTCTTGAAATAACTTAAGAAAACCAAAAGGATGAAAGAAAGGAAAATAATGTAATTTTTTTTCAATAATTGCACTCGATGAATGAAAATCTTAATCTATCAAAGTACAAAAGTACTTTAGCATTTCTATTGAAAGGAGAAAAAAATTCTTGGACAATAAATACATCAACAGGTTTCATTAAAAACTCCCTATAATTATTATACATGTTATACAGTGCTGTAAAGCAGTTCATACTTAAAACTGTTCTAAATTAAGCTGTTAAAATCCTAGATTTTTTTTTCGAATGCCAGCCTGGGGAATGACCTTTCATCATACAGGCATTTACAGAGCGGATTTTTTGGCCACTTTTCCAGGGGTACCACACACACACCGACATTTAACCCCGCCCCTATGCCCCTAAAAGAGCATTTATCGGTTAAGGGCTAAGCTTGGAAGGCAAGACAGATAGAAAAAAGAGAAAAAAATAGCAAATAGAAGCAAAAAAGGTTGAAATTTTGAAAAAAATACGAAAATTGAAAATACAAGAAATTTTTAATAAATGTTGTGATAAATTAAGCCAACCCTAAGTTTCTGCCCAATTTACAAAAGAAGTTTTTTTTTCATAATTACACTCTGAATCTGTTATGTTAAGAAGAGAAAAAAACTTGTTACGGATACGTTACAACAGGTTTCATTAAATATTACACATCATGGTTCCATTAAATATTCCGTATATAAGTTACTCTAATTCTCCTGATCTAATTGAACGCATCGGCCGAAGGTAAACCAAAATATAATAGTGCTTCTCATTAGAAAATAAATGAGCAGAATATTGACTTTCGAGTAAAATATGCTACAATTTTTGAAACAAAAAAATAAAAAAATCTTTTTGAAACATATTGTTTTACACTGTTAGTATTTTCCTCCCAAAATTACGATGAAATATAAAGCAGTCTGCACATTTAATTAACCATAAAGTTTACGGTTCTGAAATTTTTCTACTTTCATGCTTTTGAAACCATTTACAACTGGTATGGTTAGAAATCCGTGGATACGAAATGGTACGGTTTTGTAATCATTCCAGCTAACATGATTAGCATGCACCCTAAAAATAAAATTTAACAGAACATGAAAGTTATGTAATGAAAATTCATTATGTTATGAAAATTCATTATGTCGGTACTTCTTGTTTAGGTAGGTTGTGGTTGCGATGTGTTTCGTCTAATGAAATATAGAATGTGGCTTAATTAGTTTATAAGATGGTGCCATGTATCGTGGGAAAGGGAAATACTAGAATTCTAGTGTTAAGCAGCTCTGTGGTGCTGTTATCTATGTGTAAATGGGCTTTCCTATTCTAATAGTTTAGGATCTCCGATTGGGAAGGAAAAAACACTGCAAACTCTTCATGTATTGAAATAATGGAAGAAATATTAAAATTTTAACGCTGGGATTCGAAATCCCGACATTGACAGATTACCCTTCTCGGCTACAGTACGGATCCAGCTGCAAAGAACTAAGTGGCTTCATAGGGTGAGCCTAGTTGGTTGAGATAAAATTTTGGTTTTTTAACCGTAACAGGTGAAAACAATCAATTCGTGAGAAATTAAAAGTTAGTAATTTTAACACCTTCTTCTTGATGATTATTTAAAAATTTTTGTTGAATATGGTAAAATAACAATTAAACAAATTGTTATTTAACCAATTTTTAGAGACATTTCTAACAGCGTACCATCAATACTCATTTTTGACTCTTCAGATAAAAAACTTAAATTCGTTACTGAGCAACGAATCTGCCTATTCTGCTTAACTTCCCGGTGTTATGTGATTGTATTAAGCAAGCCATCTAAATCGACAAATTTCAATGATATTAAAAACATATTGTATCTCATAGCTAGGAAAAAAACATAAAAATCATCTCAATTTACAGGAAAAAAGGTAAAGTGGAAAGCTTGAAGTAACCAAATATATAGATCCGAAGCTTACTTTAAAGTAAACCATATTTGACAGTGATAGGGTGAAAGATTTTCTCGTAATCAGTAATATAATATTTATTCCTATGTTATATAAAATTATCAAAAAAAGTATCTATCGTCTTTTTAAAAAAATATCAAACTTTAGATAACCTCTTAAAATGTTTGTTTTAAGTGAATACCTAAATTAAAAACTGTTTCCATGTCAATATAGATTTTATTTTTATTTTCACTTCCAAAAATAAATTCGAATCTATTACGTGACTGCATCTGACTGCAACGGGCACATTATATATTAGGGACTAGTCATTTAGTTATTTTACTACTAATTAATTAGTCTTTATTATTTATTAAGAATTTATATCTAATTAATTATAGTCATTTTATTACTAATTTCAATAATTAGTTAGTTTATTGACTTTTTGAGAATATAACAATAATAATGATTATGAGTGCTGAAACAGATGAAAACGATTATAAAAATATTTAATCAACTGATTTAAGATGTTCCATTTTTCAAAAAAAATGTGTGTTTTTTATAACCTTCGTTGAACAACCGACCCAATATCCTTCAGTTTTCGACTACCAATGTTCAACTCCGTCCCAATCCAAAAGAGAATTGAACTCCTGGATTAAGTATTAGGAACTAACCGGCATTTGCGTAACGTGGAGAGAAAAACTACGAAAAATTCCCATGGTTAGCCCGACGGCAGAGAAACTCTAACCTATGATCCGTCTACTGCGGAGGATATTTTACGTCAGCACTATAGTCGGTGCGAGCCGTGTGCGGAATTCGTATATGAAAACTGTCCCAATTTTATTAAACCAACAAGTATGTGAATGTGGGACGGCCTCATACTAAACTTAAAAGACCAAAAAAATGATAATTTTTCCTATTGGACTTTTATTATTTTAGAGAATAAATATATTTAACTTTACTAAGTAAAGAAAAATTTAATTTTATTTGACTTCTCATAAATTTAACTTAAAACAATAATTAAAATTTTGAATCCCTCATATCTTTCTGCAGTAATTACTTTCTGAGTTAAGACTTTCCTATGAAGCAAAATTCTTTCAATGTAATTTAAAAGTTTCGCAGTTTGTTTCAAATATCTTCAATGTTGTCCCTAAAACAAATTTCGGTGCGTTGTTTTCGTGTCATAGATTGATGAATAAAGTCAGAGTTTGAACGGAATCAATTGTAGTCAGTGACATCAGCCAATAAAGTGTTTTATGATACCTGAAAGAAGTTCAGATTTTTACTTGAAAGCTGTAAATTGATTTATTTAACTAAACAACAATAGGAAGGTTATTTGGAAGACATTTTCTAATTTAGGTTTAGAGGCATTGATCAGAAATAGTTTAAATAAACGTATCCCTTTATTTTTTGAAAATTATTTATATTACCGTCATTATATTACCGTCATACTTTGTGCAGGATTTCGCAGTTTTTGAACTTTGACATGTAAAAAAACTATGTTAATTCAAACTTTAATAAAATTTATCGATATTATATTCATAACTGGACTCAGACGAGTGAATTTGATCAATATTGGCATTATTTGTATGTAATATTTAAGAAATAATTAGTCAAAACTTACCTTGCACAAAGTAGCCCCCAAATGGGGCTACTTTGTGCTACTTTTTGTGTCTGATTTCATAGCTTACACCAATTAATATGCAAATTTGAGGTCACCCCTTTGAACCATTGAGATTAAGTTCCAGACCTTGAAGATCCAATCATTAGATCAAAAGTAATTCACGTTGGTCTTTTTTTTTTCACACTGTACATTAACGGCTGTTGAGATTTAGCGATATCATATAAACTATTCGATAGCTAACTGATTGCCGAAACTTAGAATTTTATTATGTCTTGTCCTTAAAATTAAAATTTTTCTCTATAGATTAAAATTACTGCTTGTCTTCAATCATTTATTCTTTCTGGTATTTTTCATTTTTTTTCTGTTAAAGTTATTTTATACTCTTGTCTCGTTTTGCTTTGTTTTCTACCTAATTTTTGACTTAGTATTTCGAAGTGATGTACTTGTAAAACGTAATGCATTGTATGTTTAGAAATGTATAGAAAAAATCTAAACAAACTAAATAACATGCATTTTTTTGCATACTTTCGAGTATTAATAAGATTTAAACGTAATCAAAAATTCCCTAATAGCACAGTAATCATGATTTTCAATATATAATATCTTTCATGCTTTTAAAACACTTAAACAATGAAAACAGAAATAAAATAAAGTGAAAACTAGCAATATAAATATAAAGTATGATATTTCAATTTGAAAAAGCAATCTTTCTCACTTTCTAGTTTTCTGTAGTAAAGTATTTTCTCTGCAATCCATTAATTTTTATTTCTAAAAATAACTTTCCTTTCAAACAATAGTTTTAATAGTTACAGTTAAGATTTATGATTTTTTTTATCTGTCATTTCTGCTTAAGTGAAATAACATCAAAAAATTCTTTTGTCATGAGCAAAGTTTTTGTAAAACGATATTTTTTTTCACCATCTCCTTCTTGAGTGCGTAACGCTTCAGCAAATTGAATTTTTATTGCACTTGCCTTTCTCATGTTATGATATACACCGAAGAGCCATTACATTATGACCACCCTGCTAATAACATGTAGGACCACCTTTAGCCCTCAAAACTGCTAGCACCCGCCGTGGCATTGATTCCGCAAGGTTCTGATAGGTAGTCTGAGGTATGTAGTACGAAGCGCTCACCAACTGGTCCTGCAATTCCCTCACATTGCGAAGGGGTAGCGTGGCAGCACGAATTTGGTTTTCCAAGTAGGACCACAAATGTTCTATTGGATTAAGGTCAGGTGATTCTGGGGGCCAAGACATAACTTGAAATCACCGGAATGTTCCTCGAACCAATACGTGACGATTCAACCCTTATGACATGGTGCATCATCCTGTTGGTAAACACCATCCCCCGCGGGAAAAACTGCTGCCTTGAATGGGTGAACTATGTTCAAGTAGCTTGCAGACGTCAGGGATTGTTCTATGAGGATTATGGGTTCTAATGTGCCCCATAAAAACATTGTTCCTGGGCAAGATACCATGAAAACCTGTGCGAGCCCATTGTTATAGATGGAGGGTGGTCATAATGTAATGGCTCTTCTGTGTTATACGAACACCAAGGTAGAGTCTGTATCGAAGTATCTGATGCTTTGTATTAAGTACTTGAAATTACCTAGTACTTTAAATAAATGCATCATGAAAATCGAAAGTACATTTTGCATTAATTTATTTTTAAAATATAAAATTGATATACAAAATTCACATATGAAATCTAGGGTAACTAACCAGTGAAGGAACACTTAAGCTTCACTTGCCTTTTAAAAACTCATATTAATTTCGAAATTCGTAATTTTAGTTAAATGACAGTGTCAACATATTTGTTACTAATTGCAAATTATGTGAAAAAATTTTAGAGAATTTACATAATATTGTTTTAAAGTTTTGGAGGTTCAAATAGAAAGTAGTAAGAAGACCAAGTGAAGGAACAGCTCTTACCAGTGAATGAACACCCAGTAAAGGAACACTTAATTTTGGTTATTTTTAATGCCTTTTTGAATTTATAAGCCATGCAAATATTTAAAAACATGCCTATTCTTGAAATTATAACATATAAATACTTGGAAAATTATAACTTTTTTTTGTAATCATGAATTGAAAATTAAAGCGTCAACATATTAACACATACTGTTCATTCACTGGGAAATCTATGCCCAGTAAAGAACATGCCTGTTCCCTCACTGGTTAGTAGTTTTTTTTTTCGTATTTTTAACATACTTTTGATGCGGAACATCACTGAAGGTACAGGAAAATTAAAGTTTATCTTTTATTTTCATTAAACCAATAAAGGAACACTTGTTCCTCCACTGGTTTTTCATCGCTTGGTGATCCAGTGAATAAACTCCCCCTTATCTCAGTACTTTATAATGCTATGATGCTTAAAAAAATAAAACGTAACTTCAATAACTATGTTTTGAATTCTTTTTTTCACAGTGAGAAAAATAAAACTATTACGTGCAATTAATTCCACTTCAAACATGTAAAAACAAACACTCCCCTTATAATTTTTACAAAGAAACAAGGTGTTGCAGAGATAATAACAAATTCAAAAAATTTTCCAGAGAAGTCTATGGGACCAGGTAATCCAAAACATTGCTAGATGACTTCCTATTGTTTGGCAGTAAGCTATTNACATACTTTTGATGCGGAACATCACTGAAGGTACAAGAAAATTAAAGTTTATCTTTTATTTTCATTAACTTAGAAAAAAAACAATAAAGGAACACTTGTTCCTCCACTGGTTTTTCATCGTTTGTTGATCCAGTGAATAAACACCCCCTTATTACAGTACTTTATAATGCTATGATGCTTAAAAAAAATAAAACGTAACTTCAATAACTATGTTTTGAATTCTAGATGACTTCCTGTTGCTTAGCAGTAAGATATTGTTACCAATCAATCTAAAGAAAAACTTTCAAATTCTTATTTTTAATCAATATATATGAAATGTTCCTTCACTGGGTAGTGTTTCTTTACTGGTTGGTTTACCCTATATAAAATTAGTATGTATTTAAAATATAAAATCTTACTGAAGCAGTTAGATGGTGGCATCGTTATATTACCATTATTTTCGAATCGAATTTTTGAACTAATTCTATATCAATACCCCTGTGGAGCAAATATGAACCTTTAATGCATCAACTTGGATAATTTTGCATCTATTTGTATCATTTTAAAAGTGCTTACGATTACACCATGGATCTGGTAGTATTAGGTAACTTCGGACTCATTTGTTAGAAAAGATTTCTTTTTCAAACTTGATACGTGGAAGTTGATATTTTCAAATTGATGCAAATTCCATTTTTTGTAGATTAGCAAATAATTACATTTCTGCAAGATAGCATTGTCTTGCTACATTAAATTAATCGTACGATATTTTAATTTGTTTTAAACATACAAAATTATGAAAGAATTTATGAAAGAAATTATGAAAGAAACTAATTGTTATATAATTTTTAAACTTTTGTTTTTACTGTAATTTTCACGCGAGCTTTTTCCTAAACATTTCGATTAAAATTATAAAAGCTACAAAAAAATTATCGCATTTTAATGATGTTTTAAATGTAATTTATAGGTATAGTTAATTTTAATTGATTCCAAAAATGTTTTTCACTTGCCAAGCTAATTAAATAATCAGGAAAAAAATTAACTTAAAGGGTTTTGTTTAGCATTACTTTTAGTTTATTTTAAAGTAGTTATAAATGTATGGAAACTATTATATTTGTGGATTTATTATATTTTTTAAAACTTAATTTAAAGTAACAAAAAATATTAACGCAAATGTGTTAATTTTTTGACCAAGTATTTTTAGTTTCGTATTTGATTTAAATCTACTTTCGTTTTGTTTTGCAACCAAAACTATTTTCACGTCTGAAATTTAGGTTTTAAATTATAAGCTTACTAACACTTCTCAAAAGTCTAAATGAGCACATTTTTTTGAAATACCAATTCTCTATGCTGAAAATTAAATAAATTATACACCATTAAATATAAACTAAAAACAATGCTTGTAACATAAAAAGTACTAAAACAGTTTTTGAAATTTAGGATTTCGAGGCATTGACACAATGACATTAACGAACATTAACATTCGACACAATGACATTAACGAGTTACAATACTTGGCTTAAAGAAATTTTTATTTAATAGAACTTTTTTATTTTAATTATTTTAATTAACTAAAAAAATTTCTGTCGAATGCTAAGTGTTTTAAAATAAATTTTAAAATTTAAGAGTAATATTTATTCTAAATAATACTGAATTTAAAGGAAAGTAATATTGTTTATATATTATTATTTCTGAATCACAGTGCAAAGGAGAAAAGAAAATAAATAGAAGAAAAAGATTACTGATCTGTGAAATTGCTTTTTTATCTATCAAACTTATGCCATGTTCCATACAAAAGAAAGTGTTCTTAATGTTATTTTTATGTCTTTGAGCATGGTAGATTTTGTAAAACAGGGATAAGTCTTATGGATATGAAAAAATTACATGAATAACATTAACTTATCGTGATATGGATTTTAAATAAACGCTTGGTTTGAGAAAAATTAATATTTCAAAAATTAATCGCTAATAACTGATATTTTCAACTAAAAAAATAAATAATGAAAATAATTTAAGTAAATGTGGTTTTAAGAAACGATATGTTGTAAAATTTTGAATTTGTATTACATGAACAAATAAAATTATAGAAGCAGGAAATTTTTTGTAAAATTAAACATTGTGGAAAGAAATTTAGATCGACTTTTTACTTATTATTTAATTATGAATCATTAGTTAACTATTTATAATATAATTGCAATTATCTGCCCGAGTAATTGTTTCAATCTTGCTAACACTGTTTAACGTTTTATAAGTAAATATAAAATGAATATTATAAAACGCGAAAAAACTTAGAATTATGTTGCGTTATTTTGAAGTTGAAGTCCTAATAAATTGCGAATATTAGCAATGGCTTCAGATGTTGGATTTTCATTTTCAGCTTTTTTTCATTTGTTAAGAAGATCGTTTCTATAAATTTAGAATGTAANAATCACTAATAACTGATATTTTCATCTTAAAAAAATAAATAATGAAAACTTTAAAAAAATTAATTTAAATGAATATATTGCAAAATTTCGAACTTGTATTACATGAACAAATAAGATTATCGAAGCAGAAAATTTACTGTAAAATGAAACATTGTGGAAAGAAATTTAGATTGAATTTTTACTTATTATTTAATTATGAATCATTAGTTAACTATTTATAATATAATTGCAATTATCTGCTCGAGCAATAGTTTCAATCTTGCCAACACTGTTTAGCGTTTTATAAGTAAATATAAAATGAATATTATGAAACACGAAAAAACTGAGAATTATGTTGCGTCATTTTGGAGTTGAAGTCCTAATAAATTACGAATATTAGCAATGGCTTTCTAACTAATAAAATATCGAATAAATTGAAGTCACATCTTTTTGAGGTGCATTAATGCATTATTTTCGATTTCATCTTCATTTTATTAATAAAGTTTTTCAGATGCTGGATTTTCATTTTCAGCTTTTTTTCATTTGTTAAGAAGATCGTTTCTATAAATTTCCAATGTAAAATATTTTTCTACTGAAGCAACATATGTTAGAAGTTAAATATCGATTGATGAGCACAAAGCAAAGAAAAATATTCCAAAAAAACTTGAAAACTAATGAAGGATTAAAACAACAATGATGAACTTTGTTAAAATTACAGATCAGCAGATATAGAAACTCGTATCGGTAAAGTAATTAAGCCATTTTAATCACGAATCGCTAATTGCTGTTCAAACGAAATTGAAACGTAGGCCTAGGTCTATGTATTTTTAAGTACAAATAGCATTAAACCAGTTTTTCTATGATAGTAATGACATTAAAGTTTGCTTCCATCCAGGCATTTCTTTAACGTTTGACCAAGTTTAAAGCTTTAATTATTAATCAAATGCTAACAACTATTTTTTTCTAGAGGCTATGATTGCGGGAATTCTTAAAAATGCTCTTATATATTTTTATATTTTTTTATCTTAATGAAGCACTACACGAAGAAAAAAAAGCATAAATGTCATTGCTATACAAGTACGTAAAATTACCTTACTTGTATGGTAATGACATTTATGGTAAAAAAATGATAATAAAATAAAATAATTATGTTTAATAACACCAGAATAGACGTAAAAAGTCATATTTTAACCTTCGGTCTTCTCCTCATAGCAAAACCGGTTATTAGATAGGGAAATAGTGTATTGGGGAGAACCTTTCTCCCCATTTTGTCCAGTTGCTAAGCTGAGCAGCCAGTGGGTTAAGTCATTTATTTTCAATTTCTTCTGTTCGTATGGTTAATTTTTTGCCGATGTATCGAATCAGGCTGCATTGAAAAGACAGTATTTATAAAAAGAAAAAATTATATTTAAGACATCAACAAAACTTAAAAAAAGGCTTACAGAATTTCCAAATCCAGTAACGGATTAGTACTCAATAAAACAAAAATAATCTCAACAAAAAATCAGCAAAATTTCAATGTTCCAAAATTGTCTGCTTCTTTTAATTTTTTTTTCTTGGTCTGGTTGTTGATCTCGTTTTTCAAATAATGCTTGTGTTAGCTGGATATTTAAAGACTCTGATTTTTAAAATGACAATTCCGGTTTTCAAAATTATACTTCTTGTTACTACGCATTTAGTATGCAATACAAAACTGAAAAGCTAATTTAACCACTTAAATTTTTTTCGGCGTGCTCTGAAGTATCATAATAAAATTACCAAATTTTAACACTTATTATTGGTAATTTTACCATTATCCTTACAAAAGCACTTCGTTAATAATTATCGAAATTTTGGTGTTCATACATGGTAAATTTTACCATATTCTGATAGTTCTTACTATATGAATTGTGTATTAGAATGAAATCCATAATGATCTGTAATAGCCATAAGGATCTGCGGGATGTGATTCAATGCAACTGGAATAACATTGGACCAAAATCTTTCAACAAACTAACAAATTCGTCCGTTTATAAGGGGGATGCGTTGATAAAAGGAAGATTTAGGATAATTGGAGTGGGGATGTGAACTGTTAGAACCACCAGCCTACCTTTAAAAAAACCTTCTTGATAACGTATGACTGCATTATTAAAGCTGAATACAACAATGATAACAGGGATGTAGCCCTGTTATTATAAGTCGACAGGATAGTTGCTTTCGGAGGAAACCTTCGCATTTCTATTTCTCATCCCATCACCCACCGGGGGAAAAAATTGCTTTATCGGCAGTGAAAAAAAGTTGAAGGAAGGATGAAATCACACCCCGTGTTTTCAACTACCCGTACCTTCGTCGCTGCTGGAATGCTGATGTTGGCTGGAGCTCGTCACATCCCTCTCTGAAACCATTTGATGTGTGTCCCANTATATATATATATGATTTTTTAAAGATTCTTTCCAATTCTTTTTAACTTAATTATTTTAATGACGTTATTTAATCTGTTTAACTGACTTACGTTAAATTTAAATAACAATAAACTTAGTTCAAAACATAAAAATCTTTTGAATATGATAAAACTGGACTTTTTTTTTAAAAAAAATTTCTCAGCAGGTGTTTCTTTTCACTCAGATTTATGATGTGTGAGCGTTACACATTTGCATAAAACTTCGTGAAAAAACTACACATTAAGTTCCTATTTTATTCTTTATTTGTTTTTGTGAATAACTCAGTTTTTTTCTTTCGCATACTAAACGCTTAATAGACTCATGCTTTTTACTTTTTTTTTTTAAGAATGTCATTTTTACAGAGAATAGTAAAACGTGTTTTCACTTTTTAAGTGCTTAAACATCCTGAAATTAACTTTAATACAAAATGTATAAATATCTGCTTTAAATATTTTTCTGAAATGCAATTCATAAACTATCGAAATAGTACTGCCGAACTACTAAATTATAGTAAATTTTAACGTGTTTCTGGCTCGATGAGAACACCAAAAGCTCAGTTATTTTTTCCGAAAATCTTTGATAATGATTTTGGTAAAATTAACAATAAATATGCTTTTGTATTATGTGATAAAATTTGATTGAAGATTTAAAAAGAAATAGAAACCTAAAAACGTTTCTATAAAGGTTTTATCGCAATTTCTTTTCAAAAGCTGCATTTATTTCCTTAATACGTTTCTCCAAAAAATGAAGCTATTGTTTCGCTCTCCTTTTCCTTTCACACTTAGCAATTTGCATCCAAATTATGCGTTTCTTAATGTTCTCGCATAAGGCATAAATTTCCTTCTTCAATTCATGTAAACTGCTGAAAAACTTAATAATTGCAATGAAAATTCTATCGTAATTCGACCTAAATTCTAAGTAGTGCGAAAAGAAAATAATCTTTTTTTTTAAACAGAAATCTTCAAAATGAAAAATAGCAGATCCTTTAAAGTAAGGAATTAAATAACCTTTTAGATATTTTTAAACCTTTAGATAAACCTTTATCCTTCTTCAATTAAACTTTTTAGAATTTTTTTTGGAAAAAATTTGTAAAAGCATCATCTTAATTAAAATAATTTATATAGATAAAAATTCTTTAAAGACTCTTTACATTTTATTTAAGTTTACGTATCGCATTTCTTTCTCCAAGCTATTAAACAATTTCCCTGGATTCCCTAACTTTTAAGAAAATCTTTTGAAAAAAGTTTTTGACCTAACGTGACTTTTAAACTAACCAAAATTTAAAATATGTATGCTATTTGCTTTAAAACTTTATTAGTCCGAATGCAAACTATGCTTAATTGCAAAATAAACAACTGTTTTTTTGTTTTACTATGTTTTATACACCACTTAAAGTACTTCATGAAATTCGAAAGCAAAAGTTTCGAGCAATATTTCAAAATTTGGTGAATAATAAAGGAAAAAAACTATTATTTGCTCCGCTCTTGAGAAGTCTCGTTCATTTTCCAACTTGTTAAACTAAAGTATATCGTAAAGAACATAATAGTGATTTATTGTTAAACTTAAAAACTAACTTTAAATTATTCAAATCCCCTTTTTGATGGTAAAACATTAAAAGAAAACTACACCGTACAATCTTAAGAACATAGATTTGTTTTTGTTTTTTTTAAATATTTGACAACACTTATCAAACAATTTTTATTTGAACACATAAGCTGAAACAAACTTAACTGACGAAAGATACAGCACAATTTGCATTAAAGCTTATAAAGATAGAATAAGCATTCACAATCCTTAAATTGCATTTGCACATTTCTTAATTGTAGATACGACAAGCTCATCGCTTTTCGACCGATTTACTTATAATTTTAACAGCGTAGGTATGATTTTAAATATATAGTATTATAATCAATATAAAAAACGAATATTTTTGGAAAAAAGGGGCATTATAATTATAACTCTATAGTTTCAACATTTCTTCTTCTTCTATAGCTCTACAGCCTTTGGAGGACCCTGGCTTGTTCCACAATTCTATTCCATACAACCCTCTGTTTTGACTTCTTCCTCCCCTTGTGGTTCTTCATTATTTCCAAGTCGTCAATAACGTCGTCCTTTCACATTTTACTTGGACGGCCTCTGGACTTGGTTCTCATAGGTGTCCAGTTGATGGTCATTTTCAAGCCGTAATTATTGTTTCTCCTCTTTATATGTCCAAGCCATGTGAGACACTGGTATTTAATAAAGCGAACAATAATTTTTCCTATTATGATTTTCTCAATTTCTAGGTTCGGTCTAATGCTCCAATAACCTTAATCATTTCTTTTTTGGTCATTAAATAGGTTCCCCTTCCATACATCACAATTGAACTGATAATAGTTTTATAAAATCGCATTTTCAAGGATTTTGTAAGCAATTGATATTTTAAAAGGTAACTGTATAAAAAGTAAGACCGGTTTCCTTTAAGCATGTACAAATTTAGAAATGTGTAATACGCGTATTAGTATTTTTCTTATCTTAAGGTGTTAATGTAGAAGAGTAAAGATAAAGCCTCTAACTAATAAAAAATAAAAATAAATTATGACGAATTGTTTGGATACTGTGTCTACTAGAGCTAAATGTTATTGGAATATAAATATCGTAATATACAGTGGCGCTCAAGTACTTAAGGACATGTCTTTATGAAAAGTAAAATCTAAAATTTAATTTTCACGCATAAGTTTATTGAATTGATAATTATGTATTGTAACAAATAACTTATTTTTAATATATTTCCCCAATGAAAATCATTTACCTAACTGTTATACTTAAATTAAGTAAAATTTTAGAAAAAATATGCATTCCGCATACTTAAGGACAACAAAATAAATATTTCTTAATCGTTAATAAAATTAATAACAATGCAAAAAATTGAACAAAAAATAAGGATTTGGAGCTAGTACTTAGTCGGTAAGCCTTTTTCGGCAATTACTGCCTCACATCTACGAGGCATCGAATCTACTAATCTTTGACATCGCTCAGGAGGTATAGCTGCCCAGCCTTCTTGGACACATTTCCATAAATCACCTAAATTTTTTGGTTTTTGCTGTTTCACATATTTATCCACATCTATCCACAGCATCTCGATCGGGTTGAGATCTGGTGATTGGGAAGGCCACTGCAAAACCTCAATTTTCTTGCTTGACAAGAAGGCCTTCGCAGTTTTGCTCGTGTGCTTTGGATCATTATCGGCTTGCATGATTGGTTTTCTTGAGCGAAGTTTCCTGTAATAAGGCAGAAAAACAGTCTTGATAATGTCCACATACACATGCTGATCCATGATGCCTTCGATTTTGTGAATTGGACCACATCCTGAACGTGTCATGGCACCCCACACCATCACCGAGCCAATCGACCTTTTACAATTGATTTTGTACACCGTATATTAAATTCTTCACCGACTCGACGCCTCACATAACTTTTGCCATCTGAGCCCATTCTGTTGAACTTCGATTCGTCTGTAAATATAACTCGATTCCAGTCAGCCGATGTCCAGTTTCGGTGCCTTTTTGCAAAAGCTAATCGAGCTGCTATATTCTTCCTTGACAACAACGGTTTTTTCTTACATACGCGACCCATAAGCCGAAACTCATTTAAACGCCGTTTGATAATATTATTGCTTACGTGCTTGCCTGTTAATTCAGCGAATTCTTTTCTGATGTCCGGGGTGGTTTTGTGATGATCAGCTTCAGAAATTCGATGAATAATTCGATCTTCTCGTTCGGTAGTTTTGCGAGGACGTGGTTTTCGGGATGCTTTTTCAATACCTTTGGTCTTTTGAATAGATTTCAATGCTTGGAAAACTGCAGTTTTTGATAATTTTAGCAGCCTACCAATTTCTCTAATGCTTAAACCTTCTTTTCTCAGAGTATCTATTCGACATCTCTGTTCATTGCTAACATTTTTTTCCTTTACTCATAATAATGTTGAAATTTGTACTAAAAAAGGAAAAAAATATATTAATATAATGTTTTAAAGCATTAAACAAAGATAATGTAGTAAATTACACTTACATTGATCGATAAATTGATTGCAATCATTCAATAACTCATGATTAGACAAAGTATAAGAAACTTGAGTATAAGAAACTTGACAGAATACTATATTTTTTAAATAAACATTTATGAAACGCTTGTGAACGCAAATGAATTATTTGAGGATTGAAGTTTAACTAAGGTAGACTTCGTCATTATAGATATCTTGATCAAAACATAATATTCATCCAATATAATGACGCATTTATTTTGAAAACACAGTCCTTAAGTACGTGAGCGCCACTGTACCACCAGTATTAATCTGTATTTCATGTTTATATCACAATACTTTCCTATTTAGCTAACTTCGCATTTACTTGCTCAATAATTTCATTACGCAAATTAAATTTATCAACTCTCATGGTAGCATAGTAAAATGAAACACTCTTTCGAAAACCAATTTGTTGATTAAGGACATTATGGAAGATAAAACTTCACAATTTTGAGACCAAAGGCTTGATGATGATCAGTATTACGCATGGTCAAGCAGATATTTGTGTATTTTCCAATGAATGCAGAGCACTCAAAATAAAATAAGTGATCATCATTCATTTCAAAACCACTGTAAATGTATTTAAAACGCACCGATAAAGCTTACGTGGCCTCATATCATATCTACAGTTTATTTAAATGATGGACCAGAAATCAAATATTTAAATTCCTTTGAATGTATAAGCTGAGGAAAAGAGCGATTGTGAATTATTGGATATGAATTCTGATGAAGTTAAAGTCAATTTAACCAATTCAATGACACATATCGTTTATTTAAACAATTTGGAGAAAAAAAAAGCATCAAAACGTGTTACAAAAATATAGCAAGTGTATAACGGACAACATATGTATACTAATATTCCAGCAATTGAAGAAAAGAAAGATTGATAAATATAATTTCACATCCTTCTACTATTTGGCAGTGAAAATTAATTGCTTAAATGTTTCATTTATTAAGAAAGGTGTTTGAAAATAAATTTAAATTTTAATAAGCAAAAACTTATAATTACAAGACACTCATTTTAGAAAAAATTATAAATCATTTCCAGGTGATATTAATAAGGTTTTTATATTGACATGTACTAGATCTAAAATTTATTTCTCTGACTGAAGTATTAAAGAATTTCTTCATTGTGCCGACAACATTTTTCTTCATTCAACATTTTTTTTCAAACATTCCAACAACACTTCTAACAACATTTTTCTTCAAACATTTTTCTTCGAGAAAAACATTCTGAATACTAGTAATTTATTAGCCACAGCGGATTTTTAAAATGAAATATTATTACAACAAACATATTATTGAGTTTAAATGTAACAATAAGTGTATCTATCATTTAAAAGAGAGTTAAGTCATTTAAGCTGTTTTGTTTTTCTATGATGCTTTTCTTTATATTCATAAAAAAACTCCTCTAGCAGCTGCAAAAAGAAAAGATAGTTCATCAGGCTTGTAAATTTTCTACAAGGAAAGAACTTCCCATTTATTTTCTCTTTCTCGAAAGGATAAAATATAAATGTAAAAATATTCGAAAGCAACTTATATGACTGTACATCACAATTAAATTCTTACCAAACTCATATTAAGAAGAAAACACAACTTCTACAGAAAGAAATAAAACTATCGTAATTATGTACTTCTTTTTGACAAACTTCTTTTTCTTAAGTATTCATTAACTTAGTAAGAGAACAAATAACAATCAATAACGGAACAATGCATTAAAAGATTTCAATCTAAAAAGAATTATCTTAAAAAGGTTCGTTGTAGTGATCTGAGTTTTCGAAATGTGGTACTTAACTCAATTCTAAAGAAACACAAGAGTAACTTAATCAACCATTAGCTGGAAGTTAGGGTAAGTCATTCCGCTGAGAGAAATTTATTATATTTCAAATAAAACCGTTCGCAAAATTATGAAAAAAAACGAAAACCGTGTAAATGGAAATTAAACAAGGTAAATGGCTCTTAAGAGTTGCAGATATTAGCTTAATAGTTTATTGATTTATAACAGCTTACGAAACACTTGACATATGAAATATTTAACTTGCGAAAACCCAGCTTTTACATCATGCTGCTGTACTTACTAGTACTTTAATAACCGTTATCCAAAGAATTTTTAACAGCAAGATTAATTTTTACTGCTGAAGAGTAATTATAGAACAATAGTCAGTATTTTTTGACACTTTAAGATAATGAATTCGTGTTGAGATGCAATAAGCACATTAAAACATATTAAATGCAGAACACACAATGTAGAAAATTCATTAAAACTTTTGTTCGATGTGCTTAAAACTTTACTAATGACGTGTTTACGCCTTTACCACTTACATGCAATTTGTTTAATGAGTTGATCAATATAGCATAAGATTAATCTACCAATAAATTAATTTATAGATTATCAATGCCAACAAATTAATCTTACACCATATGGCCGGAAGCTTCAGTCAATAAAACTGATTGTCCAATATTATTAACGAGAGATTCTCGTTAATACAGCAATGATGAATCAACTATGATAAATGATAATCGAAATTTTCGAATTCAGTTTGAAATTAAAAGAACTGAGCTCCAAATTAAAAAATAACCCTCGAATAACATTTTAAATTTGGAAACAAGTTAAATTATGAAATATGTATTTAAAAAAATATCACAAATATTAATAAAGTTTTGTACTGTAAACTACACAGTTAGACTTCTTATTCTAAAATTACGGTAAAATAACCGCAGCGGTCTGTCCAACCAATTAACCATTAAGTTTATGGTTAGGAGCGTTTCTTTACTTTCAAAACTGTTTACAGCTGATACAGTTAAAAAAAAATCATGAATACAAAAATATACGTTTTTTTACCATTACAGATAGCATGGTTTCTGAACCATTAAAATAAATTTTAAGGGACATTGGAGCACTGTCGGTGCTGCTCCATTTATGCGTGAATGATAGTTTTGTATTATAATAGCTTAGGGTCGATTGAAGAGTGCAAGATACAAGAAACTCTTCATGCATTGAAGGAATGAAATAAATATTGTTGTATCAACACTGGGATTCGAGCCCCTGTTAAGCCAATAATGAGAATGAGAGCCGCGATGGCTCAGGGGATAGAGCGTTCGTCTTCCAGTGAGGCGAACTGGGTTCGAATCTCAGTCGATACGTATTCCCCAACCGGCTTGCAACGACCACAGTGATGACGTGAAAAATCATCAGTGGTCGACGGATCATGGGTTAGAGTCCCTTTGCCATCAGGCTAACAGTGAGTGGTTTTCTTGGTCTTCCCCTTCATGTAACGCAAATGAGGGTTAGCTCCATCAAAAAATCCTCCACGAAGGCAAATTTCTCCCACTACTCGAACCAGGAGCTCCCTCGACTTCTGGATTGGCTTCAAAATTACAAGGCTATGGAGTTGAACACTAGTAGTCGTAAACTCATAAAATTGGGTCGGCTGTTCAACGACGGTTATAAAATAAAATAAAATAATGAGAATGAAGAGACTGGGATAATCTGGTTGGTAGGGCGCTGGGCACATGTCGATCCCTGTAAACCGAAGACTCCCCGTGTAGTAAATGGTGACTGATGCACGTTAAATCTGCCGAGTCGCAAAGTCCTCCATGTTCCCATAATAAATCAATACCTCTGGGGATACTGATCCAGGAGTTTCCTTGTCTTCTGGATTGGTTGAAAAATTACAAGGCTACGGAGTCGAACATTAGTAGTCGTAAACCCAAAATTGCGTCGGCTGTTCAACGACGGTTATAAAATAAAATATAAAAAATAATGAGATTCACCAATTAGCCTCTTCAGTTACAGTATGAACCCAGCTGTGCGAAACAAAATGGTTTCAGAAGGTGGGCCTAGTTGGCGCGGATAGAATTCTGGTTGTTAAAAAGTTTTGGTAAAAGCTATCAATAAAAGTTTTTATCAATGTTTTTATAGTTATTTGACTGTTTTTGTGGAATATGGTAAAGTAACAAATAAATAAATTGCTATTTAACCATTTCTCCTGAAAAATTTATAACAATGTTGATTCTGGATTGTGAATAAGTGAAAGAAAGGAAAATATCGCTCAAGGTATGAAATTCCTTTTATCCCCAACTTTAATAATAAGTCGCATGATATTGTCCAACATCAGAGGACTAAACTCACAAAATCGCAATGAATAATAAAAATGAAATAAAAATTTAAAGATTGTTTTAAAATAATTAAACAATAGCTGTCACCATAGCAACACGTGCAATGGCGACGCGTGTACTGATTGCTCTGGAACGAAATTTATTTTTAAAGTAAGTGATGATTTTTACGTGAAGATAGAACTACTCATGTATAAAGCTAACAAGTGAGCAAATCATAACAATGAGCAACTACTATAGTTTAGATACTATAGTTTAGATTTTAAAAATGAGATTCATGCTCAGTTTTGAAGACACTGAATGGCAGAAGAAAATACGAAGTAACAAGTTAGAAGAGTGCAAAGAGAAGAGTGCACAAGAACCGTAAAAGACAAACAAGAATGCAGGGGGAGATGAGTAAAAACCTCAGTAGTTCAAGATGTAGAAATGAAATTAAAATAGATTTCCAAACAAAAGAAAAGTATAGAATGCTAGAACTATCTTTAAATTATTATAATTTAAAAAATGTGAACTGCTTCCGAAAAGTCAAGGTCATTTGCTGAAGAGCAATGTTAAATGATTTTAACAGAAGAAAACCTATGAATTGAATTCAAGCGATGAAAGATCATTTAATATTTTGATTTTGAACACATCTTTCAAGTTAAATGCAGTTTTTTTCATTATATGCAAGACCAAATCGATAAAAATTTCGATAAATATTATAGCGATTAATATCAGGAATAGAAATTTTAAAGGTTGACGAAATATTTTTCCCCGGAGGGGAACGATTATAAAGTCAATTTTATTGAAACTTTTAGTAACAGTAATTTGAAAACTGACTCAGTAATAACAGGGTACAACAATCAAATAACTAACCCCTTCTCTGTCGACGTCACATCTCATACGTTCGGCATTTTTGTGCCGGCATGGTCAGCGACTAAGAGAAAAATTGCATTATCGAAATTAAATTCGTCGCTTCCTATACGTCTCTTTAAGTCCCCGTGATTATTTTTGTATTTCTTAATATTGCTAAAAGATGGCGTAACTAGTCTCACTTTCATCACAATTTTTTTCAGTGAAATTCCCCCCCCCCCCTTAAATTGAAATCAAACTCGCAGCTACTGGTAATCAGAAGGAAAAGGAAAAGTAAACCAATATCAGATAACGTTATATTATTCAATAAAATTATTCCTAGAATTACTAAAGCTGACTATCTAGGACTTACACTGAATAACAAACTTACCTGGAATAATCATATAGAGAAAGTTTCCAACAGAGTCATGGCAGCCTACTCGAGCTTAAGTCCGATATTAAAACACAACTCTAATTTGCCCTTAAACCTCAAAAGGCTCTTATACATTACACATATAAGGCCAATCATTACATATGCTGGCCCTGCATGGAATTGCATCACAGCTACCCAAATAAAAAGAATAAATGCGGTGCAAAATAAAATCATTAGAAGAATGGCGGAGTCTCTGCTCTACATTAAAAAACGACACTCCAAGAGAAGCGCTAAAGTTAGACGCAGCATATGAATTTATCTGCAAACTTAATGCAAACTTCTATGGAGATGAGCTAAATTCTAGCACAGCAGATTTTAACATAATCCTAGATAAATAGTTAATACCAGACGCTAGAAATCATAACCCGATTACGAACTTCTTTCTCTCGGACGGTGTCCTCTCAAGCAAATTTAACAAGACAAACAGATAGCCCCTCTATCAGCTTTAATAATTTACAATACACAACCAAACACAGTTATTACACTAAGCCTACAGCGAACCCGGGGAAGGAGCAACCCTGTAGGGTCCCATCTGGGTAAATTAGTACAATGAACAACCCGGCACGAGCGGTCGAGCACCGGGACGACCGAGTCATCGTTTTAGCAGAGATACACATTTTGTATATAATGTAAATAACTATATTACTATTACTTGTATATAATGTTGTATAGATTTATAATTACATCTACCATTGACTTCCCCAGTATTTACCCCATATTATCAGACTATGAAGTTATCCTCAGCTCTTTATTTAACTCTAACTCATACACTGAATGGCCAAATTATTATGACCACCCCTTCAGTCGTCTGCTTCCATACCCTATATGGCGCAATGTGCGTCGAACAGTCCGTTCAGAGACGTTCACAGTTGCTCCTTGATTAAGATCACTTGCAATTTGTCGCACTGTTGCTCTCTTGTTGCGCTGCACAACCCTGGCCAGCCTTCTCTCTAATCGAGCATTCAGTACCCTGTGACGATCACAAGTCTGACGTTGAGACCCGGTTTTTTGCTTGATTGTCCATTCTTTGTACACATTAACAACTGCTGCTCTAGAACATTTCACAAGTGCAGCCGTTTTGCTGATGCTCGTTCCGACACATCTCGCACCCACAATCATTCCACGTTGAAATTCAGTTAAATCACTTTTCTTTCCCATATCTGAGCAATCAACACAGTATAACTGATGACTCACTTGTCCAGCATTCCCGTGTTATAGTTATCTTGCCCTCTAGCGGGAGCGCTGTGACGCAATAACTCATTTGCATGAAACTCTGAGATGGTCATAATAATTTGGCCACTCAGTGTATATGACTGTATTACTACAGAGGCTTCACTGCCACCACTCGAATCACGAATCTCTTATTTACCAATGCCAATAGTCTCATTCATTTTAACAGACCAGGTGAAGGAGTCAGATGCCTGCTTCGCGGGCAGGTACTCTATTAAAAATCTTATCAAGTCAAATCAAGAAATCAAAATCATTTTGTACTTACTGTAATTTCGCTTTCATTACAGTTACCGTCAAAATAGTTATGATGTATTCAGATATCAAGTCCCAGGACAGTGAATTCATTATCTCTCAGTCGGAAAAATATTTTTACCTAATATTTCTTGCCTTATTTAATATTTTTTTCCTAGTTTTAACAATTATTTTTGAAGACATCGGTCTCACACCTTAAAGCAATAAATTTATTAAATATGTTATCACAATGTATTTTTTAAGATAAAGCGACAACTGAAATACGACAAAGAAAATATTTTAAATTTGAGATTATATTAAAAAGTGATTTTCTCTTAATCGAATTGATAAATAATATTTGAATGGTGTCTACGGTCAACAGCGATAGCTTTAAGATAGTGGAGTCTGGCAATTTAAAAGCATGGTAAGTATATATGTAAATTGCTACGATTAGTTAATTAGAGGTTATATATTAAATAAAAGGTTATGTATGAGGTGGGAATGAAATCTAAAACGGTTTCCAATAAACATTAGTGAAAAATTCACCAGAATTACGAATAATAAAAATGTTTAGGAAAGTAAATACTTATTATTTTCTTGTTCTAACGTTAATTAAAGGAAAGGATCTAAACTGTTCATAATGTTAAGAGCGCAATTAATGAAAGAATTGTTCATTATTGTGAAACAATTGTCAATAAAGTGTCCACAAAAAGGAAAATAATGAAAAATCAAAAATTTTACTGCGAAGTAGTGCATTGAAAGGTCACTTAAAAAGGGGCAGAGAGGATAACTCAAAGCTAAGTAATCAATCACGTAATAAATTAATCAATCAATCACGTCTACCATTAAACGTGAAAGTTGATTGCTCTAAACAAATGTGGTTAATGTGCACACATTCAAAAAATTTCATCTTGCTTAGTGAGAAATTCTTTCATTTTAAGGCAATTAGATAAATGCCAGAGATGTCGGCCAGTATGTCAATCCTGATAGGCTGTTGAAACGTTTCATTTGTTTATGTTCGCAAATATTCTTTCCATAATATTTCGAGTAAGTGTAACCCGTCAAATATGAATTCTCTTAATACGTATTCAGAGACGTTCAGTCGCTAAGCAATGCAAAACATAAACAAACTATACTCCGTGGCAAGTTGAGAAAAGACCATTGCAGTAAGGATCTCCATAAAGATTTAAGTATTCATCCACGACTGCTTATAATTCTGTTTTATTTCGTTATCGAATTATACAAATATACTTTCAAAACAACAATATAAAAGATTTAACACACCAGTCAGAAATTTAATTCGTGATATCTTTCCATCTTTTACGATATATATATAAATATATATATANTTCGCATGCTTATTATCGAAATTATCATGAAATATTTCTGCCATGAATACTTCCTGAGATGCCAATTATCTGGAAAATCGAAACGGCTATTTCTTATTAACAAAATCTTATTAATGTGACTGGAAAAAGATAAAAGCTGTTAAATATACTTGTGCCTCAAAGTTAATCATATTGTTACATATTTTTTATATTGTTACATATATTACATTAGCGAATCGTACTTAACTTTCGGACAGCGGTGTGGTTTTAATTTTAATTAGCGTATCATGGGATGTTTGCTACTACGGTGAATTTTACAGTAAATATTACTGTATAAAAATTACTATATAAAAATTACTATATAAAAATTACTATATAAAAATTACTATATAAAAATTACTATATAAAAATTACTATATAAAAATTACTATATAAAAATTACTATATAAAAATTACTATATAAAAATTACTATATAAAAATTACTATATAAAAATTACTATATAAAAATTACTATATAAAAATTACTATATAAAAATTACTATATAAAAATTACTATATAAAAATTACTATATAAAAATTACTATATAAAAATTACTATATAAAAATTACTATATAAAAATTACTGTACATCAGATTTTTTTGTTTCGCAAAATTATACGGTAAAAAGGATTTTATGGTAAAAGGAAAATAAAACTCCAATAAAATCTAATCATATATATCAATCCAATATATCTAATAAAAAAATTTCCAATAAAAAATAATCCTAAAATCAAAACAAGAAAAATCTTAATATCTTGGAAAACAACAATAATAAAAAAAACAAATAAAAAAATTTAAAAAAAAATTAAAAGAAAAAACAAGTTCATGAAATCTTTTTATTATGCTTGGGTTTGCATCTTCGCATAGTTTGCTTTTTGAGATTCCAGGTTATTCACTGACCCAGGTTCGAATCCCGGCTCACTGATATCAGTGGGTCACAATCAAAGTTATGAAACTGAGAGAACCACGTTAGCCACAAATCCAGTATGAACCAACAATTCAGCCTACGTATGTTTTACGTCTAGCTATCAACTCAGTAAACACTTAAAAGGTTTTTCTTATATTTTCTTATAAAAATATTGCTTTAAAAATAGGTATTGTTTTGTGTAACTTTCTTAATAATCTATTTAAAAAAATTTTAGAACGAAACAATTTTCTTCACACATTTTAATTTTTAATAAGCATATTCCCAATACTCAATTTTTCTTACAATTCAAAATAATAAATCGAGAGCGTAAAATCATAAGTTTTAAAAAAAATAATTTTACTAAAATCAATATTAATAAGGGTCCATTAATAAAACAGTGTCGTAATTAAAATGTTTACAAAGGTTTATAATTAATTCAAAAAAGAAATGCAATTGAAAGTTCATTAAATTAGCCATGATGATAACCTCGTCCTTTTTATTCATCATTAAAAATCTTTTAAGAATATTTTACAGGTGAGAAAATAATTGCCTTGTTTAATATATTAATAACCAAGATGAATATTTTAATTAAACACCATCCTGTTTAAATTAAATATGGTTTTATGCACAAAAATTTTGTTATGAGATTTACAATGACTTAGTTACTTGAATCATGTAATTTATAAATATATTTTTAAAAAAAATCATGTATGCAAATGAGCTGATAGCGCTATTTATATTCAATGAGTTGACTGACAATTCATTGTTCTTATTTTAGTTTGGTTTCAATGAAAATAATTACAAACATGATTAAAAGTTTTATTTTGATTCTTATGACGTTTACAGCTTAAGGTCAAGAATAAGAAAAACATATTTTCATTAAAGAGGTACTACATTATCACACACACGCGATAATAATCTTTAGTATCAGTTATGTTTTTTCAATGTCAGCTGCCTTGAATATCTAATCTGAGCAACTTTAAAACGCCTATAACATGATAAAACTGAAAAATACTAAAATAATTCAAGCGGGAAATGTAAACTTAATTCTAAATTTAATCCTTGAAGTGAGTTGTTAATTTAATATGATATTTTATTAAAATAGTTTTAATTTGACTCCTTTATAAATCAAAACTCCATTTTATAATCGTATAAATTTAATGGGCAACACAAAATAACTGAACGAATTTAAAAGAGCAAAATAAATCGTCAATTTCAACAAAAGACAATTTTTATTAGGTTGGAAATAATTAAGAAAAATTTAGTAGCGAAAAACTTTAGTAAAAATATACCACATATAAATTTTAAAAACATTTTTATTTAACATATTTTGTAAACATAAAATTTAATAGAATATCTTTTAATCGCAACATGATGTTCAGACGTTCAAGTTCATTTTAATAAGTGTTTTATCAATAACAAAAATATCAGATTTATAATTTCAAAATGTAAATCAAAGTATATGGAAATTTGTAACAATAAATAGTATAATGATTAATTTAATAGTAAAAAAATTAATTTTTATAACTGTATTGAAATTATATTCTTTGTTAAAAAGCTATTTCTAAAGGAGGCAAAAAATTTTAAAAGATAGTAAAAGAAAATTTATGACAACTGACTTAGATATTTAGTTAATCCCTGTTAACTAATATTAATCTATATTCAGTTATTGTAAAAAAACTTTATTAAATTTTATATTTATTCATGATTGAAAATTAATGTTTTGAAGTAAATTTAGGGTATTTATGTTCGCTCAAAGCTCAGAACGTATTTCACGTTTGGAAACTTATAAAAAATACTGTCTAAAATGACTTTTTCTATATACACAAAATATAAAAAAATACCATTTTGTTCAGAATAGAAATTTAAATCTATTTCATTTCAACAATTACAATGCAATTGTTTAAAATAACAATGATAAAGACATATATATTGCAACGTACCTAAAATGACATACGGAGCTTATTTTTTAAAGTTAAATTTAAAAATTGCAAATAATACAGTTAAAGAAAATGCAGTTAAAAAAAATCTCTCAACATTAAATGCAAACTTTATAAATAAAGGACTAAAATCGTTAGTATAAGTGGGAAAGTAATGATTTTACGTGTCGTACATTGTTGCAATTCGAAATATTGTTGTTGCTAGTCTTGTATCCTAACAAAACAATATTTTGGAGATTTTTTAATTAATTATTAGATTATGACAATATGATAAAAACTCCTCTGCTTTTTCAAAGTAAATTTATTATGAATGAAAGATGTGAGAAAAGATGTGAAAGATGTGAAAGAAAGAATGATGATTTATATAAATGAAAGTCTTCTTTTTCCGGCAAAATTTTCCTTTTGATGATGATTGTAAACCATGTAATAGTGTATTTAATATTCTTTCATGTTTTTTTCTCCCCAGTATTCACTTACGTTCAGGATTGGACATTCTTTCCAGAGTTAGCCGAAAATCAGAAAAAAACATTGCAGAATCCAATCGCGTATATTTTAGCACATGCCAATCAAAAACAGGACATATTGCATGAGTTCAAACCAGTTGGAAAAGTTTCAGCCCATTTCAATCAAAAACAAGAGTCACAACATGAGTTCAAGCCATATACAAATGCTTTAGCTAATTTCAATCAAATACAAGAGACGAAACATGAGTTCAAGCCAGTCACAAATGTTTTACCTAATTTCAATCAAATACAAGATACGCAACGTGAGTTCAAGCCAGTCACAAATGTTTTACATAATTTTAATCAAATGCATGATACGCAGCGTGAGTTCAAGCCAGTCGCAAATATTTTAGATGATTTCAATCAAATACAAGATACGCAGCGTGAGTTCAAGCCTGTCACAAATGTTTTAGCTAATTTCAATCAAATACAAGAGACGCAACATGAAATCAAGCCAGTCGCAAATGTTTTGTCCCAAGTCAATCAAAAGCAAAAGATGCAGCATTTGTTCAGTCCAATCACGACATTGCATAATTTTAATGAAAACGAAGGCTCGCCAAATGAAGATGAATTAAAACATAAAGGGGAAGGAACTCAAGAGTTGTACAAATTTATCCAAAGAAGTAAAATGACTCACAAAGGAAAAGAACCCGCTAATGATTTAAAATCTGACACTAGATATTCATTGGGAAAAAATGGATTTAAAGTAGATGAAAATATTTTCGATGTTGATTCTGCAATTAATGTCGAAAGAGAAAAACCAATGCCTCTTTTTTCAAGTAAGGATTATCCAAGAATGAAAAAGGAATCGAAAAATCAAGTTTCGGAGAAGATAGGAGAGGAAACACGAAGTAGCGAAAAGAAAGACTTGACAACTGTTCCTCCCCTAATATTAAACAATTTAGAGAAAAACAGAGAACAATTGCAGCGAAATTTGCTTGATGATTCTTCAAACACAGAACAAAGGCAAAAGACAGATTCTTCTCCGAAAATAGTTCAAACCGTTTTAGATGTTAAGAATGTTTTATCTACAGCAAGCAATTCACTGATACATATAGCTCTCTTACTTTGCATTCTCGTATGCTCACGCGCATGCGCAGCGACCCTATTAATAATTATATTAATAGTAGATATGTATAACATTATTTCTCTTGCAAATAACATTATACATAAATAACAATTCTGAATAAATGAATTTTCAGCAGATATGGAACCTGCTCCGAATGGAGAAATTGACTAATATTATGTTTGCGAAAAATAATTACTATTTAAGTAAGAGAGCGCATAAAAATTAAAAACAGGGTTTAGCAATCCTATCTCAGGGCCAAAAGATGATTGCTAAAAAAATTTTTACGGGTATAGATGCTGTTATGTCATGTTCTGTAAAAACATACTTTTTAGAAAAGGAACAAAAACATATGGCAAAACTTACTTCAGAATATTAATAGAAAAACACATGAATTCAAATACTTTTTGTTAAAACTTTATTCTTTTGCACTAAGATTATGGTTCTTGTAGAGTATGCATATCAAATACATATAGATAAAACTAATTGAAAATTTTCACGTAACGTCGTTAATGGATTTAAATTATTGTAAAAGTTTGACGTATTTTTATGCAAGTTATTTCAGTTTATAAACTCAAATGCAAACTATGATCAAATTTGCTATGCTTATTTCATGAAATTATAATTTTTTAATAGTTTCAACAATGTAAGAAATGGTAATGCATATTTATTTTTTTCAATACCTTATTAGAAATAATATTATTAGTATCCTTACCAAAGAATTAAGCACAATAATAGCATTAAGGACACATAAATGCGTAAGCAATTATTTTTGAATAAACATAGTTCATTTAAAATAGGTTAATTGCGTCATTTGTCTAAGGTTTCAAAATTAATGCCCTAAACTTATATTGTACAGAGTGCCAAAAAAAAACTGACCACCCTGAATAATTTTTGATCTAATGATTGGATATTGACATTTTATGACTCAATCTTAATGGCTCGAAGGGTTATATAATATAATAGTATCAAATATGTTAATCAAGTTCAAACGATAATTTAAATTAAAAAATCAGACACAAAACCTACTTTTTCGGAACAAATATACCGATTCGGATTTCTGACTCCCGAAGTGTAAGGGGTAGCTCCGATCTGGGAAATATGGTCCCAATTGTTTAGTCAGGAGAGTGGTCCAAAGTTTGGACAACTTAATGTTAATTTTACTTTTTATATCTCGAGAACTTTTTAAACGAATTTAAAACAAATTGCACACAATTACCAAATTCGTTTATCCAAAAACAATTCCATGCAAAAAATAATTTCTCGTAATTATTTATTATTTTTGTATACTTTATTTAATAATGGTCGAAAAAAATTTTGAATTGTAAGGTATACACTTTTTGCATCATTTTAAGGAATATAACTTTACATGGCAAAGCACAAAATTCGTGCAAAATCGGTTAGAAAGTTCCTGAGAAACTGAATTTCAAAAAAGTCAGATATTTTTCTGCTTCCTTTTGCTCCTTAGAAATATTGAAACAGATAACTATAAGGAAATGTATTTTATGACACTTTTTTTTAAATTAACGAAGCATTTTTCAGCATGATCAGAAATAGCATTGGGTTAACGATAATTAAAACAAAAACTATAGCTTATATTTTTGAATCATGAAGGTTCCTTTTTTCCACACTAACAACAATAAACTCCTCTTAAATTAAATAGGAAAAAAAATCCGAATGAAAACAAATGTATATTCATTGAAATTTCGGGCTCCTTGTCATGCTTAATATTAGAAGACTAAAGTTTGCACTAAACATCTGAATTTTCTTTAATTGTAATTTTGAAATTTTCGCTTATAAGGGAAAGACATTTATCTAAATATAACTTTTAAAATGTTTCATGGTCGACGGATACTTCATTTTTCAGAATAAAAATCTTTTATTACAGTCTATTCTTCTCTATTTCCTTTGTGTATTGGAAAAGTAATTACTCACACAAGCTGATAATCTCCTTCTAAACCTACATTTATCAAACGTGGCATATAAATTTTATTGTTAGATGAATTCTCTTTTTGATTTCAGGCCCCGAAAGATAGAAAAAAAATTCTATTTCAAAAATAAACGCGAAAAAACGTACAATTCAACTGAAAAGGTAATTTTTTTACTCTTTGACAGTCCCTGGTCTTAAAAATATGATTTTCAAACAAAATAAAAATGAATAAACCATACTTCAATTGTATCATGACTTGCATATTAATCGTCACGAAAGTAAATCAGGAAATAGTCTAAGATTTCATTTACGGAATATGTCAAGTCGAATCACTGAATTGAACCAGGTACCTTTCGAATCACATACAACACTTCAAGCTTTTAATACTTATAACTTTTAACTTATCATGAGACGTTCCACCATTGTTGAATAAGATAAACAATCCCATTTACAATTTTTTTTTACTACATTTTGTTTTACACAGGGAAACGTACACATTTATAAAGAACACTCAAAACATTTAATTTTGCAGGATTTAATCATAGAACTTATTTTGACTGGGATATTTTTTAAACATGTCAGTCTTTGATATTGTTCCATACACTTTGCATTTGAGCAAAATCATTTTTCATAATTGGCAATGGAATATTGAGGTTTCTATATGAAAGCGTTGCTTTATTTCTGAACATATGAAGTACTGTTGAAAATTTAACTGAACAAAATTCCTTAAGACAAACCCTTCAGATTTATAGCGTAAATATTTTTTTACGTATAGCAAGCTTTAAATAATTCCGTAGATTTCGCATGATCATTGAAAGAGAAAATTCAATTTTTTATGCAAATGAAATGAATATATGACAAAAATTTCAACTGAGACGTTCCTTATCTTTTGACTTTAGACAGTTTTGGCAATAATTTTTTTTTTAAAAAAATATATAAAAATTGTTTTAAAAAGAAAATATTTAACATATTTTGGTCACGAAAATCATCTACACTACTGTCACAAAGTTCAGAAACAAACAAATTGAGGACTACTCAAGAAATAGTGAAACAAATCAAATAAAATTTTGCATGAAGCTATATTGAAGTATGAAAAAAAGTGAATGACACGATCTCAAAATGGTGTAAAAATGGGATATTGCAGCAAATTAGACGAAGAATGCATAAAAATGCCATTTCTCGATAGTTCAATATGATATAATACCCCCAAAAAATATTCAGGTTTAATAGCAAACTGCTATATTTCCACATACTTGGCTTTCAAATATCGAGTTTGCCAAATATTTTAGGTTAATAAATCTAAGATCTTAATACAATAAACCGCATTCCCTAACTTAGGCAGCTCTTAACATAGTAGAGTTCTTAGTAAGAAATGAAGAGCATCTCAGAAATACTCAATAAGACTCAGGTCTGGGCATTTGACAAGCCTCTCTATCTCTTAAATATCGTAAACTTCAATGTATTTCTCGACCAGCCTAGGACAACTATTGTCCTCCATGGAAATTATTTTGGAACCTACGATGCCTCTTAACAATCTTACCCAAATAAGCGTCAATACTTGGCGCTTTATTTATCATTTAAGCGTCATTTATCGGTTAATGGTCAAAGTAGGAAGACGAGATAGATAAACTTTTTCAATATATGGTTATTAGCTAAATTACGTCAAATTAATCTTGCATGTTTTATTGACATTAATACCGTCTGACCCGCCACATTGCAAAAAAAGTCCACCTTATCTAGTGCAGGCAACATCAACCATAGGCACGAGCAAAGTGAGCTTATGTTATTGTTTCTGACGATTTCCATTCAGACTGAACTATGCGTTTACATATGAGAAGAACTGGCACCATTTCTTCAAGATCATGGAAGAGTTAAATTAGGGTTGTCGACATGTTATGGTGTAAACCTGTGGTTTTCAGTGCCTCGGCGGATCCGCATATTTTTTAGAGAGGCACCATAACTTTTATGGGGTAGATCTTTGCCTATGTATACATTGTTCAGTGACACGGTTGGTCTCCAGCTTATTTTTGGGTGAATAAGAGATAACTAAAAACTTATAAAATTCAGAGGATAAGAAGCTGCCATCCATATCTCTAAACCTAAATTCCTCAAAACATATCTGAAATAATCTTGTTACAGCTCACCAAAGACTTTTTGAGGCTGAGAAGTGCCTCAATCGAGGAAATGATTCCTTAATGGAAGGAAAAAATAGAAAGTCATTTTACGAACTTAAATTTTCCTGAGTATTTTGAGTTTCAACTAACACATTTTTATCCGAGACGACACGTGAGACATTTTAAAAATTATTTTCTCAATTTTTTATCATTAAAAATTTTTTGTATTTAAAAAATAATATATTTCTCGTGAATTTCAAGCTTTAATTATGTGATATTCCCTTTATTTTCAGAGCAATGCATTACATTGAGAAGAACATCAGTCACAAGAAAGGAGAATATTTTAAAAAGGAGCATGATTAGTTTTTAAACATATACTCATTTTTTTATTTATATTAATTTATGACTTTGTATTTGAATATTTTTTATGTGTATCAATTTTTGAACTATTTCATACATTTTACTTTTAAGCAGTAGCTTTTTCACAAATAGCAATTAAACGGCGAGTTTTATAAAGAGAAGGAAGTCTTAATTTTTTATTTTATGAAAGAGACTTCAATTTTCAACTTTACCGTTTATTCGATGAGAGTTATTATTCTAGTAAAATAGTTCCATATTTTTTCATTACAACAATGGCACAATCCCTAGTTCTTTCAACATTAACGCAATACTTCTTTTTATTTATTAAAATCTATATAATTATCAGCAAAAAAGTCATATTTTTCTTTAAAATTATTTTTCAAAAATACTAATAAAATAAGTCCAAGAAACTTTTTAATGACTTTTTAAACTTGGCAAAGACATTTCTGAAAAATAATTGGGAAAAAGCGAGCTTTGTGAGATAAAAAGTCGAATAAGGATATTCGAATAGATATTTGTGTGAAATAAATAAAATTTCTGATTTTATTGTTATTATTCTATACTCAAGTAAAAATCATGAAATTTTTATTATTTTATTACAAAATACTTTATAACCTATACTCTACCCCACTCAGCTTTATTTATTTACTTCTCTATCTTTCATAAGAATAGATACTTTATAGCTCTATCATGATAATTACAGTAATAATAAAAGACTTCTGAAAATGTTACTTTTTTTTACTGGGAGTCCTACTAGAAGGCGAACATTCTAAATGTAAGTTTGGAGTAGAAAATCAGAACATGCTAAAGGATTGCTGATATCCCGAAGAGAACTAAAAGTTCAAGTTGCTAAACAGTGCTATTAAACTGTTCAATAAAACATTGCTTTTTCTCCAACCTTCAAATGTAATGATGGGAGACGTGGAGACTCAGGGGATAGAGTGTTTGTCTTCCTATGATATTAAACGGGTTCGAATCCCAGCGATGGCTAATCGATACGAATTTCGCATCCGGCTTGCGCCAACCACAGTGCAGACTTAAAATATCTTCAGTGGTAGATGGATCACGGGTAAGAGTCCCCTTACCATCAGGCTAATCGTGAGAGGTTTCTGTGGTTTTCCTCTGCATGCAACGCAAATGCGGATTAGTTCCTTCAATAAGTCCGCCACGAAGGCAAAGTTTTCCTAATACTTGATCCAGAAGCTCCCTTGTCTTCTAGATTGGGTTCAAAATTACAAGGCTACGGAGTTGAACATTAGTAGCCGTAATCCCAAAATTGGGTCTGCTGGTCAACGATGGTTATAAAATAAAATAAAATGTAATGCTGGAGCGGTGGCGGCTTAGTGTCTAGAGCAATCGCTTCCCAATAAGGTGACCCGGGTTTGAATCCCAGCGATGGCTGGTCGATACGATTTCTCCACCCGGCTCGCGTCGACAACAGTACTGACGAAAAATATCTTCAGTGGTAGGTGGATGGCTATAGTCCCATTGGGCTATAGTCCCATTGCCGTTAGACTGACAGTGGGAAGTCTTCGTGGTTTTCTTCTACATGTAAAGCGAAAGAGGATTAATCCCATCAAAAAGTCCGCCATGAAAGCAAACTTCTCGGAATTCTAGATCCAATAGTTCCCTTGTCTACTGAATTAGGTTCAAAATTACAAGGTTACGAAGTTGAACATTAGTAATCGTAATCCCAAACATTTTATAAATTATGAAAAACTATGTAATGTTACTTTTCGAAAAAGTCCTGTATCATCGACACGTAACATTCATAAACATTCAAACAGCTAAAAGTTCATTCAAAAATTAAAATCTTTCCAGAATGGATGAAATCATTTTAACGGACGTGTATAGAAATAATTTAAATATTTTCAAAAATGTATTCAATTTTCAACGGATAAATCTAATTTTTTTTCATAGAAAAAATAAAATTGTTCTTATTCATTTCCTGCCTTCAAACAGTTTTTAAAATGGGTTTTGATATCTCGCGATTGAATTTTATAGAATGAAAATCACAGTGAAAACGTGATATGGGACTTGTGAGAGTGAATTGACTGAGTAAGTGAAAGGATTTATATTGATTTCCATATCAATGTTGAATTTAAAATGTCTTTGATGAAGTGTGTCCTTTGTGAAAATAAACATTATGCTAACAAAAAGGATATCTGGAGAGTCAATAGCCAATGATGAACAAATGAAATACCGTCTACCAGGGTTACTTTCCCTGATTTTAAATTTCAAATAAAAATCCCCCTTTAAATTTTTTACTAGTTGGAGAAAGAAGAATGATTTGCAGTGCTTGGAATAGGGTATATAGAATTGAACTTTGAAATTTAATTATATTTTTATTGTTTTTTTTTTCTTTTGTTAAAAATCGGAAACCTATTGGCAAAGTTAAGTAGACAATAGATATATGTCTCAGATATTTCTCAACTAGTCAGTGTTTGGCTAGATTTCTTAACCGAAGGTAAAGTGAATAAAAGTAACTGTGGCAACAGAAGAATAAGAGAAAGTAAAAAATATTTACAAAGCATATTTATGAGGCATTAGCAACATTGTTAAATTCTCATCATGAAATTTTAGTAAATTTGGAATTATTAACGGAAATAATGAACAAAAGGAGAATGTAAACTCACTTGAAGTACGTGGAAAAAAACAGAACATCCAAAGCAAGTTTTGATCTTACTATCGGAAATTCACAAAATTTGCATAATAGATCATCATGAGCTATCAAATTTTTTAAAAAAGTCGCGCATTTAAAATTTAATTTCTCAAACACTATTTAAGAGATTTTGTTCAAATTTTATATTTTGACATTAAAATTACTTTCTTTAAAATTGTGTAAAACTTTTTATACCTTTTAATTCGATTTGTTTTTAATATTTATAAAATAAAATTAAAGAAAGTAATAAATAATTATAAAAACATATATAATCATTTGCATGGAATTATCTTCGAAGAAAGAAAATATATAATTGTTCTTAAAAGGTTCCCGAGATATGGCGAAATACGCAAAAAAGTTAAATTAATATTAAAGGGTTCAAACTGTCAACCAATTTTCTGATCAAACTATTGGGATCCGATAGCGGTTTCATTATTTTGGGGGTCGTAAATCCAGATGCGTTGAAAAAAATTTACATTTTTTCAGAGAAAGTACTTTTTTTAGTCAGATTTCGTAACTTAAAAGATTGCCTTCTCTAATTAATTAGCATATGTAAAGTTCAGCTTTTAAACTTTTAAGATTGAGTGGTAGTACATTAAAGTCCGATTATAAGGTCGAAAGTTATTAAGAAGGAACCAATTTTAATCCTTTTGCCCTATTGGCTTATTTTTAAAAAAGTAGTAAAATTATCTCACTGGGCAAAAATGTTGAAAACATGGTTTTCCTTAAATGATGTGATTTGTCAGGTTTAAAATAATAGAAACATTACGTTTAAAGCCAAATGAAAATGAGTGATAGAAATTAATTCTTTTTATTCATTGCTTTCAATTAGAATTGATTTCAAGAAATTTTAAAGCTTTCTTATCAGACATGAATGTTTCTTCCGTAGCATTTCTAGCCATCTTTTTCTTGATAAAGAGTTTTATCGTGTCTCCCATCGAAGTATAGTCCTGTTACAAAATGTTTTGAGGTTTAAAATTTTCTGAAAAATGAAATACGATTACGTTGACTCTTCGAATCTGACTTTTTTGAAAGATTTAAGATTTTTCAGTTTCAGTAATAATAACAATGCCTTTTAAAACTGCCGATGCTACTGCATCAGCATATCTATCAGATGTGTGATATTTGTCACAAGCACCTGCTATTGATGGCAGTTGAATTTAGTTTCCTGCAGTCGAGAAAGTGGTTGCTTGTTGTTCCATTTCTTCTCTGTCAGACTGCTTAAATCTACATCTAAATTGAGATTGATTATTTATGAAAACTTTGTCGAATTTTTCTCTAGTTATATAGACTTAGCCCATTCTTTTGTTTTTATTGACCATAAATTTCGTTTTTCCACTTTTTAATATTTTTCACTCTTCTTTGCGTATCTGTTTCATCAACTTTGCCATATACAAATTTTTCTGGGAGATTTTTGATAAATTAAGAACATTCTTTGGCGGCAACTTTTGCGCCCTTTTATAGTCACATTTTTCAAAATCTACAGGCTTCCAAGATCTTTTTTTTCTTTCGGTTTATTCTGCTCTCGAATCAAACTTACAGTTTCTTTCATATTTACGATAACGAATTAAATAAATATATATTTCTTGTGATAATCACGATAGTCTGATGTAACTTCGATAGTCCGATGCAACAGATGATAATCAGATATAACTTTGGGCTCTACCGACTCTATAAGAAGCCCCAAATTATATAAATAACCCGCAGTAATAGGCCGAGATATGGAGAAACCCTGAAAATAGAGCCATGAAAATCGTCAAATTTAAGAGCAAGGGTCACGTCCCAGAGACCGACCCCCTACTAGATGGCTCGATGACATCAAAACTGAAATTAAAACCCTAAGGGTTAGAAATTGGAAGAGAGTTGCCATGGACGGCGTTGACATTTGTCAGCTGTTGAGGCAGACAGGGCTTGCAAAGGGCTGTTGTGCTGACAAAGAAGAAGAAGAAGATAATCATGAATGAGTTGCAAAACACGGTCATAAAACACTGTTTGAATTATGTGCTCAACCAGATTTCTCAGATTTTTCCAGCTATTATTTGACTGATATTGAAAACACTAGGATCTCTCTCAGAAAGCAAACAATATTTTCGGTCATACTACGAGTAACACGTAAATAACATTTTATTGCATCGTCAAAAGTAGGTGGTACAGAATTGAAAAATTCTGATTGTGAGCCAAACATGTGACAAAATCCTAAATTTCTAATTATTTCAACTTTGCTCAAAGTCAATATTTAGTTTTAAGGTCAATAAATATTTACTTTAAACAGCAAAAGAAATGAAACATTTTTTTATAAAATTTTCAAACGCAGAATCTTCGATCACAAAAAATGTTTTAATGAAAAACAAACTAAAGAAACATCAAAAAAAATTTCTAAAAAAATTATCAAACAACAGCTGTCGCCACAGCAACGCATTCACTGACGACTCATGCGCAATGTTTACTATTACTCTTGAACACAGTTGAAAAGGGTGATGGTGTTCAAATAAGATGCGCAAGCCATCAAACCCAAAACAAGACCCATTTCTCCAATCGGTAATAAGTAACAAAACAAAATAAATGAAAGAGTAAATCAAATGATTTTAATGTATAGCTATTTAGTGAGTAAGTTTAAAGAAACAACTGATTTTATTTAATTTCAGTTTAGCATTAAAATTGTACTTTGTCTTCAGTAAAATTATATTTAAATTTTTATCCTTATATTTTTTGAAGAATAAATAAAATTAAAAAAAAAATATCTATGCAAATTTAAAGACGGTATTTCCCTCAGCTTCGCTTAATGCGTAAGCAAAAAAATTTAAGAAGATAAGCAAAAGTATGGATAAATTTATTAATTGAATATTGTGAAACTCATTATTTTCAGTTGTGTAACAAATTAAAACCATCACATTTTTAATTTTTTAAGTTTAAAAACATAAAGTATCCGTTATAAATTCATTTAACGCTTGCAAATACTTTTCAATTAAGAGCCCAATCGATCGCTGTTTTTTCTGATTCTTATTTATACTTTTAGCAAAACACCTACATTGATTTCTAGGGACAAGTTAGTTCTTATTTTTAGGGAAAATAAATTAATTGAAATACTTATTTTTAAATACAGTAGTCCACATCTGTTTTCTTAAACTTTTATTTCCTTTTAAGATAATAGTTTAAAACGAGGAAATAAATGAGGATTTAAATAAATTCTTTTATCCGACTTAATTGGTTTCCCATGAAAATAAGAAGGATTTCAAAGTCATGACAAAGTAATCAGTTGAAACATAAATTACGTTACGTAATTTTGATGACGATCAATTTAGCCTTTCAAAAGATTTTCCAGAAAAACGAAGAAAATTAATAAGTTTTATTAACGGCGCATAAGCTGCAAGCATATAGAACTCATAAAATAAGCTAAAAAATTTAGAAAATATGGAAAATAATAAAATATAATGACAAGGGAAGAAAATTATTAAAAATATTTTTCAAAAGTATTTTAAAAAATATAATTTTTGATGTCTAAAAAAAAAAAAAAATTTAAAATCCGGAAAACAAAACAAAGAAAAGATATAATTGCTTCATTAGCTCACACGATTATATCCACACAAAAAATTTCTTTCCAATATTGTATTAACATAGCCAAAGCAAAATATATCAATACAATAGTGTGAGGAGCACTCAAAAAACTTAAATGAGCTTGTGAGTTTGCTTAATTGAACTGATGAAATTTCTTATGTTCACCACTTTGAATTTATTATAATATTTATAATTTAAATCATTATATTCCCTTTGCTTTCAAGTAAAAAACATTTACTCAAAAAAATTTGAACGAAATTAGAACACATTAAGTAAAAAATATGTACGAAAAGACAAACAAATATATCAAGCAAAAAACAAAAAATAAATATGCTGCTCAAAACAGTTAAAAGATATTGTAAATCTTGTATAAAATAACAATTATTTCATACAAGGCTTACAATAAGAAATAATATAAGCATTTTTTTGTTGCATAAAATGGAAGAAGAGAGAGACAAATACAAATTTAAAGCTTGGCAGCATGCAAGTTTAGAGTTTGATGTCAAAAACGATGCTTTAGCAGCAGCAAATTTGATTTGGCTTACAACTTAAGATGAGACAAAGCGGAAAAGAATGATCGACATTCTGAAAGCGCGTTGTTTCGATGAGTGAGATGCCGCAATGAAGTCATTTAACCGAATCATAAGCTTGGGGAGTTGTTGGCTGGTGAAACGGGGGCCAAGCACAAGCCAAAGTAGAAAAAGCCATTGGAGTTTCACAAAGTGGGATTTACAGGATCTGGAACAGTTTGGCTTACAACTTAAGCTGAGACAAAGTGGAAAAGAATGATTGACAATCAGTAAGCGCGACATCGCACTCATCGAAACAACGTGCAGGCCGAAGATCAGGGCAGGGCGTAGACGTGCAACATCACCCAATGAAGATCGTTATTTACAGGTAACGGCTCGAAGACACAGTAATATGAATGCCACTGGTCCTCAAGAACACCTTCGCTCTGCTACTGGCACCACAGTTTCGTCAAGAACTGTCCGAAACCACATTCACGCTAGAAGTGTGTATGCTTGCCGACCAATGGTGTGTCTTACGTTAGCAGCAAATCACCATCGTGCCTATAGGAAGTGCGCAACAGAACAGGTGAACTGGAGGAGAAATAAATAGCGTTATATTCCTTCCTCTGACGAGTCCCATTTTTCTGTGCATCCTGATAATAGGTATAATTTCATCTGGTGGGAACGCTGCACTAGAAACAATCCAACGCTCGTGCACGGAGATGTAAGATTTGGCGGTGGGAGAGTTATGGTCTATGCTGATATTCCATTGATGGGTGCACCGATCGCCATATCATTCGAAATGGAGCTCTGACCGGTCACTCATATAGGTATGAGATCCTGAGACCTAATGTATTCCCTTATGCTGCAGCAATTGGATATGACTTCATGTTAATGGATGACAATTGTAGGCCACATTATGCTAACTTGGAGAATAATTTCCTTTTGAAGGAAGGAATCATACGAATAGATTGGTCAGCATGCTCTCCTGACATGAACCCAATCGAGCATGTTTAGGACACTCTAGGCAGACGAATCGCTGGAAGCCTACCACCTCCACAAACTCTCCAAAAGCTAGAAAGAGCTCTTGAGGAGGTGGGACATAATACTCCTCATTAATAATCTCATTGACTAGATGCCTCAAAGGTGTTCAACGTTGCTGATCGTCCGGGGAAACCAAACCCTCTACTAAGAACGATTTTCGTTTAATGAAATGCCTTTTTTTATTTGTTTTTTCTCATACGCACAAGTTGTGTTTTTTTTCCTCAATAAACACCAAATGCTCAATAAAACACGTTTTTTTCTGCGAAACAAACCTCATTTTAATCTGATATTGCCTACTACGTCTGTCGATAATGTATCAACCAATCAAACAATTCTGCAGGTGCAAGATCAACCCACAACCTCAATATATATAAAGCAGCCAGTAGCAGCAACCAAAAACCTGTAGAATAAGGATAATTACGTTCACACTTTAAAAGTGTCACCTCGAGATAACTGCAATAACGTTGCATTTCATATGATACGTGGAATTTTACGATAAGTAGGGGTGCAAAAATTTCATGATAAAAATCATCACATCACATCAAACGTTTCTTTATAACTTTTGCAACCAATTATTACCATTTACAACTTACTAAGGGTAGGGTATCAAAATAAGTCACACTTTTGATCAAAATATAAGTAATCATCATAATATGAACAATATTCAATTAAAAATATTATCCTTATGAGTAAAAGGTACCTTTTATCATTATTTTATAACTATTTCAAGTTCAAGCTATTTTTTAAAAAATGTAAATTTGAGGTAAATTAAATTTCAAATCATGCATTTTACTTTCTAATAAATATTTTAAGAGCCATTAACAGTACCACAAAAACAATTGATAAGAATTGCAGAACAGTATAAACAAAACAAAAAAAATCTAAGACACAGATCATATTTTATACCTCTAAATACAATTACTTGCTCATTTTATTCGCATTATACTTTCTTAGAATCGAATACTAAGAGTTCATCGCTTCATTTACTATATATTGAAATATTTCATAAGTGTGCTTGCTTTAATTTACTTTCGAATGAATTCTTTTGGTTTAATAATTTATTTTAGGTAAACATAATATATCATCAAGTGTTTATAAATGATTTCAATTAAATTTACACAACAGGAACATTCTTGAAATACGAAAGCTATAAATTCTAAGAGAAGAGATATACATTTCAGACAATGCTATCATGCAGTCAAAACTATTAACAATGTGTCAAGGATTTGGATTCTTGAAGATTGCATTCCTGAGTATTGCATTCGTGTATCATAGAAGCACTTTGTTAATTCAAAGACTATTTCTCAAAATTTGAAGTGACTTTGTTTTCACAGTTTATTAAAGAATGGAAATATTTTTAAACAAAAGAGCTTAAGGAAAATTTAAAAGAAAATTAATATTTCAATAATGTTGTTTAGAAATATTAAATAATTTGGGTAATTCGATAGATGTGGAAATCACAATCAAAATATATTAATTTATTGATACGATATTTAACGCCATATTGTATTTAATGTAGCTTGACTTAATGCTTAGTTGTTTGTCACAAACTGTTGTACTAACTTGAGCTAATTCGCTTTATAATGTTTTATTTCTCTTGATTTCTGCACTTTTTTCATTATATACAATAAAAACAAGGTATTCATCAATTCTAAGCTATTAACAATACGTCAAGGATTTGGATTCTAGCAGACTGCATTCCTGAGTATTGCATAAGTGTATCATACAAGCAGTTTGCATTTTAAAGACTGTATTCTCATAACTAAGTGACTTTATTTTCACCACCATTTAAAGAATGGAAAATTTAGAAGAAAAGTTTAATAATAGTATTTAGAAATTTTAAATAATTCGGATAATTCGATAGATATGCGGAACTCATCATAAAAATTATACAAATTTATAGTTACGACTATTATATTATACCTCCGATATTGTATCTAATGTAGTTTGACTCAGTGTTTAGCTATTTGGCACAGATTGTTGCATCAACTTGAGTTAATTCTTTTTGTAATGTTCTTTTTCTTTTGATTTCTGCACTTTTATCATTGTATGCAACAAGGTAATGATCAAGTCAAAACTATTAGCAATGTATTAAGGATTTGAATTTTGGGAAACTGATCTGAATACTTTATGTGTTTTATAATTCGTTGAGAAAACTGTGGTTTAATATCTCTTTGAATTTGATGTTGAAAAACTCTTGAAATTTTGTGAAATAGCACGCTTTTTCCCGTGAACCTCAAATCGAATTTTCGTATACAATTTAAAGGGTATACGAAAACTCTAAACACAGATAAGGCAAAAGTTTTACAACAAGATTACTCAATTTTACACCTTGAGTTAAATATTTTCGGTTCCAAAAACTCCAATGTTGGCTTTGTTTTGATTTCGTCTGTAATTATTTGCAACCGACATCGAGTTGGTGAGTGTTTCCTGTTGTTTTCAGTTTTGTTTTTCATCAGCAAAAGCTAAAGTTTGCCGATAAAAATATATATATTTTTTAGTTGTGTAATAAGGATATTTATATTTTAAATGTTCAATTATCCGTAAACTGCATTTAATAATATTAACATCTATAATTTCCATCTGTTCCTGCTCTGTTAAGCCTAGTTCAAAGTCATCTTAATAATCTCCCTACTACGTGATTTTCAAACTAATTTTGTTTTAGGAATTAGTGTATGTATGCAACATAATACTGGCTAATAATTTTACCGGCTCTTATGTGTATCATATCTTACAGCAATTATAAATTTCGACGTTACAAAGTAACAAACATGGTGGTTGATGACGGCTGCAATTTACCAAGTAAGTATGAACGAACTATACTTAAGTTTTAGTGCAGTGGATCACTTAGTGGAACATCTCTTTGGTGTTAAGTAGATACCACTATTTGTATTGTTCCGATATACGAAAATAATTTACAATCTAGAAATCCATTATGAAATCTAAATTCGCATAGCAGACATAATGAACCCCAAATTTGACTGAACTTATAGAAAGAGAATATTTCCCTTAAAACTGAAGTAGTTCAAAAGAAAATTAAAGGTTATTAAGAATATTTGTTATTAAAGGTTATTAAGAATACAACTTTTTAAGTAAAATAAATAATTATTAAGGAATTAATAATTCCCTTAATTTGATTAATAATTCCCTAAGTAATGTTTAAGGATAAATAATTGTGTGCTACGTTCGATTCAATTTTATTTTATCAAATTAATAAGAACATACGCTTCTTATTATTACACGTTGCGTAATTTTTGTGCAAGGTTCGTCATTTCAGAATTTTTCTTCGAAATTCTTCTCGGAAGGTTTAACAGAGGATAGATTTTTATTATTTGAAATTTCTTTCAAAAACTTTTATAACATTTTACTATGCTGAAATAAGTGTTTCATTCATTTGTAAGGAGCATTCCAAATTAAGCTACTTGATTTTTAAGCTTTTATGTATTTAACAAAATTTTAAATTGGGGAAAAAAACTAGACGTGTTCAGATTTTTGCTGAATACCAAAAGCGTTAGCTGGTCACCAGCATTTTTCAAATTCTTGGATCCCTGCACAAAACAGTCACTTATGACTGACTATCAGACTCATGCAAATGAGCTATTGCATCGTAGTGTTGACACTAAAGGTCTAGTCCACTAAATATTACTATAGTGTTACAGTAATATTTACTAAATGATTGAAATTAAATAATTGTTACTTTAAAAATCGCACTAAGAAATTTAACACTAAAAAATTAAAAGTAGATTTTATGGAAAATAGCCACTCAAGGCGCCAATGCATTTGATCATACCTACTACGAATTTTTTACAGTGTGAACCTGCAATTGTTTTCTTAAAACATATTAATCCTTATTTATAAAAAACCACATGCTTGAAACTTAAACTACTTCCATCTTAAAAAAAAAACTATATTACTTTGTTATAAATTAAGTAATAAATTACGTAATAAAAGGTCTTTTCAAGCGTCTCTGATATATATTAGTTCATCAATTTCAAGATATTCCAGAAAACTATCCATTATGCGAGTCTTCAATGGAGCGCGGAGTCGCTTCTTTTGAGTGTAGTGATGCTCAGGAAATGAGTAAAGATAAATAACAACAATTTCAAATAAAAAGAGGAAGTGATAAATTAGACTATTATTTATCTCGAAAGGAACGCTTTAGAAAAATATCAATATTTCATTCTAGCTATTTTGTTTTGCAAGAAGTTGAATACTTTTATTTTCCGCAGAGAGTTGAAACTAAGTTTAAAAGAAGTCTTTTAAAAAAGACTAAGTATAATAGACTTAATTTTGATTTTTAGAGAACTTTGTTAAACTTATAAAGAATTTTAAATGTATTTTCCTTTTAACACCTTTTGTGCTTTATTTGTTTGATGAATATACTTCTTTAAAAAACAGTATATGTTTTTACGAATAATCAAACATTATTATTTACACCGTATGACATGGGTTACAGTGTACAATTGTGTTTCGCCAAAATCGCGACTCATTTTTGACAAAATTCTGCTCCAAGTGTACATTTTTACAATTTGAAAAAAATACTTTATCTTCTTTGTTTGAGGCTACAAATTTACTCAAAATCACTATACTTAGGGAGAAATGCATATTAATGGAATTAATTAGAAAATAGAAATAGAAAGAATACGAGAATTGAAATAAGAAGAATTCAAGAATTAAAATAAAAAGAATACTAGAGTAATGTTTCTTACTCAGCACCAGAGTTCCATCCAAAGAAACTAAAAGGAGCAAATATTTTTAAAAGTGAAAAAAAAATTGTTGTAGACTCTAAAAATGTAATGATGTGACACATGAGCGAGAAAACAATCTTATCGAATCTTTGAAAGGTCACGTGTTATTAGAAATAACGGGGTTCGTGACGAAATGATCGATAAAAATAACGAAATACAAGATTGTTGAATCATTAAAAAAATCAGAATTTATCAGAATTTTATTCAGAATTTTTCAAAAAAATCGGAAGAGGATGCTTAAAAAAATTACATTTAATACTTTCATCATTATTATGTTTTTAAGCAAGTCTAGTAGACAAGTAATTATGACAACAAATGTAATTATAGACGTCAGACTGAAGAATCACGACATTAAAAAATCGACAAAAATCATTACTGCCGCTCATTAGTGTAACCTCGGTCATAAATTTTGTTTCAAAAATATCCAGTCTATGAGTTATTTATAATCCTGGAAGAGAGAATATACCACTTATTGTAGTTTTTAGAAAATTTCGTATCATTAATTACAATTAAGTTTTATTACGTATGATGCATATTGTGGACTTTTTTAATTATCATTTTGTAGGACTTAATTTGCTGTCTCAATTTTCACTATTGCAAGTGTCATGGACTTGCAAGGCTAAATCAAGTCCATGACACCAGCAACTCTGAGCATATCAAGCAGGTAAAGGGGGTGCTACAAAGAGATATCCTCTAGAGAAACCAAGGCAGTTGAGGATGTGGTTAGATGTAGCCAGACAGGCAGTACATTTAGAACATGCAGGGAAAACCTTTACTTTGTTTTTGTATGTCACATATTTCAGATGACCACCTTGAAAATGACAGCCTTTAGAAATGACAGTCTGCTCTTATCTGATGCACTGGAAGGACAGGAAACCACCAGGATGATTACTCTGATACCAGTGGTCAGCAGGTGAGACCAAAAAAGCGGGAATGCACTTCTTAAAAAGTCAGGGTTGCCTGAAAAAACAAGGACAGAAATTTCACCACTAATGTAACCATGTAGATCGTTTTAGACGAAGTTCATAGATCCCAGTAATAATTCAAATATAATTTCATGCACGGAGAAAAAAATTGTGGAACAATTTCCGTACTGTATGGTAATGGCATTTCTGGTTCAAAAAACTATAATTCAGGTAAATAAAACCTAGATAGAACACATTTAAACCATTTATTAGGTACTTTTTCAGTTTATATGGTAACAGTTTACCCGTCATTCTGGTCTTCTAAGTTATAGTTCTTATTACCACAGTTGAAGTAAAAAAATACAAAACTGAAAATTTAATTTAGCTGCATTAGCGTCATGCTCTAAGGCAGTGCTTCCCAACCTTTTTATCACCGAGGACCGGTCAAGGTTCGATAATTTTACCGCCGTCTGCTATGGGGAGGAACGAGACGTTCATTGTTTATTTTTTAGATTGTTTTGATTTAATAATTTTAGATTTGTTATATTTAAACATGCCTTAATGAAAAAGTGCAATTACATGCACGGTATTAGTGAGGCTTAAAGTGATGTCTCTCAGCTGTTAAACACTCTCCCATGGAAAATATTACAAACTCGAGAGAAATACACCACGGTAAATGAAATAGAAAAAAAATAATGTTCTTTGGGGAGTTCGGTACCAGTCCGCCACCAAGTTGTTGGATACCACTGCTGTAAGGTGTCTTGATGAAATTTTACTAGATGAAATTTTACCATATCTATCAAGTCTTATCACATATTATAAGACTATATTCCATTGATAATTTTCACCAAATTCCTTGCTAAAGCACTTCGATAAAAATTAAGTTTTTTGTTTGGCAATTTGCCATACTCTTTTTGGTGTTCCCATAGAGCCAGAAGCATGATAAATTTCATCATATTTTGGTAGTTTAGACCATTAATTTTTTCTTAGTGTGCAAATATAAAAAATTTAAACTTTACATTAAAATCTAACCCCAAAAATAAAAATAAAAAATGAATAATCAAAAATATTGGTAACAATTAATCAAAAAACTCACGTATTTCAGGAGTAGTTAACATTTTATTCAAACTATTTTTTTAAATGAAAATTTATCAGATTAACATTCATCATAAATTCTATTTAAAAAAATAAATAAATAAAATTAAGAAAAACTAATATTCAGTTTGATAAAATTCTGAGATAAAAAAAACTCTTGTGATATATTTTCAAATTAACGATAAAATGCAAAAACAAAATGGTCTTAATTAAATGGATACCAAGTTTGCTAAAACTGCATGAATAAACTGACAGTTTCGAGAAGTATATGCCAAAGATTCAACCTTTAATTAGTTAAGATATGCCAAAGTAAACAACTCTTTTGGGACTAATTTCAAAGATCCTTTAATTATCACAGACATAAAAAAAGAACATTAGAAAAAGAAATTATCTTCTTGTTATTACATTCAATCATGGAAAATAAACGAATTGATCCTCTGCGCTTTTGCCGCAGTGTCAAAGAGTTAATTAAACCAATGATATATTGAACTCTTATGTTTTTAATGTAAATTGGAGTTTGAAAAAAAATCAAAAAATAAAATTAAGCTGAAAATGACATTATATAGTTAAATTCTTTTTTAGATAATACTCTATTAAGAATCTATGCACATATCTGAGTTAAATTCGAAAATCAAAAACTATTGACATTTCAAAATAATTCAAATATTTTACACCATTTACAATCACACATATTTTAAATAATGCATATTATATGCACATTTGGCATGTTATATTAAAAAGAAATCAAACATTTTACACTGTTACTTAGCACATGTATTTTAAATAATACTTATTCTGCGTATATTTGGCATATTAAATTCAAAAGAAGTAAAACTTTTTACACGGTTACCTAGCACATATGTTTTAAATAATGCATATTATATACATATTTTAGTTGGAATAAGCTTTCAACAAACTGAGTTTTCATATGTCAGTGGAATCAATCCAATATCATTTTTGGTTCTCATGTTGTTGATTTAGATACAAATTAATTTTTTTTTGCCTTTGCAAGACTAATTTCATACTTTTATTACTTAATAAGTCAAATCATCTTATTTTTGTTTTAGCATAAAGTTAAATTACAAGAATATGTTTTAAATTAGCACTGCTTACCTTTAATTCTCATCAAAACTAACAATAACACAACTAATCATCGAATTTAAAAGTATTTCCCTTTTTATAAAATACTTCAACCACTTCAAGGCCTTGATCACGTGTATAATGTATGAAAAAAAAACTTTCTAACACTCCATCGGCTCATGATCACACGAATGTGCTCTCAATTCAGTAATTAAATTCTCATATTACAACTCATATTAGTACGTGTACGTACTTTTTAGTACGCATACACTCAAAGTGTGTGGGTTTGAAACACTCCTTTATGTAACTAATGTAACAAAAATTAGTTCTATTAAACAATTTATGAATCAAGTACTGTTTACCTAAAAACTATACAGTGATTTAAGAAATTTATTAGTAAGTGATTTAACAAATATACATAATTCTATGTCTGAGTGCTTATTTTAGAAATAAAACATTGTGTAGCTTGCTTCTTTTTTGGATAATTGGTGAGTACTGTTGGTAGCAATTATATCAGAACAGAAACTTGTTTTTAATTTTAAACTATTAGAATTGTGCTTCATTTATTTCCAGATATTATTAAAGTAAGTAAATGTTTCATATTTAAAGTTTCAGTTTAAACTTTGAAAAAAGGCTGTATTTGTAAATATATATTCTTGGAACTTAAAAACACTTTGAAAACACAACTTCAAATTAAGGAGTATATATTTTGTTTATTTTTCAGGTTAAAATTGGAAGATAATTTGAATAAACTGTAAACAAGAAATTTGCTTATGCGAGAACCATAATTTTTAAAAACTAAATTTGAAAGTATTATTAGAGATAACTAAAACACATTGAAAATTCGTTAGAACTTTATTTAAATGTGCAAATATTCCGTGAAAAGCTCTTTCTTACACGAATCACGCTATGTTTTGTGACAATTATAATATGAGTTACAACAATGCCATATTGATCAAAAACGTTGATTGTGTTTGTAATTACAGGTGTGATGACATGTCTAGCATTGATGACAATTATTGATTGAAAATGTGATCAAACATCAATTTGATTATTTAATGTCACGAAAAAATTTACATTTTTATCTTTATGAAACATTTTAATCAAAATTTTTCGGAAACGTGTTGTTATGTTGTATTCATATTAGTGTTTGCAATCCCTTATTCTTTAGATATTTGAATGAAAAATGAATATTTTAAGAACTTGTGAAATTCAACAACACATATTAATATAAAAATAATACCTTTTATTTCAAGCACAGTGCGCCAAAAAAATTAACCGCCGTAAACTACTTTTGATCTAATAATCGAATCTTCCTGTTTTAGGACTCAATCTTAATGGTTCGAGGGGGTGACCTCGAATATACTCATTAATTAATGTAGACGATATTTTAAGTTACGAAATCAGATCAATCAGTAAAACGAATTTTAAAAAAGTTGTGTTTTGAATATTGAATTTCTCAGTAACTATTCAACCGATTTCTATCAAATTTTGCATTTCGCCTTGCAAAATCGGACACTTTAAAATGATGCAAAAAATTATTTACCTTATAATTCAAAATTTTATCGACAATTATAAAAGAGAATTTAAAAAAATCATAAATATGTATTAAAATTTATTTTTTGAGTGGATTATCTTTTTATAAACGAATTTTATACTTGCGTGCAAAAATTTTTCAATACTCATTAGAAATTCTCGAGATATGGTGAAATATGCAAACAGTAAAATTAACATTAAGGGATCAAAACATTTGACTTCTCTCCTGACCATACAATTGGGACCATATCTCCCAGATTGCTGCTATATCCTACATTTTGGGAGTCAGAAATTCGAATCCATCAAAAAAATCTGTCAGGGAAAGTATGTTTTTGTGTTTGATTTTTAAACTTAAAAAATCTTCTTCCCTAAGTAATTAACACATTTAAGGCTACCCTTTCGAACCCTTTAGATGGAGTCTTAGAAAGTGAAGATCCGATCATTAGATAAAAAGTTATTCTGGGTGGTCCGTTTCTTATTTTGCGCACGGTACATTTAATGAACCTCTTTTTCCTTATCAGTTAATAGTGTGAATTTCACTGTTATTATTTTTTTAATGCGATGCCTACTCGGAAAGCGCGAAAAAGGAAGATTATGTTGTCATTTTTTTGCGTCTAGCACTTTTCATAAGTGCATGGCATAAATGGCATAACATCAAAAGAGCTCCAATATCTGTTAAAGTTTTATTTTTGTGGTTTAGAAACTATGCTTGTGATAAATGGTTACAGAGCTGTATAGTTTTGTATTCACTGTTTCTTTACCGGTACCAGTTGCAAACGGTTTCAAAACCATAAAGGGAGAAAATGTTCTTAACCATAAACTGGAAAATCGGATAGGTAGACGATAGTCTATTATTTAATCATAATTTCAGAATGAGAATTCCAACGGGGTGTACCGAATATAGAACAAAGTATCCGTCTTTAATGAACGGATACTTTGCTCAATCCAAATTGAATAATATAGGAATGATTATTATGTGTTCGATAAGATAGTAAAGCGAAATGGACAGAGAGTAATAATGTAGGCTTAATGTGAGCAATTAACTCACTTCATTTCATATTAAAGTTTATGCAAAAGATTTATATTAGTCAATCAAGAAAATATCTTTTATCACGAAATTTCAGAACATTCAGCTACTTAAAAAACGTGTTACCATAAGAAAAAAGTAACATAGTGTTTACTTCCAGCTCCTTCAATTCACCTTTTTATACTTAAACTTCTTTATACTATGCTTTTTGTACATATTTGTTAAAAACATTTAAGGCAAAGAACAGTCATTCTGAAGAAGAAAGAAGAACCACTTATACGCCTTGAAATATTCTTGTTTATTTATTTTATTTTATTTACTTATTTTTTGAAGAAAAGCCATGCATTTTTTATGAAAAAGAAAATCAAAAAGATGTAAAACAGTAAGAAAGAGTTAAGAAAAATAACAAAAAATGCATGTAGAAATAATAAAAATGTATAAATGCATTATTTATGAAAACGAGCTACATCTCACTTGGTATAAAATAAGATATATACTTTTTCAATCAAACTATAAAAAACAGTTTTTCCAATAATAACAAGAAACAGTTAACATATTGCTAAAACGTCATGAAAATTTTTATTTGTTACACACATTTTCTGCACTGTTAAGTATTTTAATAGTTAAAAGAAACTTACTATTTTGATACCAAATAATGAGCAAGATCTAAATAGATCCACACAGTTCATTTCATTATTTCCTAGTGTTGTGTTGTTACTAATTTCACTTACCAGTCAGCAAGTCTACTTGAAATTTTCTACAAGCAAATTTTTTAAGGTAGAGAGAGTGTTTCTTGTTTTCAGTAGCGCTTCAAGAATACAAGTTCAGCCACACACACGTCACAGCCTGTTTTACAGAAAGGAGTCAATCATATATACATTCATTCATCCACAGATCTTAATTTCGACCTGAACCAGAGAAGTATCAATCTCCAATTCAATACCCCCAGAGGTACTGATTTTGTGGGAACGTGGAGGACTTTGTGATCCCGACAGTTTCAACATGCACCAGTCACCATTTAATACGCTGGTTTTCTGCACCGAAAGGATTCAAACTCTCTTTCTTACGAACACGAGACCAACATCCTACAAAGCTATCCCAACCCAATGCCGTAGTGCAATATTTAACTTAAATACAAATTAAATTTTTATTACATATTATTTCTATCACTAGTTATTTGTACTTTTTTCTTATTTTCATTACCATCATTGTGAGTTCCTAAAAGAATAAAAAATAAAATTATTTTATCAAAACCTATATCATTTATAAAACCCTGTAATCAATATTACTTGCTGTAATAATTATTTCAGATATGTTGTCACAAAAATGTGAATATACCTTATCCGGATAATACTTATTATTTAAGACATTAGTTTTCACTTCTTCCGATAAGTATCAATTTTTTTTATACCATTTACCTTCATATTATAATGCTTTGCATTATCTGTTTGCTCAATTTATTTTATGTCCACGTCAATTATTTATAAAGGAGATTACTTATACGTAACACAATTGTGATTGACTACAATACTAATGATATTATAAAATCATTATTTATCATATATTATTCCATAACAAATGTTGTTGAATTTTTCGAACCCAAAACTCATATATACTAATATTTCTTATATTTTCGTAAGTTCGATATTAAAATAATAGTTTATAAATTAACTAACAAGAAATCAACACTGAAAAAAGTATAGTCAAAATTTTCAGAACATGCTTTTACCACGTTTTTGGTTCCATGGGAATCAGTAATTTTTAATGAAACTTCTTGGATTTCGATAAAATTAACAAAAAAATATGGTTTTGCATTATGTGAAAAAATTTGGTGAATGTGATAATGTGGCAAAATTTTGGTAATTGTATCATGATACTTTAGAGCATCACATAAAAACCATTTAAATTAACTTTTCTGTTTCATAATTTTTTACAAAATATATGGTAATAAGAAATATAATTTTAAAAACCAGAATTTCCTGTAAACCGTTACCATATAAACGGAAAAATTACTAAATGAATGGTATAAATACCGTATATAGTACGTTAATTCTACCTTAATTTTTTCTTCGTGCAGAAACAAATTTGAAAACAATATAATTACATGAGTAACACTTTGATTAAAAATTTCTAAGTGCGTAAGAAAGCGTACATAAACTTAGAATAAGAAAAGAAATTTATAAAAATCAAAAAAGTATAGTATTTAAATTTGTTTAAACCATTCAAAAAATATTTCAAAAATTCCCCAAAAAAAATTGTTACCTTCAATAAATCTAAAAATACTACCTTCAATTAATTGTTACCTTCAATAAATCTTCTTAAATCTAAAAAATTTGCTCCAAAATTTTAAATATTAGTTTTGTTAAGAATTGGTTCCCTTCAAAAGGGCTGTCGTTATAGGTTATATAATTGTTGTTTAGGTGAAAATGAATATATATATATATATATACAGTGTGTGTATTACTTGCTCTATTGGAAAACTTTATGATTTAATAACATAATAGCATAATCGAAGCTGTCTAACTATTCTTTACATGTGGTGGCAGAACCGAAATAACTGTTTTCTTCCTTCTTCTCCTTTCATTATCGATTATGCCTCAAAGAAAGTTACAGCGCAGAAATTAGTAAGCTTAATAACTTTCTTGACAATAGCAGTAAAACACATATAAGAATAAGGCGAAAATGACATCGATTATCAATTTCATAAACTTCCCTTTAGCAGATTTATAGGTATTGATTTTTTTCAGATGAGCTATGTAAAATGAAATTAAAACTCTTTTATTTGTAGGAAAAGTCAATTTAAACTTTTAACTTTCATACTGAAGGAAGAGTTGTCTATTAACAAATAATTACTAGTCATTTTATAAATCAGTTAAAATCATAATTTGAGATTTTTAAAAAAAATTAAAGCTTTTTGAATAATTTTGTCTGAAGTCAAGTAAATAAAATCGAACTATTAAGTCAAACTATTATTAAAAGCATTAAAAAAATGATGAAATATAAAAAACATATTTGTCTCATACCTAATTGGGGAATATGTTTAAGCAATTAAGTTTTTTATGTTTAATTAAGTTTTTAAAAATAATACTTATGCAAATTCCATTATTCTTAATAATTTCAATTAAAATTTAAAGGTTTTAATTACCTTGCATTGCTCCTTATTCTCAATGTATGCATCTTCTTTTTAATGCTTCAGTTCTTCTATATTGCTGGAATACTTGCTTTTTTCAAATGCTCACAGAGTTCTGAATTTTCTATGTTTGAATTTTCTTCTATAAGTCAACAGAAAAAAGTTCATCTCTCATAGGACATATAGAAGTTTAAAAAAATTATAATAATTTGACCAGCTTTTTTGATAAATAAAAAAATTTATAATAGATTATGTTTTATGCACTAAGGCAAGACTTGAAAATAATATAGTGTTTAATAGTAAAATCCATAATATTTTGTATTATTATGAGAAATAAATCAGCTAAATTTTACTATTTTATATTTCTTTTTAAATTTTCATTTAAGAAACAAGAATTTGCTGATCTAAGTTTTAACCGAAGTGCAAATAATTGATCGTAAATTGAAAGATGATGCCAGATTGAACACCTCTTCATTAATTTTGATTTAAAATTCTGTGTTGTAATTGAAGATAATCAATTTTATCCTTCCAACCGTAATTCTCAATTAAACTGTTTGAAGATTGAAATTTATGCTCCAAAATTTTCGCTTTAGCTTCTAAAAGTTTCATTTATTCTTACAACGATTAAAACAGTTAGTGGAAATCTTTCCTGTTATATCTAGGATTCGGGTTTGCTGTCTGAAATTTAACTATAATAAATGACACATTGATAATTAGTAATTGAAATTGTAAAATAAAATAACTTATCGGAAAATTGAAAATTATGTTTAAAACAAATTTTTGTTATCATTCTCGAACATTTATCATTGTAACAAAGTTGTAATGAATATAAATTAAATCTCACAAACCAAAGAATGAAAAATTCTACTTCCAAATTATTTCGAACATTTCTTCAGTTGCAATCTTCTTCTACTCTAAGAAGAATATTTTTTTGTAAAAAAAAGCAGTTAATTAGCACTATTTACTGAAATCAAATAATCATAACACCAAATAAATATTTTTGGTTTATGTTTTAAGTTTCTTTTTTAAAAAAATACATTGCCAGAAATTTCTCTTAAAAAAAATGTTTAAATAACAATTTTGATAATTGTTATATTACCATATTTAAGCAAAACAATCAAATAACAATATAAAAAATGGCATTCAAACTGAGAGAAAAAGCGCATATTAACTGTGTTTGCGTTCACCTAATGCAGTCAAACAATCATAATTTTATCACACCAACTGGGCCCACCTTATGAAAACACTTGGATCCTTCAGTTGAGAGCAGAGAACTGCTTCAAATATTCATCTTTAGTACGGTTAATTACGATTAATTACGGTTAAATTACGGTTAATTAGTCATCTTTTCATTTTAACAAATGAAGAGTTTCCAGTGTGTTGCCCCCTGACTTGTGACCCTGGACTATTAGAATACTATACTCTAATTCTCACATAGATGGCAGTACCACAAAGCTGCTTAACTCAAAAAAGTTTAATATTACTTATATCTCACAATAGATGAAACAACTTGATAAACTAATTAAATTAAACTTCACCATTCTTTTGATAAAACACAACTCAACCACAGTCTAACTCCAATGCTCATAACTTAACGAAAAGTCACCTAGCTCCAATGTCCAGTTGAATAACTTTTTTACGGTTTTGAAACCATGCTATTTATAAATAGTTTCAAAACCGTGAAAGTAAAAATTTTTCTTTGCCGTAAACCTTAGGGTTAATTGGGTGTACAGACTGCCTACAGTTATTTCACCGTAATTTTAGAATAGAATTCTATCAGTGAAATAATAAAATTAATTTAATTATTACTAAGAAGAACATGAAAATTATAGAATTGTTTGTAGATCTTTTAAGATTTGATAGTGCCTTTTGTATACTAAAGATTTATAGTCTGTGTCTGATTATACCTCTCAGTTTCATCTAATTTTCCGTCGTGCATTTGTCACACTAACAATGAAGCTTGTAGTTGAATCAAATATACTAAGGAAAAGGAAAAAATGACAACAACGATTCCACTTTTCCTTTTTTATAATATATTAATAAGCACAAATCTGCAACCACAAAAATAAAATCTATGGAAACTAAGGGCTCTGCCCACTCACTCTTATAACCAACTCCGTGGTCTCTTCTTATCCATAATCACTTTTTTTTAAATGAGCGAAGAAGACAATTTTGTTTATAAAGCACACTATCTGGAAGAAAGTGACGGAACGACTGTAAGGTTTGGTGGAGGAGGATTGATGGTATGGGCCTGTTTCTCCTGGTATGGGGCTGCCCCACTGGTGAAGGTTGATGGTATGATGAATGCCGATGATATTCTCGACAATCATGTCCTTCCTACCTTGTGGGCAACGTACGGTATGGATGATTGCTTGTATCAAGACGACAACGCAAGATCCCATGTTGCAAGGAGGACTCTTGATTGGTATGTGAACAACAACGTTAAACGCATGGAGTGGCCGGCGCAGAGCCCTGATCTTAACCCAATTGAACATCTCTGGGACGAATTGGACCGTCGGTTGAGGGCCTGCACCCNTTTCGAAGCAGTTAAAGTAAAAAATTTTCTTTACCGAAAACCTTACGGTTAATTGGGTGGACAGACTGCTTACTGTTATTTCACCGTAATTTTAGAATGAATAATAATAAAACAAAAAAATAATGATAATCTACTGTGATTGGAAGTTTGCCAATGTTTGTTTGGGAGTTTTGCTATTCTGATTGATTTACATAGAAAAAATCATTATCTGCATCACATTCGTGAACGAAAGTGATGCAGATAATTTTTCAAATTATGAAGAGTTGAACATATGCAAAAACTAAAAAATTCACTTTTTTCATTTGCCCGAGATAATTTGGGATAGTAAACTGAGGGTAAATTAAATATTTTTTACACATAAAAAATTTAAAATTTCAACTTAGAACTTGTGTATTATGTTTTGTTTTAGTTCCTTGTATTTATTAATAAAGCAAAAAAAAATGTGGATTTATTGCATTTTTTTTTCAAAAAAATTTGTAAAGGAAGCGGTTAAATATATTTATTTATTTTCTTTGTAATTTTATACATCTGGTAAAGCATGAGCAATTAAAGCTGAAGCAAGAATAAACTATATTAAAGTTTTCAAAAACGATTTCACGAATTTTACCAAGCTTTTCGACTTTTTTCTCTCTTCAACATTTACTTCCAATTTAAATATTTACGAAAGAGAAAATGTGGCCGTATGTATGTTTCATTTGTAAACATACTAAGTCTGTGCTGATGATCCGTCACGCACAAGTTTAGGAGACGGCATGTGGCTCAGATTCATTTAGTAAACATTTATCGTCAAATGAAATGACATTTCAGGCACGTGTAATGAATGAAACGTGTACGTTTATTTACACGAGGCATAAAAAAAGGACTACCCTGAATAACTTTTTGATCTAATAATCAGATTTTTCTAGTACTCAATATTAATAATTCGAGGGAGTGATCTCAAATATGCTAATTAGTTAGTGAAGAGGATATTTTAAGTTGCGAAAAATGAGACATAAACGTACTTTCTCTGAATAAACATATCTTTTTTCAACAGATTTGGATTTTTGGCCCCCAAAATATAAGAGATATCAGCAATATGGAAAATATGATGTCCATTGTTCGGTCAGAAGAACGATTTAAGGTTCGGACACTTTAACCTCAATTTTACTACTTTGCTAAGTAATTTGCATCTCTCACAAATTTTTGCACACAATTATAAAATTTGTTGCTAGAGATAACTCCATGCAAAAAATAATTTTAATAACTTTTGATTATTTGTTATTATTTTATTTGATAGCAGTCGAAAAAATTTCGAATATTAAGATGTGCATCATTTAAAGGTATCAAATTTTACATGGCAAACTACAGAATTTGAGCGAAATTGGTTAAATAGTCCCTGAAAATCAAATTTTAAACAAAGTCATGTTTTTAAAATTGGATTTCTTAGAAACTATTCAAAAAATTTCCCTCAAATTTAACTATCAAAACATTGGATTGCTTTCCTGACCGTACCACGGGTGCCATATTTCCCAGATTGCGGACAACCCCAATATTTTGGGGGTCAAAAATCAGAATTCGTTGAAATAATGGTATGTTTATTCAGTGAAAGTACGTTTTTTAGTCTGATTTCGTAACTTAAAATATTGTCCGCACTAATTAATTAGCTTATTTGAGACCACCCCCTTGAACATTTAAGAGTGAGTTCTAAAACGAGAAAATCCAATCATTAAATCAAAAGTTGCTCAGAGTTTTTTTTTCTTTTCTTTTTTTTAATCGCACTGTACAGAGCACATAGTAGTGAGTGATTCTCAGCTAACTCAAAATTAAAACAGATATTTCCCAAACAATAACGTTTGTTAAAATATAAAATCTCATTAAACTTAATTTTGTTTGCAATGTTTAAATAGTCCATCTCAAAACTACGTAATGAAGAGATAATTTCAATATTAGGGTTATTGTCAAAAAATAAATGCAACATTTTGTTTACAATTAGCATTTTTAATGCTAAAAATAATTTCAGTTGCTTCATTGTGTTATGAAATTACCATCTGCTGAAGAGTGCAACTAGGTTAACTAATGCAATTAACAGTATCCATAACAGCGTAAGTTTATTACAATTAGCAGCATCTTTATAGATTAGACGGTTTCATTCAGCTACACACTGTGAGGGGCAAACTTTCATATTTTTTACTCTAGAACTTACTACGAATTATGGCTTAAAAAGTATTCTGACCTAAAAGGGAAATTCTATTCAAAATGGAGATTTAAAAATACTTTTATAGATTTTCAATGAAATTTCAGAATGGAATAAAAAATTTTAATGCGAGTTTATATTTCTTATCTGCATATGCGATGATAATAATCTTGTTTTAGGGACATTTTTTGTATTATAATAAATAATTTTAAGCATTAAACACATAGCAGCCCTGCAATAAAAGTGACACGAGTCGAAAAACAGCAATTTTGTAGTTATGTCAATAAAAAATAAGTATGAAGCGTCCCATCAAGCTCAAAAAGTGTCATATCCGTAACTCGCAGTTTATCCAGGTGAGGGCAGTTGTGACATTTTTTAGTCTATTTCAGAATTACTTTTATAGTATTTTTTAAATAGATTTTTCTCAAATGCTGAAAATGCAAAATTTTAGTTATACCACTGTTATTACCGGGGTGCGATATGAAGAAGCCACTATCAAGTAAACATTTAACAAAGTTGACCAAACTTGACATAAATCTTAACATATATAATACAATAACAATAACAAAGTTATCATATTCATTTTTAGTCAAAGGATTATATTTTTCATCATTATAAATAGTATCAGTAATATACGTATAAAAATCTTTATTTTCATTTTGCATATCAATATCTTTGAGCCACTTTCGTCATGTTCTAACACTAATGTGCTGACCTATTTGTTTAAACACACCATCTTCCATCTAATAAATTATATATAATATATGATTTATTATATATATATACACCGAAGAGCCATTACATTATGACCACCCTCCATCTATAACAGTGGGCTCACCCAGGTTTTCATGGTTTCTCGCCCAGGAACAATGCTTTCAAGGGGCACATTAGGACCCATAATCCTTATAGAACAATCCCTGACGCCTGTAAGCTACTTGAACATAGTTGAAGACCAGGTTCACCCATTCATTGCAGCAGTTTTTCCTGTGGAGGATGGTGTTTACCAACAGGATAATGCACCATGTCATAAGGGTCGAATCGTCGAGGAACAATCCAGTGACTTTCAAGTCATGTCTTCTTGGCTCCCAAATTCACCTGACCTTAATCCAATAGAGCATTTGTGGTCCTACTTGGAAAACCAAATTCGTGCTGCCACGCTACCCCTTCGCAATGTGAGGGAATTGCAGGACCTGTTGGTAAGCGCTTGGTACCAGATACCTGAGACTACCTATCAGCACCTTGTGGAATCAATGCCACGGCGGGTGCTAGCAGTNTGCACGAAGTAATGACTGGGCAGGGCAAAAGGGTTGACGGGAATGGCGAAACTCAAATTCGCCAAGACGCCAACAACGGTGTTGAGTACACGTTTCCTCTCAATAAATTTTTCTTCCAAATCTTACCAACAATATATATATATATATATATATATATATTGTTGGTAAGATTTGGAAGAAAAATTTATTGAGAGGAAACGTGTACTCAACACCGTTGTTGGCGTCTTGGCGAATTTGAGTTTCGCCATTCCCGTCAACCCTTTTGCCCTGCCCAGTCATTACTTCGTGCATGGATTCTATTGTGAATCATTCAAATATAGTTTTTGATTTCCATTAATTTAGTCTTTTGGTAAAAATATACTTCTATGGTGAATATTCGGTTCGTCGGGATCATATAATTGTTGACACATCCACTCCGGATATAATATATTATGTCTGCTATTAATTATGAAATAAACTGCTATTTGTTCCTAACGTTTCATTGTTCGTTATTCTATCATTGATCATTTCGATTATTGTTGGAATTCATCTCAAATTGGCGCTGTATAATCCTATTTCCTCAAAATTAATTGAAGGACTGATATTGTTTGGAGAACATTAACATTAGATTTGAGAAATTTATTCACAAAAGGTGGGATAAATGAATTCACAATAGGTGGAATGATATTAACACTATTTTGTGGAATGAAATTATTAACGTAAAGCTGAACAAATGAAGGTGCAGGAAAATTAACATATGGGTTAAAGTTATTACCGGAATTATACTAATTAAAATTGGTCTTAAGGGCATTATCCCTATCTCTGAAAATATATTAATTCGACTTATTAGGTAATGAAAAGATTTGATCTTTTAAAATATTTCTTTTGAGTTTTTCTTTTCGACAATAATAACATGTTTTTCATTTTGTATTCTGTGAGAAATAGTTTATTCGAGTCACATTGTGTGATGTATTACTAACGGTTTCAGCATTATTTGACTTAATTACGATACTCGTTAGATTATGCTAGAGAATGTGACTCATTAGAGGAAGAACAATTTTTTAACTTCAGCTGCAAAACTTTCTATTTGGTCTTGTACATTAGCTAACTCTCGATTAGCGGGGTCGAAACAAACCAAACTGTGAGTATCAGCTTACATTAACGTTTGTTGAGCAATAGAAATGTTGAACTACTAAGTCTCTAAAATTATCAGTATTTTCTAACATAAGTTTCTCTTTGAGATTTAAAGTTAATTATCAACTCTAATGGTTTTATCTTATTAAGTTCAGATGAATCCGAAACAGAATTATAAGTTTTAGACAGTAAAGTATTTATACGGCTGAAGTTTACTTAAAGTTAACAAGTTGCTTGAGGAATTATTGCCTCTGGACACAAAGCTTTCTCGTTAAATTCAGGTTATATTTTATCTTATTTTGAAGTTGATCAGGTGAGGTTTTGTTTCATTTTTTTCATCGAACAGCCGAACCAATTCTGAGTTTACAGGTACCAATGTTCAACTCCCTAACCTTGCAATTTTGAACCCAACCAAAAAGACAAGATAACTTCTGGATCAAGTATTGGGAGAAATTTACCCTCTTAAAGGACTTTTTGATGAAACTAAACCGCATTTGCATTACATGAAGAGGGGAAAACCGAAAACTTCCCATTGTTAGTTCGACAGCAAAGGGATTCCAACTCATGATCCGTTTACCACTGAAAACATTTTTCATCAGTACTGTAGTTGGTGCGAGACAGAAGCAGAATTTTACTCAGCCATTTTACTGGAAATCGAACCTGGGTCATCTCTGTGCCAGGTGAACACTTTATACCTTGAGCCACCACGGATCTGGAAAGATTTAAAAATAACCTTCACTACCAGTTAGTTTAGACTTTAAAAACAATAAAGTGAACGCATTCGACCACTCATTTGAATTATTAGAATCAGCAACCTGATCTAAGAACCATTCTGGAGACTGGTCCCAAATGTAATTCCGAGTCTACACTGAATCTTCTGAATCTACTGAATATTTATTTTAACAGTCATTTCATAAATTTTTGATCATATTATTACGTCTACTGCTTTTTCCAAAGGTATGTCAATTTACTTAAACGAATACGAATTATTTGAACATAAAATCTTAACTATTGAAGACACAGAAATAGCAGAAGAAAATATAAACGAAAATGTGAATCTAGTTACTGCCTCACCATCACTGAAATTCTCTCACCATAAAAAAAGACAGCTTACTGAGAATGATTTTGGACTTTCTCGTTTATATCTTTCAATGAACATAAGTTAATTGATGCATCAAAATCACATTCAGCTGCTATTTCTAAATCTGTGAAAACTTTACGTCGTAAAACTATGTTAAAACTTCTTATTGATCCAATAACCCCTTTACACAACCTTTTCAAATCTCTGATGCCAGACAGTGTCAAGTTTAACAATAATTATTAGATTTACAAGAATCTGAAATAATTAATCGTGATATAAATGATTTGAGCTGCATCCTTATTTTACTGATAAAAACACTTAGACCCTATGATACCTGATGTTCTTGTTACCTTTCGACTTACTCTAGACCTTTGCTTGATTAATTTGATTGTCGAAGAATATATATATATATATATATATGTTACCCGATAACACTAGAGCAACTGGAAAATTGGATAATAACTCTTGGCCCTTTGCAAACTTAATCATTGAGACTAGCTAGCGCATTTCTAGCTGCCGACAGCATTTATTCAATGAACCTTGCTACGTCCTCCCCTCTGAGATTTTGTAATTAGTCAGGCATATCATTTATCCTGGTAGAGATACAAAAGGAAGCATTTAGATTTTTTTTTCAAATGAATATTAGCCGATTAAAAAAATACACAAAGAAAATATCATAGTTGAAAAACATGAAACGATAGATTATGTTTTTTTTTATTAACTACTGAAATATTTTGGAAAATACAGTGATAATTGCAGACATATCTTTATAAGTATTTTTCTTTTTCACACAAAACTGCTGTCGGACATTAAAACATTTTATGAAACAAAGCCATAAGTTGTTATGTTTCGTCTGGCTGAAAACAAGCATAAATGAAAACATTTCTCTTTTTTTATCTTACTAAAGAAAAGTACTTAAGACAAATCATTAAAATTTACTGAACCGTGAAATTGTTTTCTTCAAATAACAAAGACTAAGTGGGAAGATAGAAATGTTTCTCGTACAGCTTCAGATAAGTTTAAAGAAAAAATAAGAAAGATTTTTCCGAATATTTTTTTAAATCGATAAGCAAGTAGTAAAAAGATCTTATTTGTTACATTTTTCAATTCTAAATAAATGAAGCAAGATATATTTCATAACGTAATACAATAAGACGGAGTTAACAACCTCTTATTTTATATACAAGAGCTTAATAAAGTCAAAGATTTAAATCGTGTTCTTACATGATTGAGTTCGCTATGAAAATATAAAATTTTATAAGATTAAACGGAAGCTATGGAATTATCGGAAAATAATGCTTTAAACAACTGAACCTTTAAGAATCCGTCCTTTTTCCTACAAACTTATTTAATAAAAGTACTATTTTAATAGATATGCTATTCCTAAAATGTAAATTTTCTAGATTGTAGGAATAAAAACTATTTTGTTTTTAGTTAGGAAATATGCTTATAATTTATTTAAATAACTTTACTTACGGCAATAAAAAGTAAAGAAATAAAACAAGCATATAAAATATAATACTGCAAAAACTAAAAATAAGCGAAGAAATAAAATTTACAATAACATGGCAAAACTTTAAGTTTTATTCATATTTGCATTATATAATTCTAAGTTACAGAATTTCTCTTATTTTTTTGCTTCACATTTTCAGACAAATGCATCATTAAATGAATGGCAATTTCAATAATCTATAATAATTAAAGAAAGGGTAATTTGAGTACTTACGTATTATCCCGTCAAATGGCCAACATCGAGCGAAATTTTCTCTGGTGGCTAAAAATTTTTTTATACAATTCATTAATAGAACAAGGAAGTTTTCGTCTTTGTGATGGCGACGGCAAGTAAATTTATTCAGATAAAAATCCAAGTGATTTCGTGTGGCTCCATGATGTTTTGTTGATCCCCGAAGTCTGTCAATGTTTTGCCTATGTGTTCCAGCTATACGATATACAAAGTTACTGCAGTGATTTACTTTAAAATGTTCAAATCCTACTGCTCTTAACTCGGCTGTTTTGTATGCTCTTCAAAAATCCGAAACAAATTGTCAATTTAGATGTTTTATTTTATTTTTTCCATAAGTGTGGCCGTTGATCGATTCGAAACTTATACGTTTTCCTTTTCTCTCCACAATACACCAAACATCCACTGCTTGTAGGTAATATTCTTATTATAAAACATTATATATATATTATATATGTTTTTAAATCTGCATGATTTTCCTCGTATCATTTTTTTTTTTTGTTTTGCTTTGTAAAAATACTTTTTTTGCGTGGTCTTATATTTTTTTTTCGAAACAGGCAGTACTAGGCTATATATATGTACAGTACGAAAAAAATAAACTTACCACCCTGAATAACTTTTGATCTCGTGATTGGATCTTCACAAACTAAGACTCAATCTTAATGGCTTGAGCGAGTGACCTCAAATATGCTAATTAATTTGCACTAACGATATTAAAGTTGCAAAATCAAATACAAAAATATACTTTTTCTGAATAAGCATACTTTTTTTCACGGATTCAGATTTCTGTGCTCCAAAATATAGGGGATAATCTATCGCTAAAGTAGTAAAATCTGATATTATATTATTTTGCATGGCATGAAAATCATTTATTCAGTTAAATTTTTTCGGTAAATTTAACCGAGTTTTACTTGTATTTTCTTGATAAATGTGTGGTATTAACAATATTTTGAACCACAAAAAGGGGAGAAATTACCAAATGAATGGTTTAAACACCGTATATTTGAGTTTTTTTTATCCCCATAGAACGGTAATATTAACAGAATTTTTTTCTCCGTGTAATTTCCCTAAAGTTTTCTGCTTCATACTTTAGAAAATTAGTTAGTGCAGAACTAAATAATTTAAAATCGACTGCAATTTCAAAATAAATTTCGCACTCAAAAGCAAAACCACTTTTGAAAATTTAAATTAATAGTCTCAGAAATATTCTCCTCTCAGAAAAAATCACTATATTATTATTAACTCTAGTGATGCTTAGTTTATTTAGGTAATTAGTACTACTGACATTGTGATAATAGGTACAGTTTCAATTGATACCGAAATACAATAACGCACATACATTTAATATAAGTACTGTAATATTAGTGTCCTATACTTATCACTGATAATCATCAGGAATAAGTATAGGACAAGATTAATTACTTTATAGAAGTAAATTTACTTTATAGTGGTAGTGGACAAGAATAAGTACAAGATTTATAACTTTATAGTGGTAAATTTTGACTATCATGAGTTGCCCGAGATGAATAGTATCATGCTAAATGATAACAAATATAGTTAATCTATATTTTGTTGGCAGAAACTTTAAAATACGTGATTTGATTTATCAATCGTAAAGTCACTGGGAAACTGCCAAAATAATAAATAATTAAATAATTGAAATTATGTAACAAAAAAGAATCACTGTGGTGGTAGGGTGAACCAACCAGTGAAGGAACATTTCATATATATTGATTAAAAATAAGATTTTGAAAGTTTTTCTTTAGATTGATTGGTAACAATAGCTTACTGCCAAACAATAGGAAGTCATCTAGCAATGTTTTGGACTATCTGGTCAAATAGACTTCTCCGGAAAAATTTCTGAATTTATTATTATCTCTGCAGCACCTTGAGTGCTTGTATTTATCTGTTTAAAGTGGAATTAATTGCATGTTTTATTTTTCTCACTCTGAAAAAGAGAAGTCAAAATATAGTTATTGGAGTTACGTTTTATTTATTTTAAGCATCTAAGTTAATGAAAATAAAAGATAAACTTTAATTTTCTTGTACCTTTAGTGATGTTCTGCATCAAAAATATGTTAAAAATACAAAAAACAACTTCTAACCAGTGAGGGAACAGGCATGTTCCTTTACTGGGCATAGATTTCCCAGTAAATGAACAGTATGTATTAATATATTGACACTTTAATTTTCAATTCATGATTACAGAAAAAATTTAACATTTTCCAAGTATTTGTATGTTATAATTTCAAGAATAGGCTTGTTTTTAGATATTTGTATAGCATATAAATCCATAAAGAGCATTAAAAAATAACCAAAATTTAGTGTTCGTTTGCTGGGAAATTTTGTGTTCATTCACTGGTAAGAACTGTTCCTTCACTTGGTCTCCTTACTACTTGTTATTTGAACCTCCAAAACTTAAAAACAATATTATGAAAGTTCTCCACAATTTTTTCCCATAATTTACAATTTGTAACCAATATGTTGACACTGTCATTTATCTAAAATTACGAATTTTGAAATTATTATGATTTTTTAAAAGGAAGGCGAAACTTAAGTGCTCCTTCACTGGTTAGTTTACCGTATATGAATTTAATTTAATACATAATTTTTCATAGTGTTGTTCAATACGAATTTATTGATTATTTACTTTTTTCACCCCGTACTAGAGAACGAGTTGTCAGCTAATTGCAAAGTTATGAGGAAAGCAATGTGGTTTCCTTAGAAATACAGGAAGAAATTGTTTCTTAATCATATTTAATAATAAATATCAAATAATTGCATCTTGAGAATTGGGGTAAATTTCTATGCAATTTATTTCCTTGCATTTCTTTTTCTCTTTTGTTAGGCTGAAGGAAATTAATTTGGTATGCCACCTGTACCGTAACAGATCGATCACAATAAACCGAGAATTTTATCTATTGTAGTAAAGTGATTATTAAAATTCAGTACAATTACTTCACTTCTGTACAAAATCTAATCAATTGGTTACCCGAGTTAACTTTTTGAAAAAAAATAAACTCGGAATTGAAGAGATATATGTTATCACTTGCTTGTAATACGTCTTTTTCGGTATTTCGGTATTTTGGAGATAAACTTAATTATATATGTGTGTGTGCGTGTGTGCGTGTGCGTGTGCGTGTGTGCGTGTGCGTGTGCGTGTGTGTGTGTGCGTGTGTGTGTGTGTGTGTGTGTGTGTGTGTGTGTGTGTCGTATGCTATTTACAATAAAATCAATTATAAGAATAACATACATGATAAAATATGGTAGATGTATATTTATTGATACTTTTAATTTGATCTGATTTAATCTAATTAATCTGATTTAAATGAAAGTTTCCGCCCTATAAGCGGGCGTGACGTATGGTGTGGCAGAAGTCGAATTCTTAGCCATTGATGGCGTCACTGGAAAACAAGAACAATCGCAGCACCTCTGCCTAAACAGGCATACGTCGACAGCAACAATCTGATTTGAAAGTCAGAAACCGTTAGAGCTGATTAAAAAATATTTCAGCAAACGTTCTGAGTGCTCTCAAGAGGCAAACAAATTTGTTAATATATAATGCAATAGCCGTTAAATATATAAAAGAAAACAATATTTGTTAAATATACTCTTCAAGCGTTTGCAACAATATACTAGTGCTATTAGTTTATTTATTTAAAAACCTTAACAGTGAATATAAGTATCATACAAAATATGCGCTATTCTTATTTTTCTAGGAAAATTTGTTAAAACCATTATAAACTACACAGAAAAATTACTCAAGTAAAATTACCGTACTCTATGGTAATGGTATTTCTGGTAAAAAAAAATCAAGAAATTAGCCGAAAACACCAGGGTATTGAACATAAAAAAATTGGGTATGCAAGTTATTACTTTCCCGATTCGATGCATTTTTGCTGTGGTAAATTTTCGGCCTTGAGAAAGATCCAGAACTGTAATTTTGAGAACTAAAATTTTGGGTTAGAATGTTGCTATACAAATGGAAAAAATTACCAAGTGAGTGGTTTAAATATCGTTCCTTTTGGTTTCATTAACCAGAATTTGGGTTGTTTTTTTTTAACCAGAAACGTCATTACCAAAAATAATTTTAGAAAATAAAATATATTCATCTGATATTGCTGATTTTTTAAACTAAATGAAATAAATCGTGAAAATCAATAAACGAAAAAAATAATTAACTTTTTGGGTTAATGCACATAAAATTGATAAATCATTGCCCATAAAACTAAAAATACATATTTTTACAATAATTATCTCAAATGCTTCTTTTTCTTGGAATAACAGAACATAATAGATAGAAACGGAAGTACAGTAGTTGCGAAAAATGGGTCTCTTGAGCTGCAGTTCATTAGAGTTAATGTTGATACCAAACGTAAAGAATGTGCCAGATATTTTCCCGGAAAAGTATTTCGAACACAAAAGAAACTATATTGTTTTGTGTATTTTGTTAACGGAATCACAATCTTGAACTCTCACATTTAGTTCTTGAAAAAAACCTATCAAAGGTGGAAATTCTCCTTTACCTTCAATGAAATAGTGGAAATAATTTGAAGAGTTTTTTTTTTACAGTTTCAAATTTAGAAAAATACATGATAAGGTCGAATTTCAAGCGTAACAGTGGGGAAATCACACAAGTATTATATTCTAAATAATATATTACGTATTTTTGAAAATAAAAATTCTACAAAATATGCTACTTTAGGATGCGATGTTAATTAATTGGCATAAAACAATAAAAGAGCCTCATAATTAAATTACGAGTTATTTAAAAGTACTTGTAACAGAGGGGATAAATAAAATCCCACATTTATGACGTGCACTGTTTATGACATGCACATTTATGCTAAATTCTGAGATTATGACCATCCTAAACATTAACTGTAATTTTTTTTTAACTTATCACATTTCAAGGTAAAATAAATTATTAAAAAGCTTTTAACATTGAAAACACATTTTTTAAGTCCAAATAATGCATCGTAGCAGAGAGGACATAAAATGTAATACATTTAACACGTCTTACAAATTTGACAAAAAGTTAAAGGGAAATATCACTCTTAAAAGTGACTCTTCGGTTATTTAAAGTTGCAGTTGGCAGCACTTCTATAATTGAAACCCGTGCTACATATTTGCAGTTATATTTGAAAGTTTTATTTTACCAGATCATGTTAAAAAAACAAGTGTAGTGTCTGTGTCTTTCTTCGTTCAGTTGTTTGGGCATCAAAATTATTTATATGAAAGGTTATTTCAGTTTTAAATTTAACATATTAAAGTGTCGAATTCAAATTAAACCATGAAAGTAACAAAAAGTAGAGATTAAAACTTTTATGAACATTGTACTAACTTCCATAAGCAAATGATGAAAAAATATAATTCTTTATTTTACTATGGATCAACAGATCTATGTTTTAACTGTGTGTAACAATTTTGTAGATTATTTAGAGAAAACACAAATATTTCTAGCTATTTTCATTAAAGACTAGCTGAATACACATTCTCTGTATATAAGTTGAAAAAATTAAACCATCAATAAATCAGTACTGAGCAACACTACAAAGTGATACATAAAACTGAACGACATATACAAACATAATTGATAAATGTAAAATAATTCCACATTTTTAGTTATTTTTCTTTCGTACTTGCAGGTGGCGTTATATTAGATTAAGCAAAACACGTTTTTAGTAATCCATCCCATCAAAATTACGGTTAACTACGTTCAGTATCTTTTAGAATGATGTTAATGCTGATGTCTAAATCATGATGCACAAAATTTACCACAGTTGAGGGATTTTCTCTGAAACTTATCCTTTCCGAAGGACTGTTTTTCACAGTATCTATATGAAATCTGCAAAATATTGATGCAGTTTCAATAAGTACCTAATATACCAATTTTACCCTCATTAGTACAATTAATAATGATAAAAACTGCACAATTTACCCTAATAACAAAAGTGCCTATTACCAAATTGAATTAAGCATCATTGGCGCCTATCAGAGTATTTCAATTTTTTTTACGTTTTATCTAATAAATTAAAAGCTTTTCCATATTAATTTCCCTTTTTCATTCATAGTTAATAATTTCATTTTAATTGGCACCTATTACCAAAACCGAGCATAATTTGTTTTAAATAATAGTTTGGTGATTTTCTCTACTTTTCGCCTAAGCGAACTATTACCATTTCGCTGTTAATTTTGCTATGTATTACATTTTTTTCCCAGCTATAGTACCTATTAATAACTTTAATTGAGCATCATAGGCATTAATAATAGTAGGGTGATTTGCTGTGGTTCTCTTATTTGAATTATTATTATTTCTCCGTAGATTTTTCTCTTTAAAATGTAGGTCATTATTTTTTATTCTAATGAATACATTTTACCAAAAGTAATAAAAGTAACCGTCAATTTCTTCTACCTTTCTCATAAGCGATTTAACGCTATTTCTCCGTTAATTTTGCTTTTCAGTACTTAAATTATTTTTGTTTATTTCAAGTAACTATGATTTTAAATTATTTAGTTTTATAGAAATACGCTTCATATAAGATAAAGTTGGAATTAATTAATATGCAATACAGTAAATAAGCGAAGAGATATTTTATAAAAGTATTTAATGAAAAATAATAACAGCGAAATATATGCGTTTGCGAAGAGTTCTATTTACATCTCTGAATGTTGCCACCTTTTTATATGAAAGTCAAACTATTCTCTGCTGTAATAAAATTAGACTTATGCGAACCTTACATTCGGCCCCGCTCAATGCTAAATGTAGATATTTACATTGAAGTGTAAACATTAAGGTTCTAGGGCAGATTTCGTCTAATAAGTCTTTCATGCGGGCGTCGATTGCGTCGCAGATCGTAGCAGCTCGATATGATGTTCGGGTAATTTTCAGAATCCTGGATGTTTTCTACTGGATGTAATTCGGAAACTGATTCTTCCTCTTCTTCCGAGCTCTCTTCTTCCTGGGTGACTGGCGTATCTCGCATGTGATATGGACGAAGATGTTGTACGTGAACAACTTTCAAAAGATTCTTTCTTTGATCCATAGACTTGATCTCGTAGCATACGGCCCCGACTGGACGAACAATCAGAAACGGTCCTCTATAAATGGGAGAAAGTTTATGATCTCCTTGTTTAGGCCAGTCGTACAAGACGAGATCTCCTGTCTTAAATGAATGTGATCGACGATGAAGATCGAATCTGCGCTTATTATCTAGATGTTTTTCGTACACATTATTTA
>NC_092206.1:82656757-82660524 GCF_043381705.1 Parasteatoda tepidariorum | reverse complement strand
TTCTGACGGAGCGAAAGATCGAACTGATGGGTCATCCGCCGTACAGCCCTGATTTGGCACCCAATGACTTCTTCTTATTCCCACACATCAAAAATAAATTACGTGGACAACGATTTTCGACCCCCGAAGAAGCGGTTGATGCATTCAAAACGCATGTTTTGGAGTTACCTCAATCGGTCTGGAAAAAGTGCTTTGAAAATTGGTTCAAACGCATGCAAAAGTGTATTGATCTTCACGGAGAATATTTTGAAAAACAATAAAACCAATTTCGATCCTACATATTTGTTTTTTCATTATTAGGCCAGAAATATAAATAGCAACCCTCGTAATGTGAAAAAGAAAGAATTTAAGGGACTTATTGCTTGAAATACAGTCAATATTTGATTTTTTCCTGTTACAGTTAGAAATTAACCAATAAGAAAAAGAGCAAGTTTCAAATATTTCTTTACCAAGCAAAACAAAAAAATCTCACATTTCCTTGTGTATTCTTTGTTGGTGAAATTTATAAAAAAAGTTTTTATATTTAAATTTAAACTTATTTCTCTCTTACTGAATTTAATTTTCATCTACTATTAAAATTAATAATCACCGGAAAGTCATTAAAAGTGATGAAAATTAAAACTTATATGCTAAAATAGTACAAATTTTTGTTCAGCAAAAATAGAATATTGAAAATGTTTCCTTTCAAAGCTTATATTTTAAATCAATAAATTAGACATACAGAAAAATTACCTTAATTTTTAAGCAGCTAACAGGATGAAGCAAAAATTAAACATTTGATTCATAATACTAACAACTGGCATCAGTATAGTTTTCTTTGTTATTACGGAAAATCTTTTTTTTTTTTTTGTCTAGATGAATGGGACATTTCTTAATATTTTATTTATCGAAAATAAAAATCAGTTTTTTATTTTTTTTAACTTAATTAGGTAAAAAAAATTTTTCAAAGATATGTAATTGGATTTTAAATGTAGAAAATACAATAGCAATAACTAGATTTTCTAAGCAAATACTTATTCCATAAATAATTGTTGTATCAAAAAAATATGCATAAACAAAAAATCATATGTCAAAACCAAAATTTAAAAAAATATTTATTTGCCCTCTTTTGCAGTTATTTAGATTTAAGAAAAACAGCTCATCATTGAAATTTCTTTAATTTTCAAAATCAATTTTGTTGGCAAATTGGTTGTTATCTAATTTTCTTTTTACCCAACGGGCCTAACGCTTGCGTTTATGAAGAGAATCTTTCCGTTTGTGTGTTTAAAGTATTCCCGTCTATGTTCTTCGGCTTTAGCTTTTTCTGCACCATTTTATTTATGATATTCACCTGAATTAATATTGAAGACGATCCAGTTTGAACTGTAGGTTAGAATTTCTGATTCTTAATTAAAACAATAAAAGCAAACATATCGTTCAAATGATGAAATTCTCTTTTATTCACAACTCAAGAAGTGCTTATGGGATCTCTCTCTGGTCCCCATATATCTCAAAAATAAACTCACCAACTTAACAAAATTAAAAGCGAAAAAAAGAATTCTAAAAAAATTATCTAACAGCAGCGGTCGCCATAGCAACTCATGCAATGACGACGCATGCGTACTATTTACTATTACTCTTGAACAAAGTTGAAAAGTGTGATAACGTTCAAATAAGGCGCGCACGCCATCAAACCCAAAACAACACCCATTTTGCCTAGATTCAGCAACTGAGGTTATTCCAGCTCTCGTTTCCCTACAAAATAAAATGGAACTCTTAGAAAAATTTATTTCAGTAGAATTGAGTATACTATAGCCTACGTCACAGATCGTGTTATTCCTACTAAATTTAACTAGTAAACAGCATTTTCTGCGAACCTGATTTCTAGCAACAAGGAAAATCATCAAACGAAGTATCTTGTTATAAGTCGCTACTCGCCAGGTTGGAATTGTATTAGTCTAGTTCCTTTGGAAATAATTTATATTGTTGTTTTACCAAAGTTTATGAATTTAGTAAGCATATTTAAAACTCAGTTTATTAATTAAACTAAAAGGTAAATGTTATTCCTTGTAAGTGGAAGTAGTTGTGCTTTTTTCATATTATACCCAATTAAAGCAACACTAAAAGAAAAAAAAGCGTTTAATTATAGAAGATTACTGACGACCAAAAATTTCTTCTTGATACTGGGAGGAAAAAAAAATAAAAAAAAACAGTAACTGAATTTTTTGAAACAAAACTGTTAAAAAATTTTCGTAAACAAGATTTTTTCTTCCTGCATACCAGATTATGCAGAGTTCAGTAAAAATCTATAGAGTTGAAATCTAAAATTTGATTTTGATTGCGAAGGAAGAGATGCTGTTTACCACAGAAAATCGAGACGTGGTAGTCTTTCACTAACCAACGTGGAAAAGGGTGTATACACCCAACCAAGGTGAGTTCAGAAGCGTTATAACGAAATGTTTCTTTACATAAAATTTTGAGGTGGAAGGAAGGATTATCAAAATATCCTGTTTGTTGTTATTTTGATATTAAAGCTTTTAGTCGTCGAAGAGTAAAAACTCTGAACTAAGCAAATAAAATATGCATAATAATTCAGATCGAAACATTTTACAGTAAATTTTTTGTAGCTTCAAAAAAAGGTAGTTTTGTGTAGGAATGTCTGTAGGAAAATTACAAAATTCTTTTTTTAAAGGAATTTTTTCGTGAACTACGAGGGGAAAAAAACAATTGCACCAGAATTTGTGTATGAAATTTTACTGTTACTCCGTTAATGGTATAAACATGCTAATCAATAAAAATAAATAATAAACAATCGCGGATCCTGTCCACTGACAATAAAATGATAAATCTACACCTGAGCACTTCAGAGCTACAGAATTAAGTTTGATTTTAGATTTCCACACGAATTTGTTAACTTTATGGAGCAAATTTTAAAATTTTGATCAGATTTCATTTTACAGAAATTTTTTGATTCTCAAATATTTTTACAAGATTATCATTTAACTGTTGTAGGAATTTTAACTGTTATTGGAATTTTTTTTTATTTTAAAAGTTATCTCACACCTAATTAATAAATAATAGCCGGTATTTTTATTACCATTAATGAGTTAATAACGATGAAAAATATTTTCTAAAAGTATAAGATGTTTTTAAACGTTACTGTAAAAAGATTTTGTGCTAGTAAAAACCTTCGTCTTTTTACGAAACGAGATTTAGACGAAATTTTTCAGTAAGTGCCCAGTGTACAGCAGCACACTCCAGCTCCTTGCTGTGGTAGCGTGTTTCAGCATCTTTTAAAGTCCGTGATGCATATTCAATGATACATCGTTTTCCATTTTGCTCTTGAGATAAACATGCACCTAGTCCTAAATTAGATGCATCAGTTTCTACAAAGGTTGGTAGTCCTTGTTTGAAGTACGCAAGAGTAGGAGCGGTAGTGATCTTGGTTTTCAAAGTCTCGAATGTTCGATGTTGGTCATCAGTTAAAGTGATTGTCGCATTACTTGTCTTCTTTTCTAATCCTTTAAGAATATTTGTGAGCGGTTTTGCAACTACAGCATAATTTCGAATGTGCTTTCTAAACTGATTTTTTTATTTTATTTTTATGACCGCCGTTGAACAGTCGACCCAATTTTTGGGTTTACGACTACAAATGTTCAACGCCGTAGCCTTGTAATTTTGAACCAATCCAGAAGACAAGGAAACTCCTGGATCGGTACCCCCAGAGGTATTGATTTGTTGTGGGAACATGGAGGACTTTGAGACTCGACAGATTTAACGTGCATCAG
>NC_092206.1:82644181-82656369 GCF_043381705.1 Parasteatoda tepidariorum | reverse complement strand
CCCCTAATTCACATATAAAAATTTCCTCCATCAGAAATGTTTGGACCATAGACCCCTACTTAGGGACCGAGTTTGAAAGTTATAACTTAATATTGAAGGGAGTTAGACGGCTTCGAAATTCGAACCCCACCCTGCCGCTTTTTTTTTTTTTTTAATTTTTATTGCCTCACGGACAACAGCTTGTGTTGACTGACTGCCTGCCAAATGCTTGCTGGTCAGGGGTGGGGCCAGAGTGTGTTTTTATGCTGCAGCAATGGTTTCTAAACTGATTGGCAAATCCTAGGAAACTGCGGACTTCATGAATTGTTTTTTGAGTTGAGTAACGTTCAACTGCTGCTGTGCGTTCTGGATCAGGGCGTTCGCCATCTTGGGAAAGAATTCGACCAAAAAGAGAAATTTCTGATGCAGCAAATTGCGACTTTCCTGGATTTAGCTTGAATCCGGCTTTACGAGTAGCTTGAAAAATTTTGTAAATAACTTTAAGGTGGTAATCAAAATTATCATGTGAAGTTGAAATGTCGTCAATATATGTATTTACATTATGTTCAGCAAGGTGGTCGTATGCACATTTTTTTGCTCTTGTCATCGTAGATGGTCCGTTAGTGACACCAAATGGCATTCGAAGAAATTCATAATGTCCGTCGGCTGTTACAAAACCAGTTTTGTAGACGTCAGATTCTCTGATACGAATGGTATTAAATGCGGATTTTACATCCATTTTAGAATTAAAGCGTTTTCCTACTGTTCGTTCAATCACATCTTCCATTGGAGATGGTGCGTGAGAAATCTTCAACAACTCGTCTTGGAGTGCTTTCATGGAAGGGCTGCTCAACGATGAAGGCAGGGGCGGCGTAAGGCGAGTTTGAAAGACGACAAATTCCTTGTTTCAACCATTTTTGAATTTGAGTATTCATAAATTGGCGATCTGGTTCTGTAAGGCGATATGGTCGACAACGTATAGGCTTGTCATGTTGCAATTCTATTTTGAATTCCACATACGGACATAGTCCAATATTGTCATCGTTAGAATAAAATATGTCTGCAAATTGTCCAATTATTGCATCAAGTTGAGTTTGCTGAAGCTCAGATAATCCTGCAGATTTTGGAATAAGTTCAATTTGAGGAGGATGCTTACTTGGTTTAACAACGTCGTCTAATGATGGTACTGAGAGTTCACTGGAAGCAATGCAGTTAATGCTAGGTTTCGAAGAATGAACACATTCGTATAGATGGAGTGCAGACGGCGTAGAAATACATTGTGAACCATTAGAGTCGTAAGTGCATCTAGCTTGCACTTGGTGTAGCCAATCAAATCCCAAAATGAGCGAAAATGGAAGTTCGGAGCAAATTCCAACCTTGGTCATTAGATGGTCAATGTTTCCAACCTTTATGTTTAAAGAAATCCATCCAATAGGGTTTATTAAATGGTCGACGACTTGAAAATGTCCATCAGTCCATGGGTGAATAACAGCATTAATAGGAACGCAAGAATATTGAATAACGGTAATATCTGCACACGGATCACAGAGGGCTTGAATTTCTGTATTATTGTCAATAGTAACAGGTATTAAGGCACGCTTATTTGTTTGAGTTTTAATACAGTTTATTGAATGATCATTTTCATTTGCAGGCTCAGATCTTGTGGGAGGAATGTTGCGATTTGTGTTGCGACTTAAATTTGGATAATTTGAACTGGTGGAGCTGCGTGGTTCATTATTACTGGAACTTAGTGAGTGTCTAGTCGACGGGAGCTGAGTTCTCGGTTTGTTGTTGGATTCTTGAACGGATCGTGAAGAATTTCGTGATTGAGTTGTAGGCAAACTTCGTTGAGGAGGAGGTAAACTGCACATAAAAGAAGCATGACCTTTTTCTCCGCATCGCCAGCAAGTAATATCTTGAACATCGTCAGTAGCAGGGTTATATTTACGTCTTTGTTCAACGTGCGAAATGAAATTTTTTGACTGATTTTTAGGTACTGAAATTAAATTGTTAGCTGATTGGCGTGACATATTTTCTTGTTTGAAACTTCGAATTGCATCAAGTGCGGCAGCTCTGTCAATTAATTCTTCGACAGTAATGGAATTCTGAGTAGCTAATGCAATCTGCCATTTTTCTTCTGTAATATCACCAATTATCATAGAAATGCGATCAGCTTGTGGTATAGTAAACGGAGCTTTTTCAAGAAGAGCATCCTTAGCATAAATATAATCAACTAAACTTTCATTAATTTTTAATTTACGAGCGCTCTGATGAGCCAAAAATTCTTGCATTGTAATACGCCTTTTAAATCTGGCAGCGAGGGCAGTTTTCCATTCAGTCCAGTCATTATAAATTTTACCTCGTGTCATTTGCCAATTTTTTGCAGATCCAGCGAGGCGAGAAATAGCATTAGTTAACTTAAGATCATCTGACCAATTAGCTAGTGTCGCAATTCTATCTACTTCTTTTATCCATTCAGAAGCATTATCAATAGCATCTCCTTTAAATATTGAAATGGAATTTGCGGTATCATTAGTGGATGTAATTTGAATGATATTTGGTTGACTTACTTGTCTGTCCAGTAATTGTTTTTGAGTCTCCATAAATGTAGCGAGAATTGCTGCAATATTAGAATCAGTTTGCGAGAGAGGAGGTGAAGGGGCGAGTTGACGAATATGTTGACTGCTTAAAAATTCCACTTGTTTCTGAAGTAATTCAATTTTAGTCACTAATTCTGAGTTATCGAAGCAATTTTCTTCGGAATATTGTGTATTGTTGTCATTATTTGGCGATTGCATGCGAAGAGTTAAAAGTTCATCTAAAGTTCCATCATCTGTTCTTTTTATATTATCATTAACTATACGCGATATTAAGTCATTTTTAATTCCATTGGGCGAAAGATTTCTTAAACGCAAGTCTGATTTTAACTGGGCGACAGTTAAATGAGTCAGTCGTTCCACATTCAAGGCATTCAAAACAGAATTCACGTCTGTTGACATCTTGGCGAGAAAAGTGCAGTGAATCTGTTTTGGCGACGTATGTTTGGCGAGAAGAAATCAGTATATAATGGAATCCAATTTTCAATTTTTTTTTCGGTTAAATATGTTATTTTTTGTCAAAATAGGTTTACCTGAGCGAGTTTCAGCCAATGATGAATACTTTTTTGCTTCGTTGGCAGTCAAAATTTCATGGAAAGAATTTAAAATGTAGCGATAGAAGAAGTTCGATGTTCAAAGAAAAATTGTAAAAAGGTTCTTTTTTAAAAAGACGGCTGCACCATATAAGATAAAGTTGAATGACAAGGAATTTAATTAATATGCAATACAGTAAATAAGCGAAGAGATATTTTATAAAAGTATTTAATGAAAAATAATAACAGCGAAATATATGCGTTTGCGAAGAGTTCTATTTACATCTCTGAATGTTGCCACCTTTTTATATGAAAGTCAAACTATTCTCTGCTGTAATAAAATTAGACTTATGCGAACCTTACATTCAGAAAGCATAATTATGAAAGATGTGAACACAATAATTCAAATTATTTAAGAATGTAATAATTTAGAGGTGTAGTTCTCGCATGCTACCACGTTAACGTTGTTCATTAAATTTATTTCGCATAGCGAATTAAAAGGAATTAAATATTAAACTACGGGCAATAAACTCTTTCTTCTTTATCAAATAGAGCTGTAAGCTAGCAAACATCACTGACGTTATCTTTAAAATCGTCCTCATTTGTATCTATAGATCTAGTTCTAACCCTGAATGATCTAATTGAAACTTTGAAATGCTTTTTAGAATCGGGGGCTAAGAAGTAACTGCCCAAATTTCTGGACGATATAACAAATGAGCCTGGAGTTAAAAGAGAAATAAACCGACAAGTTTTTCAATTTTTTACTGTAGATAAAAAAATCTATATGCATTTACTTCAACAGAAAGAACGAAAACTGAAATAAATATGATTTACCTTCGAGTGATTATTTCCAACAGTTATTATATGTCAAAGAAAAAAATGGAAATTAATATTTTATTACCATTTAATTCTCCCCTTGTTACTTGAGTAACGATGAAATGAAACTAGTCAGGATAAATCGTAAAAAAAATCCATTAACCTGATTAAACTCAAAACAATAAATAATAACCTTAATTTTTTCAACCAGAGCTTTTATATTCAATTATCATAAAGTATGTTTTATATTTTTAACGTCTCAATCAATCTTTGTTGTTACTGAAAATAATGACATTTGAGAAAAGATAAATTGTTTCATTTTACTTTTGGCTGAGAAAAGACCATTTTACAACTCAATACAATAAATATTATAGCGTAAAAGCCTTACGAAAATTTGGAAGCTCTGAGTTAATAATCTCCTTTAGATATTCCTTTTGATTTCTGTTTTTTTCTCTTATAAAAGTATTTGTTGCCATAAATTATTGCAAAATTTTATTTCCCTCAATAAATTTATAAGTGCCAAAATTTATTTCCCTCAATTTAGTTAAATGTCATGCAAAGTGCTTGTTATTTTGAAACAAAGAAAACTTGAAACTTTTAAAAAATAATTTTATTAGCGTTACATAACTTTATGAAACATGACAGTTCAGTTTTTTTTCAAGAAAAAATGCTTAGACAGATGGAATTTAGGGAGAATAGAGTTTTAGCTTTGACATGAGATAGATTCATTTTTTCTGAAATATTGCCTTAAAGTAAACTAGAAGCTCTTCAGAAACAATTTTTCTTCTCAGTAGATATCGGTTTGGTTATATAGGTGTAATATAAACTTCAGCTAGCTTTAAATGTCGATTAAAGTCATAAATTAGATGTTAAAAAATGATAGTTAGTACACTGAGTAAAAAAATTATTGTCAAAACAAACAGAATATGGTAAACGTTACCCTGTTTCTAGTTTTATGGGAAATGCTCGGAAATTTTTACCGAAGAGCTTTAATATTGTGTTTGGTAAAATAAACAACAATTCATTGTTTTTTAATATTTGATAAAATTTGGCAAATGATTTAAAATTTGGTAATTTTATCATGATACGTTAAAGCATGGCATAAAACTCACTTATTCGGTTAAATATATTTTTCAGTTTAATATTCTTAGTAAATAGTAAACCATTGATAATAAGAACTATAATTTTGAAAACCAGAATTTCCTGTATCAAGTTCCCATAAAATTAAAAATTACCAAATTAATGGTTTAAATAGCGTATATTTTGAATTTATTAATCAGAATTATTGTTTTTTTTATCGGAAATATCATTGTAATACACTACGGTAATATTACCACAATTTTTCTTTTTCCCAGGTAATGCTGCCAAATTTAGCTGCGTATTATTTTACATTAGTATGATTATTTAACATGCATATAGTATTATTATTAGAAACATGTTGTATTATTTTCTGACATAAATTTTGACACACATAATATTATTGCTTAACCTATTATTTGACACATTTTGTATCATTAATTAGCATTATATTAATTTTTGGGCCATTACACACCTCTCTCGTTAAAAAAATTAATGTAATCTCGAAAATTATTAGAAATATTATTGAAAAATATTATAAAAAGAAATTTTTTGAAGATGGAATGGCTAAATCTCTTACGATTCTTAAGTATGAGCTCTGATGCATAATGATACATCTCAGATCGAGCTAAAACTTAATAATGTATTGAGCTCTAATATTTTACGCATCACACAGTATCAAATTGCCATTGGTTTTTGACAAAATTGGCCATTTGACGTCCTTGCCATTGATCCTCAAAATTTAGTCGTTTGAACTTTCTAAAGAGGCATCGAGTCACCTAGAATAAAACCTCAATAATATTGTCAAAATGGCTGTCGTTGAAACTACTCACCTACGACCATCACAGCAAAAATATATTGCAACTAACTGAACAAAATGAAGCAAAAACCTAGTGAAAAACTGCCTAAGTTTACTACCATACATAATGCTCTCTTATTGCACATTTATAGCAAAACTACAGGGATTGAAATCAAACCTACTTAGTCCCCACTAACCGAGTTTTTTTCTAAAATTCAGACAGTTTTTCGATGGGAAAATAATATAATTCAAACAATTCCTTTTTAGGAATTTGTTGGCAGTGGTCCACCAGGGTTTACCAGGGTTACCATCTGTACAGTTCATAACTCAAGTAATAAATGAGCATATTAAATATGGGTGAATCTATATATATAAAAGTGAATGCGTGTCTGTCTGTCCTCTATAGACTCCTAAACCATGCGACAGAAAGCTATGAAACTTGGCATACAGATAGTTCAAAGCACGAGGAAGGTTTCTGTCGACATTAGAACATTCTGCGATAAACNAATTCTTAATATTTATTATTTATCAACTAAATTTTCCGTTTTTAAGCAAATTTCATCCTTTACCTTAAATTTTATATTTTTACCTTAAAATAAGTAGTGATAAAGGAAATTGTATATTTCCTTTCAATCTAAGTGAATATATTTTTTTTGAAAGGTTACACTTTAATTTCAAAAACATTTTTGTTATTTTATGCGGTTGCCGGTACGAATTTTTACTACGCAACCAAAGTGTTTTTGATATTTTCATTCCCGTCTCTTTACTAATGGAAGCTAAGGAAATTGTAAACTAGTTTGGTGTATTATGTACAGGACCCTTTTATTTCATACAAATTTATTCTATTCGACTTAAATTTCCTAATCACTCTAAAATTTGAATTTCTCTTTAAAAGAGAAAAGTTCTTTTTTTACAAAGGCAATAAAGACAACAGAGAAAAATGAAAAAGGAGTGGGTTAGCATTTTTTTTCCTCTAAGTTATACAGGCTTTATCATATTGAATTGGTTTACCTTTTATTACAGTACTGTAATTTAATTTTATTCAGAAGAACTGATTTAATTATCAATTTAGTATTTTGAAATACTAAATTCAGATCATATTCAGAAAGTGAAAAAGAAATATTGTACGGCGACCCTGGCAAATATGCCCATACGCCATATAAATATTCAGAAAGCGAAAAAGAAAATATTTCATCAATCTCTTTCGAGATATTATTTTTTCTTTGCAACTGATAAGGAAAAAAATTGCCATTATTTTAATGCTGAAGTAATTATTTTAAGCTTTGTTTGTAAAAGCGCTTTTAATGGAAAAAATATCTGTGGCGATTGAGGGTTACGAGTATAGTAATTATTATTTACAATTTATTAATAACACTAATCAATTATAGAGAAATGGAAATGATATTCTTTAAACTATTTTCTATTCCAAGCAAAATATATATATTTACTTCAATAGAAAAAAAACTAAAATAATTATAATTTATATCTTGATTATTTTATTGTTTAATGGTCATTAAAAGTATAGGATAATAATAAAATGGAAAAAAAAACACTTTACGTAGTGTGTCTTTTGTTTTTTAATTAACCTTAAAATAGCTAACAAGTCTTTATCGATTGGAGATTAAAATTTTTGTAGCGTATACAAATTCATTAATTTGATCAAACTTAAAATAATTACACTTAACTACCTTATTCAATTAACATAAAGTGTTTTTAATTTTTTTACACCTCTATCAATCTTCAAAGTCACTGAAAATAATGTCATTGAAAAGAAGATTAATAGCTTTATTCCACTTTTTTGGTTGGAAAAGATAGTTTTATAACTCTATAAAATAAAAATCATGGCTAAAAAACTGTACTAAAAATTTTTATGATCTCATTAAGTTGGTTGATATATATTAGAAATTTCGTTCCCTTTATATTTTTTCCGATAAAAGCATTTGTTGCCTTAAATTATTTCAAAATATTCTTGTATTCTAAAGTAGATTATTTTTATTGATCTGTTTTGATACTAACTCAAACCATTTGAGCACTTATAACATCTGTAGTGTTTTTAATGCTGTTTTTTTTTACTATGCAAAATTGAAAAGATTGTCAGAATAATAATGACACTTTTCTGTGACAAAAAAATTGTCCTTGTTCTCACAGAAAAAAAGCATGAAAGAAAGTTTTTTTTTTCTAAAATAGAAAAATGCAAAAAAGTATTTTTAAAAAATTATTCTTAAAACATATTTTAATGATGTATATAAATGTCAAGGGGGGGAGAACGGCTTATGTTCCTTTTTTACAAAAATGGATAACCATCTGTTGCATTTTTAGGATTACTAACAACAAATTAATACAAATGTTTTGAAAAATCATCAATGCTGAAAATCGGTTAGTTCCGAGAGTTACTACATTGTGAAAATAAGATGTGCTGAACAAAAATGGTTCCTGTCGGCCTCGTGAAATTCATTTTCCAGCTTTCAATGACTTAAACTTTTTTTCTCGTTTAATCTTTATATTTATTTGCAGATTTTAATCATAATTTGTAAAAACCTGATTTTTTTTCATTTACATTTTTATAAGAATTAAGGCGTTAAATATAAAAAGTAATTAATATTGCTATTCAATTATTGCAATCTTAATTACTCGAATTGATGCATATTTGATATAATGTATCATAAATATACAAAATTTCAACAGACTAATAAAAAACAAAAGTATCAACTTCAAAACAACATCTACAAGTAAAATTGTACAATAGTAAAATCTATCTTATGGAATAACAAACAAAACTCAACATATACATACAATAATATACAATATGTATTATTATATATTGTGTAATATTAATAATAATATCAACATATACAAAAATGGAAAAGACATATTTTAATTTTACGAGATCTTATACGCTGATAATTTTAAAAATTAATAAATTCAATAAATTTCTCTTAATAAATTTTAAAACACAGCAAAAACATTTTGTTGAAAGAAAAAGTGTAAAACTATCGGAAAGTAAATTATTATTTTGTTATATAAACACTCCTTAAAAATATTTTAGAGGTAAAACCTCAATAAAGAAAGTTATAAAATCAAAAAGAAAAATAATCAATATATTATATTTTTATAATCCTAACGTTTAGAAGAATTAAAAGTTATCATTTCCTAACGAAATATATTTCCTATTTAATATTTCCATCAATTAAAAATTCTGATAGAAAACGTGTTTCAAGTTATTGGAAAAAATTTGCGTGAAAAATTATCTATCCTATTTTAATGAAAGCTAACTGGTAGATGCGAAAGTTCACGTCTAGGATTTCCTGCCTCTTTTAAACCCAATTGTCTTTCTAATCATTAATATTCGTGCTAATTAGTTCTCAAAGTTAATGATGTCAGTGAATTATCCTCTCTGAAGGACAGTATCGTATGTCATTTAAACAGAATGACTTTCACTCTGCGTTTTTTAGGAGAAAACAGCAGAAAATTTAAAAACAAAACTACGACCTTTCATTTAAGAAAGTAATTAATAAACCAGTATAGTGGCATAGAATAAAAATTATAAATAATAATGTTCTTTTTAAATGAACTCTTTTAATTTCTTTTAATTTCTCTCCCCAAATCAAATACACATAACAAATTAGTTTAAAAAAAAGGCAAAATAACAAGAGGAAATTTTTTTTCTTCTGTTACTTGAGATTTTGCAACGGTGCTGATTTCAAATATGCAATCGCTTTCTCCCACCAAGCTGTAGTTTTATTTAAATGATAATTTTAGACTATTTTTTGAAGAAATGTCGAAAATTAAAAACGTTATAAATAATAGGGACTCAAATAAATGTTGCGACAAGCTTCTATGGAAGATATGGTACACTATCAGGATTAAAATAGAAACCCATGCCCGGAAATTTAGTCATACGCCGCTAGAGACGCTTCTCCATTATGAGCGTGATTCTTCGTGTGTTTCTGAACAGGTTGTTACGGAAGCACTCTTAGCTGCATACGATGAAATTTCCTGACATGGGTTCCTATGCAGTTTTCATCCTTATCATGTACCCTAACTTCTCCCCTAGAAGTTTGTCACTGCATTTACGCAACCCCCTGTTATAGATAACGTTTTTAATTTTGAACTCTTCCACAAAAATAAACTAAAACTTCAATTTTAAAATATCTGTTGCATTAGACTTAAAACTAATTTCATATTTTAAACCCCCCTCGAGTTAAGCAAGGCTATGTATATATATATATATATATATAGTAATATCATAATTAAAGGTCAATAAAGAAAAAGTGCTGGTAAAAAAAGAAAACACAACACCGGAAGCAAAATTATAATGGCAAACATACTTAATACAATGAGTAATTTAACCAGTGAGAATAGCCTAAACCAAATTTACAAAAATTACAGTTTAAAATAAAACAAAATTAAAAAAAATTAGCACTATAATGAGAAAATAAAATATCATAGTAAAAGGTGATAACATATAGATAAATTTGNCCTTCAGTGCTTTTCTTATATATATTTAGATAGATAGATAGATAGATAGATAGATAGATTTGTTCCCTAGTGTAATTAACATGACGATTATCATGTCCGACAAACGGGTTATCACGTTTGTTAAAAACATTCCCCTTAAAACAAGAATTTCGAATAATCCATCAAGATTGTGTCACTTCGCCCAGAATAGGTTGCTACGGTCAGATGTAGCTGTTTCTAACTGGGAAAGGGTTAAGAATAAATAAAACTACCTAACAGGACAAATTAATAATAAAAGTTATGGGACAGTATAATTATAAACTACACTTCAATGTTATTTCTAAGTGTAACAAAATCATTTCTTATAACTAAACTTTTTCTCACGGTAAATTTCTTATTTTTGTTTTTGAAAGAAGTAAGAAATGTCACTTCACACCTGAAAATGTTTTTCATCACGAATCATGTTTTGAAAGAAAAATCTGTCAGAAGTGTAAAATTTAGTTTGTTTAACACTCTTTAAATGCTACAAGTTCAGTAATATTGATAACAAAATAAACCGAAAATATGTTAAAAAATTTAAAAAAATCTTTGTTAAACTTGTAATAAAATTCAAGCTTTGAAATGCATTTTTTTAATTACGAAAATTATTTTTTCACATTTTTTCAACTTCAATTAAATTCCAATTAACCAAAAAAATGGTTATAAATTGAAAACACAAACAAAATTTAATTTAAAATGTTAATTTTTGTTGGTGCTTTTTTCTTCCTTTCTTACAGCAGCTTCACTAAACTAAGAATAGATTTAATTCTAATCTCTAAATCCTTTGCACACATTATTAGTTTTTCAAGAAACGATGAGTTAAGAATATTATTAGTTCCTGAAGTAATTTTTATTAATTAAAAGATATTTCAAATGCAGACTCCAAAATATAATTACAAACTACGTACCTTTTTTTTACTTCAATTAAATTTTAATCAACAAAATAATGGTTTTAAATCAAAAACACAAACACAATTTGATTTAAAACGCTAATTTTGGTTTGTACTATTTCTTCCTTTCTTACAGCATCTTCACTAAACTAAGAATAGATATAATTCTAATCTCTAAATCCGTTGCACATAATATTAGTTTTTCAAGAAACGATGAGTCAAATATACAAGGTCCGGCTTTTAATTTCCAGGACTGAGGTAACTGTAGGAGAAAGAAAAGCCGGAATATGGCGCTAATGATTGCATATTGAAGAGTGTTTCCTTGTGCATGTGCAGTGCTATCGGCGCCATTCTGAAGTGAGTGGTTCTCGTGGAAAGGCGCATTAAAACGGAGATCTTAAATTCCTGTTGTCGAAGTGAAATGGAGCAAAGAATTAACATTAAATTTTGCTTCAAATTGGGCAAGACAGCTGCAGATACCTACAAATTGTTAAAACAAGTTTATGGCAAGGAAGCATTATTTCGCTCAAGAACTTTTGAATGGTTTAAACGCTTTTGAACGCGAAAGCGTTGAAGATGATCAGCACACAGTTCGGCCGCAGTTCACACGCAAGCCAGAAGGAATTGAAAAAGTTCGCGTCCAAACATTGCGTTTGCCTGTGAGCCGATTCTTAGCACAGCATGGTGTCGTTGAGTCGCAGCATCCACCATACTCGCCAGACCTAGCACACACTTTTTCCTGTTTCTTAAGCAGAAAAATTCACTGAAGGAAACAAGATTTCAGGATGTCGAAGCCTTCACGAAAACTGTAACGTCACTAATAAAGAGCATTCCAAAAGAGGACTTTAAAACTTCTTTCCGAAATTTGTACAGCCGAGCACAGACGTGCATTACGGCTGATGGGGATTACTTCGAATAATATTAAATGGCTATGTGTTTAACTTTTTTTTCTTCTGAGTTATTCCATGAGTCCTGGAAATTAATAGCCAGACCTTGTATA
>NC_092206.1:82633829-82644126 GCF_043381705.1 Parasteatoda tepidariorum | reverse complement strand
CAAAAAATAAAATTGAATCCAAATTATATATATATATATATTTGTTCCACATTGTAATTAACATGACGATTATCATGTCCGACAAACGAGTTATCACGTTGTTAAAAACATACCCCTTAAATAAGTTAAAACATTTGCTAAAAATTCGTAAAAATATATGAGTGTGCCAAAAACATTCCCCTTAAAACAAGAATTTGGAATAATCCATCAAAATTATGTCACTACACCCAGAACAGGTTGTTACGGGCAGATGTTGCTGCTACTAACTGGGAGAGGGTTAAGAATAAATAAAACTACCTAACAGGACAAATTAATAATAAAAGTTATGGGACAGTATAATTACAAACTACATTTTAATGTTATTTCTAACTGTAACAAAATCATTTTAATGTAATTTCTAACTGTAACAAAATCATTTTTTATAACTAAACGTTTTCTCACTGCAAATTTTTGATTTTTGTTTTTGAATGAAGTATGAAATTTCATTTCACATCTGAAAATATTTTTCATCAAAAATCATGTTTTGAAAGAAATATCCATAAGAAGTGTAAAATTTAGTTTGCTTAACATCCTTTAAATGCTACAAGTTCATTAATATTGATAACAAAATAAATTGAAAATATATTAGAAAAATTAAAAAAATATTTGTTAAGCTGGTAATAAAATTCAAGCTTTCAAATGCATTTATTTAATTGCAAAAATTATTTGCTCACCTTTTTTTACGTCAATTAAATCCTAATTAACGAAAAAAATGTTTTTAAATTAAAAACAGAAACAAAATTTAATTTAAAATGTTAATTTTTGTTGGTACTTTTTTCTTCCCTTCTTACAGCAGCTTCACTAAACTAAGAATAGATTTAATTCTAATATCTAAACCCTTTGCACATAATATTAGTTTTTAAAGAAACGATGAGTTAAAAATATTATTAGTTCCTAAAGTAGTTTTTATTGAATAAAAGATATTTCAAATACAGACTCCAAAATATAATTACAAACTACGTACCTTTTTTCACTTCAATTGAATTTTAATCAACAAAATAATGGTTCTAAGTCAAAAACACAAACAAAATTTAATTTAACACGCTAATTTTTGTTAGTACCTTTTTCTTCCTTTCTTACAGCATTTTCACTAAATTAAGAATATATTTAATTCTAATCTCTAAATCCTTTGCACATAATATCAGTTTTTCAAGAAACGATGAGTTAAAAATATTATTAGTTCCTGAAGTAATTTTTAGTAATTAAAAGATATTTCAAATGCAGACTCCAAATAATAATTACAAACTACTTCATAAAAAGAATAATTAAAAATTTTACATGGAAAATTAATCAAGATCGCTAATCAAAACAATGCAAACTATATTATGTTGTTTCATACTTCATATGCGGGAGAAGTTTTGAGAGCATTTATCTACATTATTCATTATATTTCAGCAAAAAAGAATACTTTAAGCAAAGTGATATTAAATTTACATATAATAAATTAAGCTCCATAGCTGAAATTATTAAAAATATAATTAATGCTATTATAATTTTTAATTTAATCTATGTTTCAGATACTATAAAAACAATACACTTGCAAAAACAATACTTTGAGACAGTGAATAATTTTAAACAAACAAATACTTTTATTTAATTTCAAACTTGTTTGATATTTAATTACGAAGATTTTAATTTTTTTAATATTCTAACTATAAATTTTAATTCAACGAACATCTAATCTTTGAATTTCTAATTTAGTTTTTTTTGTAAAATGATCCTGCAAATTAATTTTATTTGAAATAGAATTTTATAAATATCATAAAATTAATGAATTTGCCGTAATAAATATATGAATATTCTGAAAAACTCTTTCAAATATAATGCATGCAGTATTCATTTCCTTGAAGGGATGTTTCAGACCTGAATTGAAAATTTTATGGATTGAAGGATTATCATTTATATACCTTTTTTATGAAAGGAAAAATTTAAAGCAAAATAAAAACTTTGAACAGACTTACCAGAAATCTAACATTCATTTGAATAATTGCTTTACTAAAAAAAAAGAAAGCAGACCAAGTGGAATAGAGTAAATTATTAAGTAGATTAGAAAAATTAAGCTGCAATAAATATATATTTAAAACATTAATGCATTTTAAGAATTGAATGTGATATTTTGAAACTATGAATTCCAGGTAAAAACATCTCTCCTATCTACGAGGTGGTCAATTTGAGAGTTTTTTTTTTTTTTTTTTAATTGATAAAGCACACTCGAAAGCAATATTCCAACGATTTAATTATCGCAAAGCATCTTACTAAAATAATTCTGTTGATTGCTGTTTTAATTTGAAATTAAGATGCTAAAATTTTAATTAAAACACGATAAATTAAATTAAGCTTAGCACAGAAAAGTATGCAGTTTATAAATGTGTTTTTATTTTATTTTGAAATTAACTAAAATGTCTACTTCCATATATCAATATTTACTATAGTTAAATTCAAGTTTTGAGAAAAAGCCATGAGATCTGCATTTTCAAGGTTAATATATATTTTTTGAGGAATTTTAGATCAAATATTTTTTTAAAAATTCGATTAAAATTGCCTTTTAAAGACGCCGACAGTAAGTTGGAATCCATTTTAATACTATTAGTGAAGTTAATGGCACGACCTTAAACTGATCAATTAACTCAATATACAAAACTAAATTAATGATCAACCTAACAAATCTATTCAATGTCAGAATAATTACAAATTATCCTTAATTTCATTTAATGAGATTACTTAAAAATAATGGAATTAACCATTAAGTAATTTCATAGATTTGAAATTAAAACTTTTCCAATCTAAAAATAGGTTGGAAAATTATGCAATTTTAAGAATATAAATTTTATTAAATAAATTGTATAATTAATTATTTTTATTATAAATTATATTCAGAATTTACTTGTTCACGATGCAGCATTCCCTCAACTGGGTTATGCTGTTTTTGATAATCAGTACTGTCCAGAAAATACGTGAATTTTATAAAAAGTGCACTAAGACACATTTTACGAAACTGTTTTCTCAATTCTGTGTTATTTCTGTAAATACGAGAGATTCTAACATTTTTTTTGTTTTTGATTTTAAAATTATTTCCATTGTAAGACAAAAAGTCTCAGAAGGGTAGTGCACTCATATGTCAATCAAGTTTTTATTTTAAGGCTTTTATTTTAAGGTGTTTTTTTAATAAGTTGTTTCAATCGATACGTTGCCTCAAGCCTAATGCTTTAAGCGATATTCGTTCTTCAAGAAAGTTAAACACCGTATTTTCTTCAATTTGGCTAAATGTTTGCTCGGATCATATCTCAGGAAATGATTTTGTCTTGAAGAAAGAAAATTACGTCAATTTTTAGCACCCATTTTTAAAACGTAGCAAAAGCACTATTATTTTTGGTGCTAGATTGGTGATGACTATGGAAATATGTTATTTTAGGAATTGAATGAACTTAGTGATTAATATATGGGAATTAATATGCGGTAAATGATTAGTATATGGCAGAACACAATATAAAATAACAGGTTTTTGCAAAAGAATCAAATGAGATGTTTCTGCATTTATTTTCGAATATTTATTTACATTTAACACTGTATTTTTAAGAAAATTTTTAAGTCATACTATTCTTTCAATACAAAATATAGCATTCTTTAATAAAAAAAAGCATAATTCTCTATTTGATAACTGGTTCATGTCAATGTAAGAATTAAAATGCTAGAACGGACTAAAATTGGACTTTTGAATTCGAAAAAATCTTAAACAAGGTCTTAATGATCTTCTGACCAAACTATCCGGACCATATTTCCCACATTGCGTCTATCAACTATATTTTCGTTATCAGAAATCCAAATCAGTCGGAAAAAAATTATGTTTATGCAGAAAAAAGCACGTTTTCGTGTCTTATTTCTCAATTTTAAATACCGTCTGCACTTATTAATTAATATATTTGAAGTCATCCCCTTGAACCATTAAGATTGAGTCCTAGAACAAGAAGATCCTATCATTAGATCAAAAGTTATTCAGGATGAACCGTTTATTTTTTTGCACGATGTACAAAATATCTCTTTTTCATAATTAATATCAAATATGCCACAAGCATATCTTCAACAAAAAATTACCTATTATGTATAATAAATGGTAATTGGTTTACAAAAAAGCTTTTTTTCGAATAAATGACCCTCAATTAAATTAGCATTTAACACAGCCATCATCATTTTACTTAATCTGTATCTTTTTCGGATAAAACGACATCAAGTGGGGAAATTAATGAGCATCCTAACAAATACTTTTATCCCACATGTTGGTATTTTATGGCAGAAGGAAAAATTTCGAGACAAGAAAAAAGTCATTAACGTTGGACAAGAAAGGACGTAAATTAGAGATTCAGAGATAAAGGATGTGTATTTTATCGCTTATTTTATTACATACGATGCAACAAATAAATAGTTTTGTATCTAGACAAAAAAAAATAGTTTCTGTCTCATATAAGTATTATTTTACTATATGGTAAGCCAAATATTTTTTTTAAAAAAAGTTTTGATAGAATAAATTTTGAAATGACTCAGCTGGATGGATAAGATTTATATTAAAGAAATAAACTCGATAGACTTTACCCGGTACATATTTGACGAAGGCATAAATTAATACTGTAATATGTAAAATAAACAAGAAGAGAATTTTACTTTTAAATTTATATAGTATTTCAGTAAATGGTTTGCTGTTCTCAGTAAACTGGTTTTTTTCATTTAATCTTACATTTAGTAATACAGCAAACAATTTTGTACTGTAGGTTGTAGTTTAATACTGAGTTTGACTATATTTCAAAGTGCTGATATTAACAGAAAGAAATATTGTGGTATAATTGATTATCCATAACATATGCGTTAGTCAAAATAATTAAAAAATTTATGTTACTGTTTAATGAAATATGTCATCCAACTTAAAATCATACAGTTAAAAATTAACAAACATATTAATATTGTTGCCTTTTACTTATTAAAATTTCTTGGATATCTTTAATCAAAATTATAAATCAAAAAGTTCACGCTACTTGAAAAATAACTATGGTCCATCTTTCATAAGCATTATAACAGTCAATAGCATTATAATAGCAGCATTTATAGCATTGTAGTAGTGTTTTAAATTCCGTCCATTTCAGAATTATTTTGACGCATTTTTCCGAGATTTTGGAAAAGCTCTTTTTTTACAGTGAAAATAAAGAAATTGAGAAAATTCAGAGTCATTTCAGATTCATTCATTTCAATTTCAATTGAGAAACTACAGAAATTGACTGAAAATACTGAAATTGAGAAAAAATGCTGAGTTCAAGAGAAAATTTTTGAATTTATCTAGCATATTGTTTTGTTTCTTTTTAAAAAAATTTACAACTTGCTCATTTTCCAAATTTTCCAGACGTGAATAAAGGAAAACAGGACTTTGGTTTGAATCAAAAAATTTAGAATTTTTTAATAAAAGAGAAAAACAAAACTGGAAAAACCTCGGTATCTGAGAGTGGCAAACCGGGGCAAAATGCTATTCCACTCGCATATGAATATAATTGTATTTCCGCGAAAGATACACACTCACATTTCTTTTTTCCATCTTTAGTGCATTTCTGTTTCTGTTTTACTCTCGGATTTCATGGTTTTTCTAGTTTAATCACTTTTATTTTAAATTTTTTTTAGCAACCTTACTTTCGGTTTTATATCACTTCTATTTCTTCATTGTCGTCTGGTGAGTCATGAGAATGGACGCTTATTTTTGAGCGCTGGATACATATCGTTTTTATCGTATCTTCCAACATCTTGAAGAAAATGAAGTTTTACATCACGTATATCTCTCCGCTTCATTTTTTTGTGATTATTCATTTAATAACCATAATATTTAAAGACTATTTAAAGACTTTATCCATAATGTGTACTATTTTAGCACGTGTTGATTAAATGCACATTTTTAGTAAATTTAATTATTTACAGAATTTTTATGCATTAATTACTTCTTCATTCTCCAAAACTAATGATATGAAGTTAACACCAAAATAGTTGGTTATATTTCGATGTGTAACATCATATGAAATGAATTATTATCAAAACATCCCCTTTCAAATCCCCTCATTTCTCCGAATTTAAATAGCAAGCAGTAAAATTCATTTCCTGTGACTGGAATAACACTGCCCCAAATCAAACAATACTTCTAATTTATTGATCATCCAAATAGTTTTGACAAAGATGCAATAAGTCACCGAGACTAACTCTGTCAATTTATAAGATTACGATGCCTCAAAGACAACACTTGTGCAATGCAACGCATAGTATGGAATGCAGATGTTAGAAATGAATGAATGAATATCTTTCATCTAAAATTAATTTTATTGAAAAGCAATATTAAGTCACAATATTGCTAAATTTTCCCCTAAACTAAGATGATTATAGTTCGAGAGTAATAAATATCATTTTTTTTTAATAATTCTGTTAACGGGATTTTGCGGATTAGTCGTTCTAGGCATATCTAAAAATTACATTTTTCAGAACGATTAATATTATAATAAACTCACATGCTAATGTCATTTTAAAAAGCAATAATTAAAACTAGAAGTACACAAAACATTAAAAGTAACTGTTTTAAAGTAAACACGTGTAAAATTTTAAACATTGAATAAAAAAATATAAAAAATGGACAAATACAAATTTGCAAATGTAACGTTTATGAACGTTAACGTAACAAATTCAAGTCTTTTCTTGAGAGCCACTGTAAAAAATTCCGAATCAAGTTACGGTATAAAGTACGAACACTTTGGGTGCAACATCCATGAAATCTCCTTATTACCGTAAAATTCATTTTTACTGTAAAATATTATACCTTTATTTTTACAATAATACTTATTTCATTAGAGTAATTCAGTGACTTTACGGTAATTATTATTGTAAAAATTACGGTATTTCATATATTTTGTTCCGTAATATGCTCTGTTAAAAATGAATTTTACGATAAAAAGTAACGGCACTTTGAGTATCGGAACTTTTTACTATAATTTGATCCATAATTTTTTTACAGTGCATCAAAAGAAAATCTATAAAAACCTGAAACTTTTCTATCGCGAAAACAATAGAAAAAAGATATCCTTTTATATCGTAACCATGAAACCTTTTTCTATCGTGAAAACAATAGAAAAAAGATGTCCTTTTCTATCGTGACCATAAAACCTTTTTCTATCGTGAAAACAATAGGAAAAAGATATCATTTTCCATCGTGACCATAAAACCTTTTTTTATCGTGAGAACAATAGAAAAAATATATCAATTCTATTGTGACCATAAGACCTTTTTCTATCGTGAAAGCAATAGAAAAAAAAATTTCCTTTTCCATCGTGACCATACAACCTTTTTCTATCGTGAAAATAATAGAAAATAGATATCCATTCTGTCGTGACCATAAAACCTTTTTCTATCGTGAAAACAATAGAAAAAAGATATCCTTTTCTATTGTGACCATAAAACCTTTTTCTATCGTGAAAACAATAGAAAAAAGATATCCTTTTCTATCGTGACCATAAAACCTTTTTCTATCGTGAAAACAATAGAAAAAAGATATCCTTTCTTATCGCGACCATAAAACCTTTTTCTATAGTGAAAACAATAGAAAAAAGATATCCTTTTCTATCGTGATCATAAAACCTTTTTCTATCATGAAAACAGTAGAAAAAAGATATCCTTTCTTATCGCGACCATAAAACCTTTTTTTATCATGAAAACAATAGAAAAAAGATATCGTTTTCTATCGTGACCATAAAATCTTTTTCTATCGTGAAAACAATAGAAAAAAGATATCCTTTTCCATCGTGACCATAAAACCTTTTTCTATCGTGAAAACAATAGAAAAATATAGCAATACGAAGTTAGAGATGGCTTGGTTATGTTTTTAAAAAGTTCAAGAGAAGATACGATGCGTTGTTATTACATGGTCTCCGTAGGGAATTAGAGCAAGAGGATTGCATAGACTTACTTTTCCCCATATGAATTTAGATTAACTTAAACTGCTTGGAAAATCTACTTGCAAATTATCCCGGTGTATTTGTACTTTTTCTAGAGAATAATTTATTTTATTAAGACCTAAAACTAAATAAAACTTCATGAATGAGCAAATTTTGCTACTTCCTCCCACTTTACACAGTTTAAATTGAAATGTTTAACCTCTTTATATAATGTTTTATTTTTCCAACATGAAATCACAGTAACTGAAAGGAGCCATATATAATTTAAACAAAATAAAACGCAGTAATGAGATTATTTTAATTAGAGTAATTCAGTTATTTTTCGGTAATTATTACTGTAAAAATCAAGGTATATGAGATAATTTGTTATTTAATATAATAAGGCAAAAATGGATTGTAGTGTTAAAAGTATCGGTATCCTGAGTGCCGGTACTTTTTATCGTAAGTTTTTCATACAAAATTTTTTCCATTGCAAGGTGGTCATGGAGGACTCTAGATTTATTAAATCAATGACATAACGTGACATACTTATATGATAAGGGCATTTATGGGGAAAGAAACCGCAATTTTAAGAATTAAACCAAAATACACGGTATTTAAACCATTCATATGGTAATTTCATCATTTATTGTTGTTATGGTTGACAGCAAATTCAGCTCTTCAGAATTATAGTTCTTATTACAATACTTTTAGTACCAAATACAAATCTCAAACATAAATGTAACCAATTAGAAACTCTTACGCCATGCTTTAAAGTATCACGGGAAAAATTACCAAAATGATCATCAGGACTATCATTCATTTTACCATTTATTTGGTAGTCTTAATCTTTGATGTCTTTTCTTGCCAAATACAAGAGCAATAATCTGTTTACACTTCCACGATTTATTAAATTTGGATGTTTATTTGAATGGTTGATAGGAGTTGGATGACTGTTAATTATCTCTTTTTCTAATATAATTTCTCAATTACTACAATGGTTAAAGAGATAAGAATGGTGGCTTCAAATATTTCATCAAAATGTCTTAAAGATACTAAACTCAGATATATCTTACTATGGTGACTATTTTATCCATATTTTATAAGATAGTGGGATTTATTTACGTACAAATGTAGGTTTATTTGTAAATACAAAGAACAGTCTCAAAACTTTTTTTAGTTTGTAAAAACAGGTAGCACAATTTCGTGAAAGACAACAAAAATATATATTGAATGTTTTAGCGGTATTCAAACCCACTGCATATACGCTTCAGAGTGGTTTATGGAATTTCAATACTGCACGGCGAGGTTCAAGTAAAACAAGCATGTATTATTGGGGTCTCTATTTCCGTGGTGTGTTGTTCTTCTGTCAAGAGCTCAGAAGCATAGAGGTAGTTAATTCAATATTTTTGTGCTATTTTTCTCCTTTATGTGATGTCTGTCCTGGAATATTGGTCATGAAACAAGCAATTATTTGCATTAAGCATGCAACTCAGTATACATATCGAAACCAAATTTCCATGGTTACGCTTTGATTTAAACCCGCTGTCTCCATATTAAATTAAATTTAATTTGGCGGGAAGACGAGACGTGTGTAAAAATAATTTTTAAAAATCATTACTGCTCCATGAATTTATTTTTCTATTTATTGTTTATAAGCCGATTTATTATAAGCTCTTGTCAAGTTGAAGAACAGATAACACAAGTTAAAGACTTATATAAAAACAGATACATCCATTGTTATTGTGAGATTCGAACCAGCAACCGCTACATTCATTTTAGGTTCCAAGTCCATTTTACGTCCAAGTTGAGAGAGACCTGGTGTCGAAATTTTATTAACCCTGATGTAGTATTTATTTAGTAACAGGTGAACTAATGATTTCGTACAGGCATTTGCACACTTACGCTTTGATGTGTAACTCTTTGATACGCTTTACAAATGCATATTCTTCTTATAATTTTACATGCTGGTACATGCTGGTACCTTCCAAGTTACATAGGAAAAAAGACAACTAACCGACGATAAAGTTAACAAGAGTTTGTTAAATAAAATAGAGGTTATCAAATTGATCATTTTTTAAAAATCTCAAACTTCTGCTTAAAATTGATTGATTTTACCGCAATTGTTTACCGCTTGTTAATAAAAACCATATTTACTGTTAATTTTACAAAAAAAGTCATTAACAAAGCGATTCGGTACCAATTACCTTGTTTTTCGGTGATCCCATAGAGCCAGAAACACGGTAAATATGTTCACATTCTGATAGTTTTGACAATACTTTTATTCTCTGTGTGCACAAAATTTCTCCATGAAA
>NC_092206.1:82530191-82633329 GCF_043381705.1 Parasteatoda tepidariorum | reverse complement strand
AATTCATTTTTACTGTAAAATATTATACCGTTATTTTTACAATAATATTTATTTCATTAGAGTAATTCAGGGATTTTATGGTAATTATTATTGTAAAAACGATAAAAAGTAACGATAAAAATTTTACGATAAAAAGTAACGGCACTTAGAGTATCGGAACTTTTTACTATAATTAGATTTTCATAGTGCATCAAAAGAAAATCTATAAAGACCTGAAACTTTTCTATCGCGAAAACAGTAGAAAAAAGATATCCTTTACTATCGTGACCATAAAACATTTTTCTACCGTGAAAACAATTTTTAATTACCTCAGAGAGCAATACGCAGATTTTAATTCGGTCTTTTCTGATAGCTCAAAAACTAAGGGTCATACAGCGTCAGCTATTGTGGCTAATGGATACATTGCTTCAGAAAAACTTGCTAATGTCATCCCATCCTGTTCAGTATTTACAAGTAAGGCACACGCAATATTCTTGGCATTACAGTTTATCTCATCTCAGCCATTAAAGAAATGGTATATTTATAGTGATTCGAAAAGCTGTATTGAAACATTGTTAAGCCATAATCATAACCCTCATTCCATTATCAATTGCATTTTTCATCTCTGCAAACACTTTAAAAATTTCTGGGTACAAAGTAATTTACTGGGTTAATATTAATTAGTTAATTCATGGATACCTGGACGTACTGGCATTATAGGAAATGACGTTATCAGACACAAAAAATATTATCAAATATACCTTGTATTCAGAATGGCAAAAAAACTCGAATAATGAGTCAAATAATAAACTACACAGTATTTATTCTAACCTACAACCTTATACACAACTTAATCTACCTCGTAAACTAGAAGTTGTTTTAAATCGTTTACGTATCGGTCATACTCGTATTACTCATAGACATCTTCGATTAAATGAGCCTGCACCAGACAGTTCCCATTGTAAGGAACCACTCAATGTGAAACACATCAGACAGATATTCAGAGACAACGCTAATTCGGTAGCTTTAATCCATCATTAATTTTATTAATTGGAAACAGTCCCCACGACAATATTTTCTCATACCTCAAAGCCATTGGTTTTGATACATCAATATAGATATCTTATACAAACCAAGTTGTAGATGCGATATAGCCACAACTGGCTCTTGCGCCAATAACTACTAACTTACTACTACTACTATCGTGAAAACAATGGAGGAAAGATATACTTTTCTATCGTGACCATAAAACCTTCTTCTGTCGTGAAAACAGTAGAAAAAATATAGCAATACGAAGTTATAGATTTCTTGGTTATGTTTTTAAAAAACCACGAAAAGATACGATCGGTTGTTATTACATGGTCTCCAGAGGGAATTAGAGCAAGAGGATCGCATGGACTTACTTTTCCCCACATAAATTTAGATTAACTTAAACTGTTTGGAAAATCTACTTGCAAGTTATCCAGGTCTATGTACTTTTTCTAGAGAAGAATCTATTTTATTAAAACCTAAAACTAAATAAAACTTCATGAATAAATGATTTTTGCTACTTCATCCCCCTTTACACAGTTTAAATTGAAATGTTTAACATCTTTATATCATGTTTTATTTTTCCAACATGAAATCACAGAAACTGAAGGGAGCCATATATAATTTAAACAAAATAAAAGACAGTAATGAGATTATTTTAATTAGAGTAATTCAGTGATTTTTCGGTAATTATTACTGTAAAAATCACGGTTTATGAGATAATCTGTTCTTTAATATAATAAGGCAAAAACGGACTGTAGGGGAGAGTGGGGTCAATTGTAACATTTTTTACTTAACTATTTTTAACTAACAAAAAATCCATGTGGTTATCAGGAAAGTACGACAGACGAGTAAAGTAGACTATCCTCTACTAGAAAAAAAAAATAAATACCTTATTTTAAATGTTATTATATTAGTTATTAACAATTTTTGACAGTCGTGCACTTGTTACAATTGTCCCCACTTACGGGGTCAATTGTAACAGTTCATAAATTCAACTAAAACATAGTTAATTATACATATTATCATAGTTGTGATATATTTTTTTATTGATCAAAATAGTAGTGATATTTTAGGAGTAAAAATAATAATGAGCAGAGACCTAAAGGGTTAAACTTTTAACTTTAAGGGGTTAAAAATTTTAATTTATGCTGTGAAAGGTGACAAATAAAATAATGCACATGCAACATAATATAAATGATATAGGAAACTATTGGTGGTTCTTAAAGAGTTAAGTAATGGTTTGTAAACATAAGATTATTTATTTTCAGCTGTTACAATCGTCCCTTTACTTATTGTTACAATTGTCCCCAAGACGCCATTTCAGCTTCATTTGTTAAAAACAATGCTAGTTAATTAGCAAAACTAATCTTTTTTTTATTGAAATGTTAATTAAAGTGTCCACTTACATATTCGGTTACTAATTTTTATTTGTTTAAACAAAATTACTTTGTTACAATATAATATTCTAATACCAAAAAAAGTACTTGCGTGGCGTGAAAATATCTTTTGTGATGTAACTCTTTCAAAAGTACATAAAAATGGTTGCCATCAGGGGTGTACATGTAGATTTATTAAATACACCTTGTGCGCCACCTAGGAACCAAATCTAGAACCCGACACTCGAAATTTTTGCTCTGTTACAATCGTACCCTGTTACAATTGACCCCACTCTCCCCTACTGTTAAAAGTATCGGTATCCTGAGTGCCGGTATTTTTTATCGCAAGTTTTTAATTCAAAATTTTTCCCATTGCAGGGAGGACTCCAGATTTATTAAATCAATGGCATGACGTGACATATTTATACAATAAAGGCTTTATGGGGAAAGAACAATTTTAAGAATTAAGTCAAATATGGTAACTTTATAAGTGTGGTAACTTTATAGTTCATTGCTGCTACGGTTGACAGCAAATTCAGCTTTTCAAAATTATAGTTCTTATAACAATATATTTTGTAACAAATACAAATCTCAAACACAAATGTAACCAATTAAAAGCTCTTATGCCATGCTTTAAAGTATCACAAGAAAAATTACCAAAATGATCATCAGAACTATCAATCATTTTACCATTTTTTTTGTAGTTTTAATCTTTGATGTCTTTTCTTACCAGATATAAAGGTAATAATCTGTTTACACTTACTCATTATATTATTTATTTATTTATTTAATTTATTTATTGATTGGTTTTTTTAATATTGATGTTTATTTAAATGGTTGATAGAAGTTGGATGACTGTTAATTATTTCTTGTTCTAATATAATTTCTCAATTACTACAATGGTTAAAGAGACAAGAATGGTGGCTTCAAATGTTTAATCAAAATGTCTCAAAGATTCTAAACTCAGATATATCTTACTATAGTGACTATCTTACTATTTTATCTATCTTTTATAGGATAGTGGGATTTATTTACGTAGAAATGTAGGTTTATTTGTAAATACAAAGAACAGTCTCAAAACTCTTCTTAGTTTGAAAAGCCAGGTAGCACAATTTTATGAAAGACAGCAAAAATATATGTTAAATGTTATAGCGGTATTCAAACCCACTGCATATACGCTTCAGAGCGGTGAGTGTAATTGCAATACTGCTCGGCGAGGTTCAAGTGAAACAACCATGTATTATTTATTATTGTGGTCTCCATCTCCGTGGGGTGCTGCTCTTCTGTCAAAACATCAGAATTATAGAGGTAGTTGATTCAATATTTTTGTGCTATTTTTCTCCTTGATGTGATATTTGCTCTGGAATCGGTCATGAAACAAGCAATTATCTGCATTAAGCATGCAACTCAGTATAAGTATCGAAACCAAATTTATGAATTTATTGCTACAGTTACGCTCATGGTTACGCTTTGATTTGAACCCGCTGTCTCCATATTAAATTTAATATAATTTGGCGGAAAGACGAGACGTGTGTAAAAATAATTTCAAAAATCATTACTATTCCATGAATTTATTTTTTCATTTATTGTTTATAAGCCAATTTATTATAAGCCCTTGTCAAGTTTAAGAACAGATAACGCAAGTTAAAGACTTATATAAAAATAAATACATCCATTGTTATTGTAAGATTCGAACCAGCAACCTCTACGTCTATTTTAGGAAGTTGAGAGAGTCCTGGTGTCGTATTTTTATTTACCCTGATGCAGTATTTATTTAGTAACAGGTGAACTAATGATTTCATACAGGCATTTGTACATTTACGCTTTGATACGCTTTACAAATGCATATTCTTCTTATAATTTTACATGCTGGTACATGTTAACTTCCAAGTTACATAGGAAAAAAGACAACTAACCGACGATAAAGCTAACAAGAATTTGTTAAATAAAATAGAGGTTATTAAATTGATCATTTTTTAAAAATCTCAAACTTCTGCTTAAAATTGATTGATTTTACCGCATTTGCTTCCAAATGGCATGTTAATAAAAACCATATTTACTGTTAATTTTACAAAACAGTCATTATCAGAGCGATTCGGTAAAAATTACCTGGTTTTTTGGTGTTCCCATAGAGCCAAAAACAGGGTAAATATGTTAGCATTCTGGTAGTTTTGACAATATTGTTTTTTCTTTGTATGGACGCAATGGCTCCATAAAAGATGTACAAACTTTAAAAATCTTTTCCAAAAAATTCTTAAATGATTTTTTCCTTATTGATTAAATTTGTAAATTTTGTTTACTAGATTCTTTTTACTTATTTTCTAATTTAAAATTAATTCCTTACAGTTTATTTTAAGTTTTTCATGATTAACTCTATGAAATGTGTCATTTTCCAGAATTTAACTTCACTTTCCTTTTACTGTGTTAGAGGGCCATCTAACCTCGAAGCTAAGAAGAAATGGCTATTTTTTAGTTCAACTTTAAATGATTTTCTTTACATTTTTGTTCTGAATATTTCTTTCTGTTTTGCATAAATCATGTTGTGTACATGTAAGAGAATACAAAATATGAACAAACATTTCTTGTATCTCTAACCTTATTAGTATTATTTAGATTTCAAAAAACTGTGGTCATATATTCTATAATTGCCCTACACTCTTATGCAATCGATGCAGATTAAATTTTAATGCATTTTGCCATATGTGTTGCATTTATTATTTTTATATTAACTTAGTTTGCGTATATAATCTCATCCAATCAATATTAAATATTGTCTTTTAAAGGTCGAGTAAAAATAAAATTCCAAGAAAAGAAAATTTTAAAAAAATAATGAGTGAAGCAATATTTGATTACTTTAATATCATAATTAACTTTATGTAAATATTAGCTTTTTTAAGAATATTAAGTAGATTAAACCACTTTATATCATTTAGTTTTCTTTATGTTGAAAATTCATTAAAGAAAAAAATTAATATTCTCGGAACAGAATATTTTTAATGCGTATTTTAATGACTTTTAAAATCTTTTGCTTCAATTATCCTAAATTCATTTTATATATAAAAAAACATATTTTCTTCGAGACATTTTCTTCGTGATTTTAATTTTAGGGATTAAATTTTAATAAAAAATATTTATTATGTCATTTTAAGGATCAAGTTTAGTTGTTTATCACTTTTCATCAAAGCCACATTAAACCAACCCAATTAAACTTAAAAAATATGCAATATAAAAAGTGCGTTTAAAATTAATTGGAAATTGTGTTTATTTTAGAAAGGTAGTTAACATATGTGTGATTTAAACATTAAACACTAATAATTACCTTTTATAAGGTCATTTTTGATGATCATATTAAGAAAAAAAATCCATCGATTAAATACTATATTCGTGCATAAATCCAGAGAAAAATGATCAGAGTAAATAATATAACGTAACTGCTGTTCACAATAATATATGCTACTAACTGTAAAGAATTGCAATGGTATTAATCTATATATTTAAAAGAAGAGAATCCATCAATTTTAAAATTTAACTTAAAGTTAGATGTAAACCATGGCCTGATTTTCAAACAATTGGTCAGAATATTTGAATTTTTGACCTACAAAGAAAGAGGAAACGGAACAATAGTCCTTCGTGTATGTGCAATGTACCTGTTAAGTCTAAATTTGAAATAGTATTCTATAAAAATTTCGATAAATTTTACGTCATTAGGTTTGAATTATTTTCTTTCCTTCCACACCCTTCTCTTTGCATTTAGCATGAGGAGAGGCAGTAACCCAATGCAAGAGATAATTTGAAATTTTCTCTCATTGACATTGAGAGATTTTAGATTTCCCGCTTTTTCAGTTATTCTAATAGTTTAATCATAATATTCCTTATTCCTTTAACGAAATATTGTTTCAAATATAAGAACAAGCATTATAAAACCATAGATATAATCTTGTCTTCATTACACTTCCCAAATCAAATGTTTCGCTTGAGGAATTTTCACTTCTTAGATTGTGAAATCATGTGGAACTGATTAGACTGCATAATGAGAAAATGTATAGCAAGCAAAATATTCTACAACAAAAATGCGACAATACACAGCTTCAATTTTTGGTTCAAAAAAGAATATAGTTAGCCTTTTGAATAGATTAAAATGATAAGGCAGCTTTCAATGGGTGTTATAAACCTCGGTGAGTTAACGATAAATATAAAAATACATTAGGCCTATACATATTCCCTTCTTACAGGCCAAATAATTTATTGAATAATGCAATAACTTATCATTAAATCGGTTTACAATTAAAACTGTAAGACCATTTCGTGGTTTTGCTCCAAAAAAAGGACCATTCTGAATATCTTTTCATCTAATGATCGGACCTAATAATCATTTTAGGACTAAAAAATGTCATATGTTTAACTTTCTATTTCGTAGAAACTATTTTACCGATTTCTCTCAGATTTTGTATTTTCCCATATTAAATTAGATAATTTAGAATGATATAAAAAATTGTATATTTCATTATTCAAAAATTTTTAAGTTACTATTAAGTAAAATAATAAATAATAATAAATATTTACTGAAATTTATGTTTCGCATGGAATTATTTTTGGGTAAACAAATTTTATAATTGTGTGCAAAAATTTTTCGACTTGCTTCAAAAGTTTTCGAGATATAGCGAAATACGCAAAAAGTAAAATTAACATTAAGGGGTCCAAGTTTTAGACCACTCTTCTGATCAAGCTAGGGAGACCATATTTCCCAAATTGCGGCTACCCTCTATATTTTGGAAGTCTGAAATCCGAATCCGTCGAAAAAAGGTGTATTTATTCAGAGAAAAAAGTTTTTGCGTCTTATTTCGTAACTTAAAATATCGTCTGCACTAATTAGCATAGTCGAGGTCACCCCTTCGAACCATTAAGATTGAGTGCTAGAATGTGAAGATGTGATCATTAGATCACAAGTAATTCAGTATGTTCTGTTTTTTTTTTTTTTCTTTTTGGCGCACTGTACCTATGCCTGAAATATCTTAAAATATCGTCTGCACTAACACGAATTAGAGCACACTTAAAAATTATTTTATTAATGCTCACAAAAAATCATAAGTAAAATTATTAGAATTCATAATAGGTCTGCCTCTTACATGGAACCATCTTATGTACTTTAGCTTTTACAACTACATTTTTAAAAACTATTTAAGTTTAATTTTTTTTAAATATTTCTATAACTATTTTTGTGATACATAGTTTTATTATCTGGCATATATCTGCAGAGTGTTACAAAATTCGATACATTTTTACACGAAAAAAGAATATATAATATACATGAAGCATTTATTAGTATTTTTACAGGTAATGTATATTTATTAACCATCATGAAACTCATAAAATCATATGGATATATCTCTTTTCACTACACTTTCATGATCATTATTGGTTGATATTTAATGCTGGGATGAAACTGTGATAGTTTACTAACTAATCTGTGTACATATTTAGCCGTTATATTACTAAGATTTATGCTTATAGTTAGTTATATTTACACATTATGTTAATCTCCTTTCGGTTGTTTCCGAAGTTCTATGTCATTTCCTTTATTATTTGCTGTACTACAGATTCTGATTTATTTTAAATCAATAGCATAATTGGAAAGCATTGTTATTTGTCGATTAAAATATATTAAATAAAGAATTGTTATATTTTTGTAACTTCTTTTGTTATAAATTAAATAAAATATGCACTTTAATGATGATATCTAATTTACGTAATTATAATGGGTAAACTTAATACTTGGTATTATTATTTTATCAAGTATCATTATTACATTGAGAAAAGGAAATATCTTCAAAATTACCAAACAATGACAAAATGTACTGTTTTTTTTTCTGGCTCTAGAAGAACACCAAAAAGCTCATTCATATTTGCAGAAGGTCTTCGGTAGTCTTTTTAGTAAAATTAATAATAAAATATAGTTTCATAATATACTATACATTTTGGTAAATATGGTTATAGTCGGAAGTTTTATTACGATACCTTAAATCATGGCATAAGAACTTNCAACTAGGGATTTATTTTTTTTAGATGCTATTAACAAGATTTATGGATTTTTTACCAAAAATGTATTTACCATATAATCCCAATAGATTGGTTAGGACAGCGGACCAAAGTTGAAATTTGCCTTAATGGAAGACTTTTTGATTAAACTTGGAAGAACCACGGAAACCTCTCACAGATAGCCTAACGGCAAGGGGATTCTAACTCATGACCCGTCAACCACTGAGGACATTTTACGTCAGCACTGTGGTCGTTGCGAGCCGGGTGAGGTTTTCGAATCGACCTATTATCTCAGGTACTCGAATCCGGGTCACCTCATTGAGAGGTAAGCGTTCTATCCCCTGAACCATCCCGATCCACCTTTAAATATTGATATAAACCATAATTAATACAAAATATGTTTTAGTTCAAATAAAGCTCTTTTTGGAAGTTTTGATCATAATTATTTAGTACGAGCTAGCAGTTCTGATTCCTGCTGAGTAGCATTCCTTGATATATAGAGCGCAGAAAAAGCAAGCACCTGAATAAATTTAAATCTCTTAATAAGATAATTACCAGCATTGAAAATTAATGAACCGATGGTTAAAGGTTAAATTACATTAAGGGGATGGGTAAAAGAAGCATTGATGGAAAAGGATATTAGGACGATAAACAGAAAAACCTGGTTGAATGATTAAACTAGTATATGTGTTTTTAAGAATCAATTTTCAACTCCACTCTGTTTTTTTCCGGCAATCAATCCGGAGGTCTTGCTGTTCTTATTACCATATTTCTCATTCTAAATTCTTAAAATTTATAACAGCGTGTTAAAAAATTTTCTTCATTAAAATAGTGTGTATACTTTTTAAGACCTATTTTAATAAAGATTCTAAAAATATATATTAAGGCTAATTATTACGGAATTACGAGGCATCTTTTTTTTTATCTTTTAACTTTTTAACATACTTTTTCTCTTTCTACAAAAATTACTTTTTTCCATTTCAAACTTTTTGGATTAAGTTTAATAAGAAGTCGCTAGTCGTAAGAGGTAGCTACGTTAAACTTTTTCTCCTTTTTAAAATATGAGATTATTTTCACGTGATTAGAAATTCAAAGGCACTAAAAAAATGTAATCATTACACTCTCGGTTGCGCAGCTTTTTCACGGAATGAGTTTTTTTTAAACAACTGCAAACAACTTCTTACATTTTTTATGCATCCAATCATTTCAAACTACGTAGTATTATACAGTAAAAAAAATAACTGTAAATGGCTCTTCCCGGATGAAATATTCAAAAAAACAATTTCTTACTAAAAATGTATTAATCTCATCAATAAACATAATTATTTTTAAATAAATTAGAGCAATGATACTATAAATAATTTGAAAGGAAAAACTGCTATTTTCCCCAAACAATTATTTTTTTCTGAAAAATTTCAATTTATTAATAAATATAATCCTATCCATAATTCATATGACTCTTTTGTTAATTATAATATTATATTTCGTCTCCTTAATAAAACTTTTAATTATTTTAAATAATTTGTAAGTGAATTACAATATGAAATCGTTAGAGTTCGTAACGCTGTTGTTTGCTCTGACCCAAGTCGTACTGTGAGCAAAAAAAATTAAAAAAATAATGAAAAAAGGGAATCACTCTGAATTACTTTTAATCTAATGATTCACGTCCGAGGATTTAACAGTAATTAGCTCGAGAGGGTGACCTCTAATGCTCTAATTAATTAGTGCTGACCATTATTTAAGTTGCAAATAACATTAGTTACAATAGTTTGATTTCGGGAATTAAATCATCGCACGCACTAATTAATTAGCCTAATTGTAGGGGAGAGTGGGGTCAATTGTAATATTTTTTACTTTACTATTTTTAACTAACAAAAAATCCAATTTATTATTAGCATTAATTGACAGACGAGTAAAGTAGACTATCCTCTACTGGAAAAAAAATTAATACCTTGTTTTAAATGTTATTATATTAGTTATTAACAATTTTTGACAGTCGCGCACTTGTCACAATTGTCCCCACTTACAGGGTCAATTGTAACAGTTCATAAATTCAACTTAAACATAGTTAATTATACATATTATCATAGTTGTGATGTATTTTTTTATTGATCAAAATAGTAGTGATATTTCAGGAGTAAAAATAATAATGAGCAGAGACCTAAAGGGTTAAACTTTTAACTCTAAGGGGTTAAAAATTTTAATTTATGCTGTGAAAGGTGACAAATAAAATAATGTACATGCAACATGATATAAATGATAGGGGAAACTATTGGTGGTTCTTAAAGAGTTAAGTAAAGGTTTATAAATATAAGATTATTTATTTTCAGCTGTTATAAACGTACCTTTACTTATTGTTAAAATCGTCCCCAAGACGCCATTTCAGCTTCATTTGTTCAAAACATTGCTAGTTAATTAACAAAACTAATTCCCTTTTACTGAAATGTAAATTAGGGTGTCCACTTACATATTCGGTTAATAATTTTTATTTGTTTAAACAAAATTACTTTGTTACAATATAATATTCTAATACCAAAAAAAGTACTTNAATCCGGGTCACCTCATTGAGAGGTAAGCGTTCTATCCCCTGAACCATCCCGATCCACCTTTAAATATTGATATAAACCATAATTAATACAAAATATGTTTTAGTTCAAATAAAGCTCTTTTTGGAAGTTTTGATCATAATTATTTAGTACGAGCTAGCAGTTCTGATTCCTGCTGAGTAGCATTCCTTGATATATAGAGCGCAGAAAAAGCAAGCACCTGAATAAATTTAAATCTCTTAATAAGATAATTACCAGCATTGAAAATTAATGAACCGATGGTTAAAGGTTAAATTACATTAAGGGGATGGGTAAAAGAAGCATTGATGGAAAAGGATATTAGGACGATAAACAGAAAAACCTGGTTGAATGATTAAACTAGTATATGTGTTTTTAAGAATCAATTTTCAACTCCACTCTGTTTTTTTCCGGCAATCAATCCGGAGGTCTTGCTGTTCTTATTACCATATTTCTCATTCTAAATTCTTAAAATTTATAACAGCGTGTTAAAAAATTTTCTTCATTAAAATAGTGTGTATACTTTTTAAGACCTATTTTAATAAAGATTCTAAAAATATATATTAAGGCTAATTATTACGGAATTACGAGGCATCTTTTTTTTTATCTTTTAACTTTTTAACATACTTTTTCTCTTTCTACAAAAATTACTTTTTTCCATTTCAAACTTTTTGGATTAAGTTTAATAAGAAGTCGCTAGTCGTAAGAGGTAGCTACGTTAAACTTTTTCTCCTTTTTAAAATATGAGATTATTTTCACGTGATTAGAAATTCAAAGGCACTAAAAAAATGTAATCATTACACTCTCGGTTGCACAGCTTTTTAACGGAATGAGTTTTTTTTAAACAACTGCAAACATCTTCTTACATTTTTTATACATCCAATCATTTCAAATGACGTAGTTTTATGTAGTAAAAAAATAACTGTAAATGGTTCTTCCCGGATGAAACATTAAAAAAAAAAACAATCTCTTACTAAAAATTTATTAATCTCATCAATAAACATAATTATTCTTAAATAAATTAAAGCAATGATACTATAAATAATTCGAAAGGAAAAACTGCTATTTTCCCCAAACAATTATTTTTTTCTGAAAAATTTCAATTTATTAATAAATATATCCTATCCATAATTCATACGACTCTTTTGTTAATTATAATATTATATTGTGTCTCCTTAATAAAACTTTTAACTATTTTAAATAATTTGAGAGCGAATTACAATATGAAATCGTAAGAGTTTGTAACGCTGTTGTTTGCTCTGACCCAAATAGTATGAAATGTGTCGTACTGTGAGCAAAAAAAATTTTAAAAAATATTGAAAAAAAGGAATCACTCTGAATTACTTTTAATCTAATGATTCACGTTCGAGGATTCAATAGTAATTAGCTCGAAAGGGTGACCTCACATACTCTAATTAATTAGTGCAGACCATTATTTAAGTTACAAATAACATTAGTTACAATAGTTTGATTTCAGGAATTAAAACATTGCACGCACTAATTAATTAGCCTAATTGTAGTCATCCTCTTGATCCATTAAAATTGAATCATTGAATGTAAAGAGTCGATCATGAGGTCACGAGTTATTTAGGATGGTCCATTTGTCTTTTGGAGCTATTCACACTTATATCTTTCAAATTTGCTTAAACTTTCTAATTGTTCTTAGTTGAACCTTATTAATTAGTTCTTAAACTTACTATACTATGATTCAAAAACTAGATATGATGGATGCTATGGTTCAAAAAAAGCATTCTTGCTACAAACATGTTCGAGTCAGGGGTTCATGAAAGCTTAGGCTCTGTAATTTCGTGACCAATGATATGATTTTGGAAATGTAGTCACTATTGCGCTCAAGCCTCCTTTACCTTCTCGACAGGCTGTGTCCATGGATATTAAGCTTAGTCGGCTTGGATCATCACTGCGGATCGAATCCGAGTTCTTCACAATGACTCTTCAGTGCCTTAACCACAAAGCCATCATTATGCGACTTAACATTTGGATCAAGTTGAACGGAAACAGTGCTTAATTTAACAAATTATTATTTATATATCATTAAGGTTGCAGCAATTTCGTGCGATATTTTGGTTCAACATTGAAGAAATTCTTCTCTGAATGTACCTAACAAGCACGCATTTAGTTCATTGTTTTCTTTTGAAATTGTTCAACTTACTTCTAAAATAAACAAACAAATCACTTCTACAAGAGAACAACTAGGGATTTATATTTTTTTCAGATGCATCAAAAATAATTTTTAAAGCATTTTGTTGCAAACTTCATTTAAACATCAACATTTGGATTCAAATTATCAACTGAGTAAAATAAATTAGTTTAAACTGCTCAACTCGTTGCTTTAATTTCCAAATATATAATATATATCTTTCCAAATATATATGTACGAACGAAATAAAAAAAATTTAAATTGGAAAAAAAAGGAATTATAATTATTAGCCAACAACAGAAGGTCATTTAATATCAATGCAAGAATTAATTTTTTGATGAAGCAAACATTTTTAATATTCACAGAAATATAATCCGGCCAATTTCTGTCTCGTCTTTTCTTTTGAGTAAACCATTATTTTGTGTTGTAAACCTATTAGTATCTTAAATTATAAAATAAACAATAAGTAACAAATAAAGTCCCTGTGATAGAAGAAGAAACATCACTATTCTCTAAGAGTGCATAGGGACGGTTGATGATTAAGATTAGTTAACCAAAAAAATGAAAATTCGCGAGTTGTAATTAAATCAATTACAGTGTCATTTTTAACAAATTTTGTCAACTTTTATCGGATTTTGCTTTTTATTTAGTTTTTATGATAAATGTATGATTTTTTTAGTTCCTGTTAATTATAATTTTTATGGCAGAGACAATGTTCCCAAGAAACTGTGTTTATTGGTGCCTAAACTACGCTTTATAAAAACTAAAAATCTTATTTTCCGTATGAGACAAATGAAGAAAAAAACAATTGAGAGAGTCTAATATAATTATGTACAAATTAGACAAGTTTATATATTTAGTTTCCTTCAAATATGGCAAAGAAATCAATTTAAAAAATGTTCTAAAACATTAAATTTTAGCTTTAACAAATTAATTTTAATTATTTAATGTAAATTAATAGTATAAATTTCTTTCTTTTTGAATACTTACAGTGTACTGATTACAAGAATCCTTTAATAAGAGAATTCGCATACTATTAACAAAAGGCTATTTTTTAAATTAATCAGCAGAATTTGAATTTTTTTAACTATAAATATCTATGGATCTTATATTGCCTTATAAAGATCCATGATTTTCAAGTAATGATAAAAGAAGTTCATACTTTTTAAATAACAATACAAAATAACAATATTTAGTTACCTTTATTTTTACAACTTTAAAAATATAGTCATTGCAATTGTAAATAATGAAAAAATGAGCAATGAATCTAACTTCTATTCTTAAGTAGTTGATAATGAAATAAACAAAAGCTATTTAACTTTTACACTTAAAAGAAGGAAAAAGAAAGAATATATATTTAAATAAATTGCGTTGTCGCTTATTGTGCCGTGTTATTTTTTGAAAAACAATTTAAAGCATCCATTTGTTCTTTTAGAAGAAATGCTTGAATGTTCTTTTGCAATTTCAAAGCTTAATTTTTTATTGAATAAAGGATGGATAATTATCCTTTCTATATTTTACTAAATAGATTTGTTCTCCTTTTTATTTGCTTCTCTTTAACTGTTATCTTCATTTTTTCAACTGCATTATCTTTCATAGTTGTAAAATAACTCTCTTTAATTATAGATGCGTAATTATCGGCAGAGAATAATTAATATGAATCAGTGTGTTTGTTTCAAGATTAATTACTGAAATATAATTTAATATAAATTATTTTTTATTAATTGCGTTATACGATTCAAAACTTGTGATATAAGTGAAGTGGTTCACTAAAGATAAACCATTAAAAATATTTCATACACTTTAAATTCATTCATTTTTTAAGTCCAACTTTAAGAAATTGAAAAAACATATTTTTGAACTACTTTGATTAAAAATTACTACTTATACTTCAAAACTGTTTTACTGTTCAGAAAATTTATTATAACACTAAAATTTCGTGTAGTCTTGAAAAAAAACATTTCGTTAATACTTTATACAGTTTCCGTAAATAAACGCAGTTCAGAAAGATGACTATATAATTGACACAATAACTAAAAAAAAGCGAAACAAAATTTCTCTGTAAAGCTAACATATAGTGCATTGACAACGTTATTTGTCTGAATTTCACAACTATATATCTTTTTATTGCTCACGAAATTAATCTTTACTTTTCATACTGACTATTACATGCAAAATTAATCTTGAATAACCATGTATTCAGAAAAATAATTATTTAAATAATTAATTTACTTAAGTAATTTATGCTATTAAATGTCAATAAAACTTATTTATTATACACTGGTTATCATAAATTAAGGAAAATTCACAAAAATCGCGATAACTCAAGAAATTACACATGGAATTTTATGAAACTTACCCACAATATACAACACATAGTAAGGTATTAAACAACATAAAAAGAAATTATCAGACATTAATAGTAGTATAGAAATTAGCACATGTATAAAATAAACAAATTGGAAGTATCGGTTTGCAATAGAAAAAGTACCTTTAATATGGAATATGATTGCCTCTAGAAGCAATACAGCACAAACAGCGATGTGTGATGCTTTCAATTATGCGGTCTATCAGTTCAATAGGAAGTGAGAGCCATTGCTCTTGTAAAGCAGTTGCAAGCGTGGCAAGGGTCTGAGGGGGCGGATTGATGGCAGATACACGCCTCCCTAGAGCATCCCAAACGTGCTCGATAGGATTCAAGTCCGGGGATCGAGCTGGCCACTCCATGCGAGTAATTGTTTCCTGTTGAAGATAATCATCAACAATGCGAGCTCTGTGTGGTCTTGCATTATCGTCCTGTAACAGGAAGCAATCACCAATTGCCCCGGCATATGGGCGCACATAAGCATCAAGGATGTTGTCTCGATAAACCTGAGCATTCACGGTTCCCCTTGGAAAGACATGGAGGTATGTGCGCCCTCCTAAGGATATGCCTCCCCAAACACAGACACTGCCTCTTCCGTATGCATCTCTTTCACGGATGTTTGATGGATGATAACGGGTCCCAGGTTCTCTCCATATCAAATAACGTCTACTGTCACTTTCTAGACTAAACCTGGACTCATCCGTAAAGAGAACAGGCCTCCATTGATCTGACGTCCAGTGGACATGTTGTCGGGCCCACTGCAAACGGTCTCTCCTATGGCGTGATGTGAGCGGCACGCAAATGGCTGGTCGTCTCGCATACAGACCACCTTCGTGGAGCCTTCTGCGCACAGTTGACGTTGACACCAACCTTCCGGTGGCTGCAGCAAGAGAGGATCTAAGATGTGTCGGAGTAGCGGTTCTATTCCTGCGTGCACTTAATGTCAAATATCGGTCATCGGCACTGGTCGTAACAGTTGGCCGTCCTTGACTGAACCTCCTAGATGCCGAATCTGTGGTTTGAAATTGCCTCCAAAGTCTATGAACCACAGATGGACTCACATTTAGCCATCTGGCCACTTCTGATTGACTCTGCCCTGCCTCTAGTCTCCCGATGGCTCTCCATCGTAGTTCTTCAGGCAAATGATGCCTAGAGGTCATTATTACGAATTGGCTATCTCAGATTTTCAATGTCGCAATCACAGTAAAATTTGTGTGCTTTCTCTCAAACTTGGACTTTTATGCTCCAGGCAGATGACGTAAGCCGAGTGCAGCGCCACTAATTTGCATATTGCAATTTTACTCAGCTACTCTTAGTGGACAACATATGCAAATTTTGCACGGTTTGGCTTACTTTTGAAAGAGTTATCGCTATTTTTGTGATTTTTCCTTAATTTATGATAACCAGTGTATTATAATACATTAGTGTTCTTGCTTGAACGTTATTTTCGACAAAATATTTTGTAATTGCATGTCTTTCAATAACTATAAACTGAACAAAACTAAACTCTGAACATATTAATTATTTTTGTCATGAATAAGAAGGCGTTATTTGGGGATCATTTCGGTAAATCTATTAACTGATTCCACTATGAATAATTTTTTTAAAATTATTAGTATCGTGGTTTTCAAGCATTTTATGTTTTAATATTGTAAGAGTCTCATTTGTTTCCTGAAATCAACATAAAGAGATTAAAATACGAGGAGCATCCAGAAAGTAAGTTTCCCTATTTTTTTAAAAAAAAAACTCACACTTTCAGGAACATATTTATTGGCAACAAGTACCGCAATGCTTCAGCAATTTTTCAACATAGCCACCACCAGAATTGAGACACTTGTCGTATCGTGGGATCAACTTTTGTATCCGTCTGTCGTAGAACTCTGCCGCCTGTGAATGGAACCAGCATGTGAACAAAATCCTGATATCCGAACACAAAATTCAACGCTTAGGACGCTGTCGGTACGGAAAGTGGTGTGCAAGGTGTTCTGGGACAGGAAGGGCATTCTGCTCATTGACTTCCATCCACGTGGTGAAACAGTAAACGCTGACCGTTACTGTGAAACACTGCGGAAATTGCGACGTGCCATTCAAAATAAGAGGCGCGGAATGCTTACTGCTGGTGTTGTGCTCCTCCATGAGAGTGATCTTGCTCCCCGCGATTTTCACGTTTTCTTACACCTCAAGAAATTCCTGTCCTCCGGTGAACGTTTTGGCAACGACGAAGAGCTGAAGACGTCTGTCACACGCTGGTTTCATTCACAGGTGGCAGAGTTCTACGACAGAGGGATACAAAAGTTGATCCCACGATACGACAAGTGTCTTAATTCAGGTGGAGCATATGTTGAAAAATAGCTGAAACATTGCTGTACTTGTTGCCAATAAATATGTTCCTGAAAGTGTGAGTTCTTTTCTTAAAAAAAATAGGGAAACTTACTTTCTGGCTGCTCCTCGTATTTAAAAAATGAAGTTTAGTTACAAAAGAGAGAAAACTATGATCACATTATTGTGATCATAGATGCAATTATGTGTGTGCAATTACGAAGTGATTAAAGGTGATCATATGCAATTATAAAGTGGTCATATGAGATCATATGCAAAAAGTGATCATATGCAATTATAAAGTGATTGAATGCTCATATTTTCTGAATGGTCACTTACAAACTCCACAACATTTCAATTCATGCAAACATTGCTTCCATTGATGTTTATCCTCTTGAAGTCCTTCAGAATTCATATCTATATTAAAAGCACCGTTCAAGACAGCAATTATAAATAAATCCTCAATTGGTAGACGAAATATCCTCAGTGGTAGACGGATCATGTGTTAGAGTCCCCTTGCCGTCAGGCTAACCGTGGGAGATTCTCGTGGTCTTCCTCTCCATGTAACGCAAATGCGGGCTAGCTCCATCAAAAAGTCCTCCACGAAGAGCAAATTTTTCCCAATACTCGATCCAGGAGTTCCCTTGTCTTCTGGATTGAGTTCAAGGTTACGGAGTTGAACATTAGTAGTCGTAAACCCATAAAATTGGGTTGACTGTTCAACGACGGTTGCAAAATAAAATAAAATACACGCTGGTGAAAATAAAAATAAAAACTCAGTCTGGTAAGCAATCGATACCAAGAAGTTCCAAAATTATCATTTGCTTTTTTTTATTAGTTGATCTAGTTGTACGGTTTTTTTCATCAATGTTTATGTTAACCTTATTTTTATAACTCTTACAATTCTTTATTTATGATTATGCAGTTAATCTAGTCAAAATGTGTGTGTACGTGAAAAACCTAGAACAACATCCATTTTGTCTATGGGCAAGAAACAATAGTGGATATTTAGGACCCACAAATGAGAAGAAAGAATAAAAGGAAGAAGTAGTCTGTACTTTTATAATTATACCAAGTCATTGGGGCTTAAAGTTAAGAAATTATTAGGGTTTAATATATAAAAAGTTTTGTGCTTAAATATATTTACGCAAATGCCGCGCTAATGCTAACTGGATAAAGAAGGTTTTGTTTCCTATAACTTTTTTACGCTAAATAGAATACGCAAAATCAATAGAAAATAAAATCAATAATACTGAATAGTTCTAAAATTGAAAACTTTTTGATTTTAGAAATTGCGAATTCGTAAATCTCAATATTTACACGTCCCAAGGATGAACTAAATCAATAACTTGACTTCAGGCTGCCACAATACCCTAAACTTTAAACGCATGAAACTTTCATAAGTCTTTTTACTTTTGAACTATTCTATTGAATTAGTTTCTATTTCATTACTTGAATATACGAGCAAAGCTCTGCTTTCTTATTTGGCTGTTCTTTGATTGATTTCTTGTTTTGTATATTAAAACTTAAACATGACTTTTAAAAAATATATCTTTAATAGTTTCTCTTTAATATAAGGATAAAACACAAAACAGAATTTGTCAAAATACTTTAAACAGCTCAAAATGCTACAGAAATGTTCAAGAGAAATTTCCTTAACTGGACTATTTACCAATAAATATTTGGACACGTGTGATTGAAAAGAAAAACGAACTTTATTCATAATCAATAGTTGGAAGAGCCTCCACGAGAGGCAATTACAGCGTGAACCTTCCCGGACATACTTTCCACAAGTCCTTGTGTGACGGTTGATGATATTTTCTTGGAGAAGACATACAAGTTCCTTCACCAATTTTGGACGGGTAGTGCACCCCTTAATTCGGCGATCCAACTCGTCCCAGAGGTTTCTCGATAGGGTTCAGGTCTGGCCTCTGGGTAGGCCCGTTCATTCGATTAACCCCTTTGGCACCATACCAAGCCTTGGTGACCCTCGCAACATGACAGCTGACATTGTCGTCCTGGAAGTAACAGGGGTCCACCCCGTAAAACTGCCACAACGTAGGATGCACATTGTCATCCAAAATAGTGCAGTAGGCATTTTGCATGGGGCTAATGCCGATGTTGTTCCCTACATGATATATACCGGTGAAGGGAGTGACGTATCACAGGACCGCAGATATAGTCATTTGCATAAGTGTCCAAATATTTATCGGTAGATAAAAACCTCATTGACGCTTCTGAAAAGTATACTTTAAATACATGCATATAGAGTAAAAATATCCCAGAAAAGTTTTTCGTCAAATTTTAAAAGGTTATACACTGTCTCAAGCTAAGAAAAAACCATTATGTCTATGGAGAGAGCCTGTTTGCATCTAAGTGCACGCTAACTAGATGCCAAGCTCCAAGCGCGAATGAATATCAACATCTTCAACTCTTGCAAAGATGCAGCACGGCCTTCTTTTGGCTTGTAAAACGAGTAAAATTTCTGTCCGAAAAGTTTAACTTTTAAAAGCTTTTATATTGCTTTGAAAGCATAATTATATAATTTAATAGCTAAATAAAACTATATACAGTTGCGGATAATTACTTAAATCCTATACCGTGATGGACTTTTCTTAACTTGCAACGGAATATAGTGATAAATCTTAACTCTGAATGCACCAGTAAAATATTTTTTCTAACGCTCTGGGTGAACTAATTGTTGTACAGAGTTGCTAAATTAACGTAAAGTACACAGTAAATTATGTTTTACAGAGATGCTAAGTTAAGCGTCATGAATCAATTATTTTTGTCGTAAATTAATGCTTCATAAAAGTATATACAATTTATGTAATATTTTGTTTTTATAATTACAAAATATCATCAACTTAGATTTTTTAGAATAAAAATAAAAGCGTTTTTAAAACGTTTTGAATCTTTTAGTGAAGTACGAAACGTCATTGGAAATTATGCATAAGCCGTAAATGAAACTACTTCGATTCTGTGGGTTAAAGTAATCCCAGAAATACAAATTTGAAACAAATATAATCTTAAGCAATTGCATCAAAAACAGCATATGAAACTTATTTTTTAGAAAAAAAATTTTACATCGAAAACAATTTATTCAATATGTTGCTAAATTGTTTCAGAAATAAACAAATAAAAATATGCAGTACCATTTCTGTATAACTTTTTCCTTTTTTTTTAAAGGTATTCTTTGTTTTTCTATCATTCTTCTATGCTTACTACTTTAAGAAAAATATCCAGAAAGCAAAAAGGGACAATTTATTTCTATTTATGGCAAGGGGTTTTTAGATTACAAAACAAAGCATCCTGGTTTGTTTCCAGAAATTTTTCCGCATAAATACTTTTCTTTTGTCCCTGCAGATTAATACCAAGCAAAGAAAAACATGCAAACAAGACTTGTTTCTGAAACCCTCAACTGAAGTTATTGTCAGAGAATGTTACTTCCAATAATTTTTTTTTTTTCGTGTAAAAAAAAACCCTATGCTGATATTTTAGTTTTTCTTCTATTTTACTTCAGATACTGTATTTTGAGAAAGACAAAGCTGTTGTGGTAATCAGCCAATACTTTTTAATATTTGGATTTTTTATAAGAATCTGTCCTCAGCTAAATTGAAACATAAACCATATAAAAATAACTAAGCATTTAAGCGCTAAAAATATAGATAAATTGACAGTTTTTAGTGAAACAAATTTGCTGATTTTACAGTGTTAAAGCAATCAAAAACTCACGAGAACTGCTACTAACAATTTTATACACATTTGAATGAAAATCAAATGACACATGCTTTTAAAAACTAAAATTCTTTTAATAACGCTATGGCTGAATGCTTTTCAGTGCATTGAATGTCGATGGTTCACTTCTGATTGAACTAACTATATTTTTCGATTTTTGGAAAAATAAAATTACTATTATATCTTAGGATAATAGCCATTATTTAAATACGTTTATCAATAAAAATGTCTTATTAAACTTTTATTTTATGAGTTAATAAAAAGACATAGGATATTAATTACACTTGTGAACTGTTATGAACTGTTTTAATTTAAAAACTGAAATCCTTCGTTCTAATTTTTAAGAATAATTCTAAATGTTCTACTTTATATTTAACTCTGAACATTAAAGTTATTGTCATAAAAATGCATATAATTCCTATGCTTCATTCAGTGATAATGTGTAGAAAATTTTATAGAATATTGAATATTGAAGTACGTATCATAATAATAAATTATCTGGGAAATAAATAAATAGCATCAATAAACTGAAAAGGAAGTATTATAGTTAATAAAAAACTGCAAAGTCTTCGAAAAATATAGCCATCTACATATTTTTGAAGCCTATGAAGTTTTTAATCAAATATATGGTTTTGTTGATTTGAAATATGTTGAAAATTTTCAATGTTCAAACTTTTTAGGCTTACATACGTAGATTAGTTCGCCTACCTTACGTCTCAGAAAGCACGGGTATAAAGAAAAAAAGAAAAATTCGCTTTTTGAAAACACTATTCAATATCAACGAAAAATGTCCAGAAATTGAATAAAATCTTTGAAACTGCCATTATGCATCTCACCCTTCCACAATGACAAAAAAAATAATGGTTAAAAATACCAGAATATGGTAAAAGTTGTCGTGATTCTGACTCTATGCAAAAAACCAAAAAGCTCGAGTAATTTTTACCGAAACTCATGGGTAATGATTTCGGTAAAATTAACTATTAAGTATGATTTTATAATATATCATAAAATTTGTTAATTTTATTATGATACATTAAAAATACCAGTGACATAAATACCAGTTATTCGGTTAAATTTACTTTTCAGTTTTTGTATGTTTTACTAAATGTGTTTGCAAGCCAGAATTTCTCGTAAATCCTTACTATATGAACAATAAAATTATAAAATGAACGGTTTATCTGCCGTATATTTTGGGTTTTATTGCCAAAACTAAGGCTTTTTTACAAGAAATATCATTACCATACAATTTGCCAATTTTTTTTAACGTGCATGAACTGCTGCTATCTAAATGTTGCACAACTAATAGATGTTTAACTTATAACTTGATCTTTAGAATATATGTGCAATTATATAAATTTAACTAAATTTTTAAATAGCTCTAACTGGAAATAAATTTTCCACCAAAATAAAGGTGGAAATATTTATTTGTTTATTAAGGAATGCAATTGTAAAATAATATATCCAGAGATCTATTATTAATATAAGAACTTGAAGATATGACGCGTCACGAATAATCATTTGTAGTAATTAATTAGCAGTAATTTGTAAGAAAATGCCTTTTAATGAAATAAACGCATAAAATCAATAATTAATTGTCTATGATCTATACAATAACGTATAAAAACAGCTTAAGTTATGGGAAAAATAACATATATCAACGTTGCGTAAGATGCACTCTCACTGTAATCAATTAATATTTATGCATAAAACATAACAAAAAATTGTTTAGTGCTAAAGCAAAGTTTCCCCCGTCGCAACTTCAATCCTTTCCCTAAGTAATAAATTTTACATTGAATTAATTTTACATCAAAATGAAAGCAACATTATTTATTCGATAGTAACTCAATGCGATAGTAAAATAGTATGACAAGAGGTATATTAATAATTTAAAAATTTAATCATATGACTGATCACGAATAACGCAGTATAATGAAATATCAACGCATTGAATAACATTTTTTATTGCATATAATATATGTAATGAACGTAAAAATATGACGTAAGAATTATAAAAATTTATGAAGAATGTGCAAGGTAGGTAGCCTTCACATATACACTCAGTGTATTTATCTGATATTTCTGTTAGATGGGACGAAATTTCCTTGCATAGAGCGAAATTTGATGCGCTACAAACTTCTCAAGTGTAACCTCGCTATTTAATTGCTTATAACCATGGACATTTAAAATTTGTTAATATAATAGTTCTCTTAGCAATTAAAATCAAGATTTTAGTGTTCGGAAACTTTGACCCAAAAACATCAAATGCTTATTTTTCACAGAGAAAAAAATTATTTGATAAAATTTCCGTACAGAATGGTAGTGACATTTTTGGATACAGAAAGCATAATTCTGGTAATAAAAACCAAATTATATGGCCATTTATTTGTGTTTTTTCAGTTCAACGATTTACCGAAAATTCTGGTTTATTAATTATAATTCTTATTACCGCACATTTTGTAAAAAATACATAACTGAAGTAAATTTAACAGAATAAATGGTTTTTATACCATACTCTAATGTAACATCATACATTTACCACATTTCACCATACTTATCATACTTTATCAGATACTAAAAAACCATATTTTATTGCTCATTTTACCAAAATAATTACCAAATCGCTTCGGAAAAAATTATCGAGATTTTTGGTATTCCCGCAGAGCCAGAAAAATGGTAAATTTTACCATACTTTTTTATAAGTGCACAAGTGCACAAGACTTTATCATATAAGATTGCTGGTTCATTCTCAATCCCAACAATTGAATTAAACAAGTAAGCACACATAGAGTCACAAATTAATATTTGAGTGAGATAAGTACAAAATCATTATCTGAATCATCTGTCAAATCACTGGAGAAGAAACCGAGATGAAAAACATCAAAATTTGTTTTATTGAATGGTGAAACTTGTTAATGTTTCTAATAAAAAACTTTTCGTGTCTCCTTGTTTTCTCTAGCAATCAAGCAAATTCAGAAATGTTTTTAATCGGCATACTTTAGTTATAATTCGTTGAATTTAAATAGAGTCTTTTTTTTTAGCTGAAATAGGAATTTGCAAACTATTATGCGTTAATTTTTAAATTCCTTTTTGGCAAGTATTCTGAAGAAAATATGTTAAAGTAATGTTTAAAAAAAATGTGTTATAGCCACGAAACACACTGTTTTCTACTTATTAGAACTCAAGGCTATTGTAAGGACATTTGTAAAAATGTGTATAAGGTTGAAAGATAATTTTTCTAATTTGCTACTTTTTAGCACTTTTTTCTTTCAAACTTTATTGATTGTAACAAGTTCGACTGTTTTAGATTTTTTATATTTAAGCCAGCCTTAAATGTTTTTCCCATGGTAAAGAAAAAATTTATTAAGTTTTCTATATTTCATAATTCAAATAAAACACATAAATACAATTGTATTCATAAGGCTTTTCTTTAAATCTCATATACTTTTTAGAACTTTTTTCTTTCAAACTTTATTGATTGTGAGAAGTTCGGCTGTTTTAGATTTTTTATATTCAAGCCAGTCTTAAAAAATGTTTTTCCTATGACCAAGAAAAAATTTATTAGGTTTTCTTTATTTAATAATCATAATAAAACATATAAATACAATTGTATTCATACGGCTTTTCTTTAAATCTCATATAAGTTAAATTTTGTTTTATTTGTTTATACTGTTTAACCATATTATTATACCTCTTAAAATTCATACTATGGTTCAATTTGAACGTAAACTTGCTTCAATTCGGTTCTTTTTTTAAAGGTTGACGGGGATTATTGCCATATGTTTCAAAGTATTAACATAGTGGTTCGGCATTCTGAAAGTATGTTTTCTTCTTTTTTTTAAATGTCACAAAAAGTTTATTTTAAGCAAAACATTTTTCCTGATTCTTTAATTGATGCAACATCGATATAAATACTTTAATTGGGAGATTTCAGCTTGAGCAACTAAGTATTAATCACAGAAAAAACTTTATTGCTTACATTTCAGCTAGCAAAATTATTAATAATACAGAGGGCAAAGTTTTTGTTAAAAAGAAAAAAATTACAATTTTATTTATTACACATGCTCAACGATTTTCAAATATTTTCTTTGACTTAGTGTCAAAAAAACTTTAAAGTTGCGAGCAAACTATGATATTTATTTTCTACTTTATTCTGACAGAAAGAGTAGCAGGAGTAGATATAAATTCCTTCAAAATCAAATATAGTATTTCGCCTTTGAAGTACATTGCTCTTCCATAGTAATAAAATGTCCCTAGAAAAAAACATGGCTCATCGTTTTTTTTCATTCTAGAATTTTCTTGCTACCTGCCATTGAAATTTATTTTAAGAAGTGTTTCTTTTTATGAAAGAAATGAATAATTTTCATTGTAAGTAGGGTTTTAAAAAATGAAAACAAATATTTGCTGTTCTAGAAGTGTTTCAGAAAGAAAAAATATTTTGGCACATTTTTTTAAGTAATAAGAAAAATTTTATGTGTTAATAATATTTTATTAAGCAAATTTAAGTTTTGTTTGAGTTTTGTCATGTTTGTATAGAGTTCAGCTTCTAATATCCGAATGTTTTAGTTAATTTATTTTTGTCTGCTCCTTCTTCCAAAGAAGCTTCTAACGTTGTTGAACATCGGCCAATATTCATCTACACTGGTGAAATAAATGAAGAGAATTTGCATATTTTATGAAATTTGCATAAAAAAACTGAAATGAATGTAAAACCACTGTTTCGAGACAAAAATGCAAATTTTGTACATCAAATACGTAAGCGTACACGTGTGTATAGGTGGAGCCAGTAGAGAAATAGGTTTTATAAGTGGGTGTAAGTTAAGATGCATTTCGTTCGCTAGCACACCTCGACGAATTTCTTGGTGTTATTTTGCAACAGTAAATTGAATTCAAATTGTAAGAGTAAAAATGAGTAACCACCAGAGTTTAGATGATGGAATAAAGTTGAGAATTTGTGGGGAGGCTAGAAGCAGACCAATCCCAGGTCCAAATTTCTTAAAAGTTCAATTTAACGTCCAGCGTCGTAAGTAACTTATGGAAACAGTTCCAGGATACCGGACCCATCAATTGAAACCCTAAGCAAGGTCGTCTAAGAGCCACGACGGCCAGAGAAGATCACCATCGTTTCATTATAGTGAGGCGTAACAAAGGGGCTACGGCTTCTCAGCACTCTCGTGACTTGTATGCAGCCACAGGAACCCGTGAATCAAGGGTGACTGTTTCCAAACGACTTCATGAGAGAGAAAGTTGTTTGCAAGAAGATATGCTGTATGAGTCCCGCAAACTTTTATGAACAGGAGAGCCCGTTCAGCATGGTGCAGAGCGCATAGAGATTGGAGTATGGATCAATGGGAGGTCGTTCTCTTCACTGTTGACTCCCGATTCAGCCTAAACACCGATTCTCGCCGTACGTTCATTAGGAAACGTTCATATGGTACGCTCATATCGCAGGTTTAATGGTCTGGGCAGACATCATGTGTTGGACGGCCGCAAACCTCTCCATGTCCTAGAAAGAGGCTCTGCGACTAGTGTGAGATATAGGGATGAGGTGTTGGAGCCTATGTTCGCTTTTTCAGGGGTGCAGTTGGCCCTGAGTTCATTTTAATCGACAATAACGCGAGCTCTTCTGGTGAACAAATTTCTAGAGAATGAGGATATTCACCGGATGGATTGGCCAGCCAGATCTCCAGACCTCAACCCTATAGAGCATGTCTGGGACGCTCTGGGAAGGGCAATTGCAACTCGCTACTCTCCTCCGAGAACCATCCAGGGAATGAAAACAGCGTTGTTGAACGAGTGGGACCAATTGCCACAGGAAATAATAAACTCTCTTATTTCAAGTATGAAATTACGCTACAAGGTCTGTATATCTGTAAGAAGGGACTGTACCCCCTATTAACCCTTTTTTTTCTTGGTTATTCTGCAACCACTGTTTCATACCTTCCAACTCCAACGAGTGTTACCGGCGATTATGCATTTAGATTACAATTGTTGAACGGTTATTTGTTTTGAATTGTATCAATGTATGTACATATAAAATTTCATTAAAATTGGTCCAGTAGTTTCTTACATCAGTGTATTATTGCTTATAGACTATCACTTTGCACTAAAAAAATTATCCCAATCAACTGAATCGGAAAGATATTACTTATTTAAAAACTTCATTTGGTTCAAAAATATATAAATTGGAAATAACAGTTGACATATTTCAAGCGTTTGAAAACAGTCTCCCATTTTCAAGACTTACCAGTCGTGAATGAGAAGAAACAAAAGTGATTTGAAACGCAAAATGCAAAGTTTAACGTAACGTAATTTTACTTTTTAAATTTCAAATCATTTTTTTCCTTTTTTTCTCATTCACACCTGATAAGTCCTAAAAATTGGCTCCTGCTTTTGAGCTCTTGAGACATGTCCACTGTTATTTTCCAATTTATATATTTTTGAAGTGAATTAAGTTTTTAATGAAATAATATCACTAAACGTACTTCGCTCGTAAAACTTTTAGTCTAGTTTACGGGTAGAGAAGTCACCGGTCGTGGTGTTTTTACCCAAGAGTACGTGACTGGACATAATCAGTCTGCAACGATGTATGTGTTAAAAAAGTGAAAATATCGATCATGTCACAGCAAATTACTCGACATTTATCCTTATCTGTATTTCAACATATTTAGAAAAATTAGTTTATTGACAATGGACTTGATCAGTTATATCTTAATAGTTATTTACTCATATCTTGTTTTTCGATTTTGAAAAGCATAATTCCGAATCGTGATTTTTAGTTCGCAAATCCAGTGAAAGATTCAGTGTCTTAGCTCCAATTTAGTTTTTTTTTTTTTTGTATTTAATCGTATCTCTGGAACTTTTTATGTGAAAATTGATAACCTTTTATACACCCAAATTAACCTTGCTTATTCAGAAATATTTCTTTACTAAATATAACTTTTAATATTTATTTCTTATTTTTATTAAATTAGGATTGAAATAATTTAAAATTATAAAGTGTACAAATTTTTATCATAATTTAAAAATATGTAATTTTACCCAACTTAAAATAGGGTGATTTAATAAAATTTAAATTGAAAAAATACAAAATTTGTGCTAAACTTTTCAAATAGTTTCTAAACAAATAATTTCAAAAATATCATGTTTTCAAATTTACATTGAACTAAATCATTCAAATTATGTATACATATCATGAGGTACTAATTTAAAATTTCAATGGTACAAGAAATTAAAACTTTATAAAGTATGGTATGTTAGGAGCTCGGTAATTTTAATTTCACTTTTTGCTTATTTTTCTATATCTTAAAGACTTTTAAACGAATGAAATACACTGTTCAAAGCAATTAAAGGATATTGAGCTTATAGATTGATCCTGCACCTGGAGAATTTTTTGAATAATTGATACATTATCGACAGACGTAGTAGGTTATATGAGATGAAAAGGATATTTGTTTGCAGAAAAAATGCGTTTTCTTGAGCATTTGAGTGCAAAAGGAGAAGAACAGAATCTGTGGATAGGAAAAAAACAAGTAAAAAAAGGGCGTTTCCTTAAAAGAAAATCGTTTTTAGTAGAGGGTAGGGTTTCCCGAACGGCAAGCAACGTTGAACACCTTAGAAGCATCTAGTCAATGATGTTAATAATGAGGGGCTGGGGTATTATGTCCTGCTCCTCAAGAAGAGCTCATGGATGTGGTAGGAGTTCAGTGATTCTCCTGCCTAGAATGCTCGAAACATGTTCGATTGGGCTCATGTCATGAGGGCAAGCTGGTCAATCCATTCGTATGATTCCTTCCTCCAAAGGGAAACCATTCACCAAGTTAGCACAATGTGGCCTGCAATTGTCATCCATTAAAATGAAGTCATCTCCAATTGCTGCAGAGTAAGAGAATACAATAGGTCTCAGGATCGCATCCCTATATCGGCGACTGGTAAGAGCTCCATTTCGAATGATATATAGATCGATGCAAGCATCAAAGGAGATGCCAGCATAGAGAATCACTCCCCCACTGTCAAATCTTACACTTTCATGCACGAACTCAAAATTGTTTCTAGTACCACGTTCCGGATGAAAATACGCCTATTATCAGGATGGACAGAAAAACGGGACTCTTTAAGAAAAAGAATATGGTGCCATTCATTTCTCCACCAGTTCACATGCTGCACGACGATGCCTGGCTGTTAACGCGACGCAGACCATTGGTCGGCGAGCATACAGACCTATAGCGTGAAGGCAGTTTCAAGCAATTTGTGTCGAAACTGCGGTGCCAGTAGCCGAGCGAAGGTATTATTGAGGACCAGTGGCATTTATATTACTGTGTCTTCGAGCCTTTGCCTTTAAATAACGGTCTTCATTGGGTGATGTTGCACGTCTACGCCCTTGCCCTGATCTTCCAGTCTCCAAAGACGGTTTGACATCCTGAAAATCACACTTTGTGAAACTCAAATAGCTTCTGCTACTTCAGCTTGTGTTTGCCCTCCTCCTTCTAACCGGCCAAAAACTCTCGAAGCTTCTGATTTGCTTAACTGACTTCGTTAAGGCATCGCACTCATCGAAACAACATTCTTACTGAATGTCTATCATTCTTTTCCGCTTTGTGTTACATTAAGTTGAAAGCCAAATCAAACAGTAGCTGTGGCTAAAGCGTCGTCTTCGGCGTCAAACTCAAAATTTGCATACTTCGAAGTTTGAAAACATGAAAAATTTGCATATGTGACTGTCTTCATCCATTTTATGCAACAACAAAAATTGCCTATACCGTTATTTTATACAAGACTTGCAATATCCTTTAATGGTTTTGAGCAGTATATATGTCATGATCGACCGCTAATATAAAACTTTCTAACTCTCCCTCGACTGGTGTGTACAACTACGGAGGTTATAGCATGCTACGTTGAGCCCGGACGTCCTTGGTTCGAACCCTGTCAGTAACTAACGACCATTTCTCTATCACATTTCTTCCTCCACATCACGTTTGAGAGTAGGCAGTTTGCTCAAAAATGAGTATATGTTGTTTCAATTTCGAATACATAAGGTTTTCAAATTCGACTATTGATTGCTTAGGGATTATTTTGGCACATTTCTGCTCAATTTTGAGAAACCCGTTTCACAAAGTATGGCTATAAAGGAGAACTATGCCTATGTTTTTAATTTCGTAACTTAATTAATAATTTGAAATAATTTATTAGTACATTTGAAGATGAATCCCTTGAACCGTAAAGATTAGATTTTAAATTTTGAAAATCTGAATTATTCGAGAGAACATTATATCATTTTCATGATATAATAAATAGTGAGACTAACAATTCAATCTGTAAAGCTAACGATTTCTTCCAATGACAGGAGATCAATGGAGTAATGTGTGTTGTTCTACTGATGGCCTGTGTTATAAAGAATTCGTTTGGTAAAATACTGCGGTGTCTATGCTCGTTTATGTCGCTCCTTATAACGCCCTGTTCTAAATGGTATTGCGAATTTGCGGGCCGAGATTGAAAGAGCTTCTTAAGATTTATATCAGCATCCATCTCAAGATATTAGAAAATTTTATGAACACACCACTAATAGCCTATATCTTTTAGAGTCCATTCTAAAAAGAATCACCGATGTATTAAGAAACGAATGGATCCAAACGATATAATAATGATAGTAGCCATTATCATAGCCTTTTTCTATCTGACAAAAGGTATTTGCACTCTTTAAATTTAAGACAGTTGTAGCTATTTATTTTTAGTCATTTATTCATGCTTAAGTGTTTTCACACTTGGAAAATGTATAACAAAATATTCTTGATAAATACAGTGCGAATAAAATACACTTGAGTATTCAATAATTTTAATTTAATCAAATCTTTTCAATTAAAAAAAATAAATTAGTTTATAAAACAGTTTTATTATTAAATTGCTTTCGACATATGACACGGTAAAGTTTTATCAAAAAACTGGAAAAACAACAAAAATAATTTTTACCTCCTTAAAACAGAAATGGTTGCTTCATAATTAGTTACTTGTTGATAGGAATAAAACGTAACTTAAAATTTTTTTTAAATATTAATTTTCTGTTTTGTATGTGAGCTAGAAAACTTTGTCCAGCTTATCGTGCGTCAAAATATTTCAAATACTCTACAACTGTTATCATCCGAAAAAGTAGTCTAATAAGTATTCCATCTTCACATCATTTTCATTTTACACTTCATTGAAATAATATTTGACAAAATAGCTTTGTAATCACAATATTATGATATATTAAAATATACGGATGTGAAAATATATACTATTAATTAAAATGAATTTAATTATGACTGAAAAGGTCAAACAATTTAGTAGCAATTTCAAAAAACTAATTCTTAAATTTCTAAGAAATAAATAACTAAATTAGAAAAATAAAAGAAATAAATAAATTACCATTAAATGGAAAAAGTTTTGCGTTAATTTCATTTTACATCTTACAATAAATTGACAAAATGAAGACAAAAAATTCAGTATTCTGAATTATTTTGCCTCCGGCTTCGATGCACGCATTAGAGATAGTATTTTGTCTTCAGTTATATGAAAACAAATATTCGATATGATAAATATTCTCTGCTGCCATTTTTTAAAATATATAGTAGAAACAGCAATCGATTTAATGTCTTGAATAATTGGTAAATACTATTATATAAAGATTTAAAAAGCAAACGATTTTAAAAGTAAAGGATATTTTTGCATCAGTCAATTAACCAGTGTTGTTGAAGCCACAATATTTATGATTGAGAGAAATATGTTTCTTTGATATTCCGCAATTGATTTGATTTTCCGTTAAAAAAATTCTGCCGTAGGCAATTATTGATAAAAAATTTAAATTGCTTGCTTTTTCTTTAAAATTATCGAATTTCATATGATTTTATAGGAATTCTTTCAACAACATTGAAATAATTCGTTATATACATGCCAACATCTAATAAAAAGTTTCAAAAGCTGCATGATTTTTTTAAAATGAGAAACCTCAATGTAAAAATTTCAAAAAAAAGTTTGAATAGTATTAACTTGCCATTACAAAGAAATATTTAAAGCATTTTCTGTTTGATACGGAGGGATGTAAAAATGCGACGCATTTATTTTTTCAAAAAGCAGCTAAATAACCGATAAATACTTTCCGAACGTATTCAGCTTTCTGCTATGGCATTAAATTAGCTACTAATTTAATGCCATTAATTTAATTTAAATTGTGATTTTTGATTGGATTTATGAAATTCATTTAATTCTTAGGTTCTTTATTCATTTGAACACCGTTTATTAACACACCGAATCAGTTTTCAGCCGAATCAAATTCAAATTTTATCCCAATTACATTAGGGATAAAATTTGGCTGCTGAATCGAGGTATAAACAACTCTCACAATTTACTAACGCGAGGCACCGCCTAAAGGCATCCAATTCTATAAGTATTTCCATAATATTTTTATTTAATCCTATTTCTTACATTCCATAATTTGATAATTTCTACTACACACAGAAGAAAGAAAAATTCTATCTTTATAATTTATCAAAGAGTATTTATGCATAAGCATTAACAATTTCCAGCACTTATTTTTTTATTTCGATTAAAAGGATTAATGTTACTTGCAATCCATATAAATAAGTATTTCATTCAACACAGAAACGCAAGAAAAAAATGGTGGGAATCAAAATATTAAAATAAATTACAATTTACTTTACAAAAAATACCTTTCCTTCCTAGATAAATAATCCCTAGAAACTAATGCATTAAACCATTACTTAATAAAAATTTAAAAAAACTTCATTGACTTCCAAAAATATGCATAGTGGAAATAACAGTTCAAAGCACACAAAAATAGGAGCTCATTTTCAAGACTTGCCAGGCGTGAATGAGGAAAAACAAAAGTGATTTTAAATATAAAACATAAAGTTGCCCACGAATAAAGAAGGATAAACAAAACTAGAATAACACAAGTAGCCGAAAGTAAAGATGAAAAAAACAATCATTGTCAGTGCGACCTTGAATCGGGCAGACTAGACACGATTTAAAATATAGACATAAGGAACGTGACAGGTACGTCAATTTTCAAGAATACGAGACATCTTGGTCACAATCGCAATTTAGGTCAATGTCAAAACTATTTCCTCCCCAGTCACATCAGCTCACCTTGATACCCTGGAATCTTGCTTAATTCACATGAGTACTGATTATGCTGTTAACGACATTACTTCGCCACCACATCTCCATAACGCAGAACATGTTACGGAACAAAAAAATATGATGTACCGTAATTTTTACTGCAATAGTTACCGTAAAATCATTGAATCACTTTCATTAAGTAAATATAACTGTAAACATTACGCTATAACATTTTATGGATGATGCACCCCAAGTGCCAGCACTTTATGTGCAATTTAGAGTTTCTTTCAATGGAGCAGAAGAATAAATACGGAGAAGTGTTATTTCTCATAATTATTGCACAAATGCTTTTATATAAATTATCGATGTAGATTTATGTTTTCACTGATTATAATAAAAAACATCTTATAACAGATTTAAATGAAAAGAAATAAGTATGAGTAAATAAAATCATGACAGATGAAAAAAAAATAAACTGTAGGGTGCTTATTTATAGCATAGACAGCATCAAATAAACTTTCCCTATTAAAGTTAAGATAGAGCTCTATTATGACTAGAGCAAAAACAAGCTTTGAAAATGCAGCGCGTGGATGTCAATGTTCATGAATATTATTTGCTCAAAGTTTTTATCAAGGATCTAAAGTAAATAAACATTTGGGCACTAAAAGTTATAAGCTTAAAAAAAATTTGAGAAAAAAATGTGTAACACATTTTTAAAATATGTTGTCAAAAAAACTTATGTAATGCAGACTTTCAAAGTGAGATATTTTCCTGCAGACAATCAAATAAAACTATTAAGAGATATAGATTTAATAATTTGATACAATTCCCTTCCGTTTTGTCACTGTCCAAGCTTCAGATTGTAACACAATATTTGAGAGAAAGATTTTGCGGAATATACTTGGTGGCGTAAATGAAAACAATAACTGGAGAAGGAGATTTAACTTTGAACTGTACAAGATTTATAAACAACCCGATATCATTTAATACATATAAATAAATAGAATGAATTGGATGGCCCACGTGATTCGAATAAGTGATGACAATACAATGAAAAAGAAACTGTTTTTTAGACCCATTGGAACAAGAAAGCAGGAAAGGCCGCGGTTGAGATGGGCAGATTCGGTGCAGTCTGATTTTCTTGCAAATAATGAAAAAAATTGGAGATCAAAGATAAATCGGAAGTCGATATGGAGAAATCTTCAGAGGAAGGCATTGGCCCACATTGGGCTGTCTGGCCAGCTGTGGTGATGATTATGATGAGATTTAATAACAAAAAGACATGCATCTAGAGTTAAATTTTTAAACTGGCATCCAATCCCGGATCAAATTACATTATACCCTGAAAAAAGCATACGCAAACATCCATTTTAATGTACATTTTATTGTTGCCCTAATTTATTCAATAATATATATTCAATTGCAGTTATCCAATAATTCCATAGCAAGTATTACTGAAAAATTTACGGTATACCAGATTTTTTTTGTGACGTAAACACCAAATTTTTTTGTTACGTAAAAAAGTACAGGCCTTCAGGATTTTAGTACATTTTCATCTTTATTTGATCCGGAATTTTTCGCAGAGTATGAAACAGTAAATTTCTTCATTCAGTTTCTAAACTTAAAGCATGTTATTCTCTTTTTTTTCTTCATAAAGTCAATAAAACCACAGTAAGATTTCTTTTAATACATCTAAAACTTTAAGGATCATTTGCAGAAAAAAGTAGTGCCAAATATATCTTCATAATGCGAATGTAAACATTTCTTTTCAGAATGATATACCCAATCCAAACAAGAAGCTACTTCTTTCAGTCAGTAAACACTCATAATGCTGCATTGGATAAACAGTAGGTATTTTATTTCGTTCTATATATAGCAGTTATTACTTTTTGTTTGCTATGAATAGCAACAAAACCACTACAGGTAATAACATCCAAATGTATTATACACATTACAAATAATTTATAAACAGTTTTGAAATCATTTTGCTAATTAATTTCTTTATTAGTTTATTTCTTTATTAGTTTATTTCTTTATCAGTTTTATTCTTTATTAGTTTATTTCTTTATTAGTTTATTATTTTATTAGTTTTTTTCTTTATTATATTTTTTCTTAATTAGTTTGTTTCTTTATTTCTTTCTTTATTTATTTACTTATTTATTTATTTAATTAATTATTTGCTTATTTATTTTTTGTTTTTTATGTATTTTTATCTTTGTATGTTTTCAATTATAAAAATGATAATTTCCATCCTGGTTTAACAACATTTCTGCCGCAAAGGATTTTTTTGTTGTCTAATGAAGTTTATAATAATTATTATAAACATTTTATAGTATCACATAAACAGATAGGTAATTGGATATTTTAAAAGTAGTCGGATATTTCATCCCATCCAATGTTGAAATAAATAATTAAACATTTTCATTCTATTTTCTTTTCGGAATTCAACTTAAAAAAGCATTTTTGCCTGGTACCGCTTAACTATGGTGAACATATTTTCATCATCATATCGGAAAAAAAGTGCTCAAAATAGTGACATTGATTGCGGAAATAAAATTAATTATTCATGAATACACAAATTTTACCAAATTTTCAAAACTGAGCAAGCAGGCTTGATTAAAGAATACATATTAATAAGATTTATGAAGTTATATTTACTTCTTATATCAGGCAAAATAATGTCTCGAAATTATGACATTGATGAAAGTAGGAAGATTAATTAATTTTTTTGTGCACAATCCTCACCGATTCTTTACAACTGAGCAAAGAGGATTTGATTAAAATATGTATATTTAAATAAAATTTATGGGGTTTAATTTATATGATTATTATATCAGGTAAAAAAAGGCTCGAATTAGTGACATTGATAATAGTAGAAGAATAAATTATTCTTCAAAAGACAATTTAACTAAAATTTTTAGAACTAAGCCAGAAGGTTTGATTAAAGAAAAGTTGAAATTCGCATAAATTATACCAATAATTTCATTTTAATTCAATTTCGTGCAAAGAATATTTCTTGTCAATGAAAGAGAATTTGAAGATACTACAACAACAAAAAAACTGTATGACGCACAACATTTTCAATTATGCATGATAAATCAAAGTATATTTCATGCAAGAAGCATCTTCAAGCATGCATATTTTTTTAATATTTTTTCTTTTCAAATTTTGTTTTATACTGTAAGTACTTTTTACAGCTAAATTCACTACAAAACCTGTCTCTTAGGAAACATTTATTAATTTTTTTGAAAGGTGCTCCAACTTAGTTCAAGCCACGGGGAGCCTTTGAATAAAAGAGTTTCTTAAAACTTTATAATTGTTTAGCACATTTCTAATTCCAGAAATGTATGAGTATTTCAATTCACTGTTTGGTTCATACAATAAAAATTTCAAATATGAAAAACATTTATTTTTTAAACTGTTTAAATATCTCCCTGCGTGTTAAAATTTTATCCATCAAGGTGCAGCTTTAAACTAAATTTCAGAACGTAAGATCGTTGTAAATTTTTTTATTTATTTAAAATATTTCTCGTGTTAGTTTTTCATAAGATAAACCAATGTATAATTTTTTTTAAAACACTTTTATTTACACTATACTGTAAAAAAATTCTGATCAAACTACGGTATAAAGTACCGGCACTTTGAGTGCATCATCCATAAAATCGATTTTTGCCGTAAAATATTATATCTTAAACTTTAGTAATATTTATTATATTTATTTAATTTGTTATATTTAATTAATACATAAGTAATATTTATTTAAATCTAGTTATTAAGTGATTTTACGGTATTTAGTACTGTAAAAATTACAATACATAATTTTTTTGTTCTATGTTCTGGTGGAAATGTATTTTGCGCTAAAATCGTAATTTGATCCAGAATTTTGTACAGTGTTCATGTATTTTAAATATGAAAAACGCTGCTTTTTCTCAAAAAAATGTTCTAGAGAGCCTTCTTCATCCCCACAATTAAAACTAAGAATAATTGAACCGATGAGTCAGAAAACCAGTCATCTCCACTTTTTTTCAAGATTGAGATTCTTGCACTTTTAAGTTTAGCTGACTTAAACACATAGTGAGTATACAAATTTTATGTCCTCCTACCTGCTATAGTATATTTTATGCTCTGAAATCTCAATTTAGTTCGAAGGCATGCCTCATCTTCGAGATGACCCGTTTTCGGAATAAACTTAGAAATATACTGCTAGATTGTTGCTTATGAAATTGCTCGCTTAACCTAACATGTAATTATTTAGGTTAGGCTTGTTACTTTGTTGATTTTTTTTAGAATGATTGATTCAGCAGAAGGTAGTTCTTTAAAGGCTTTAAGAGAGAAAATGAAAAGGGGTGAATAAAAGTAACTATTAACTGTAAAAGAGGTGATTACATATAATATATTACTTGATTTCAAAAGCTGTCGGACGGAGCATTATAAGAAGTGTTATCAAAATGCTCTTATGGAAAGACAAGAAATTAGAAACAATAGTTTCAGGTGCTACATTCTAGCAATTTTACTTCTAAAAGTTCTACGCTTTACGAAGTTGAAGCATCTCCTTTCAATGTTGGTTTATGCAAATTAATATTTACTCTGTATAAAAAAGTACCCTAAAAATCGCACCATAACCAATTAAAAAGGCATATTTTGGAAAAGTTTTTCTAAACCACAACAAAATCGGTGACATCAAAAAATCTTTTACAATATAAACCAAAACAGTTTTTGTCTTTATAATTATTAACGTATTTGCTTGTTAAAAGTGAAGTAAAGTGTTCGTTTTTAGGTTTCGTTCAGAAATCGGTCATCTTCAAATTATTTTATTATTTTTCATAATAATTATTTTTTAAATTAAAAATATAATTAATGTTTTTGCACAATTGCAATAATAATTTTGCATCCATCCATATATTAATATCATCTGCCGACCGGACTGTGTAAGGGTCAGGGAACTGGACTTGAATCATAAAGGTTCTTTGTTCGAATTCATGGCAAGGCATGGATATTCTTTCATTCTCTGTACTATCTATCCTTACTGTGGGAGCAACATTGGCCTACCCAATATGGTGCTCCTGAAAGAGTGGCCAAAAGTCTGCCCTTCAGATGCCTGTATTGATGAAATGTCATTCCCCAGGTGGGTATTGGAAAAAAAATATTTCAATATCAAAAAGTTAAAAAGGCTCTATATACCAAGCTGATACTTAACTATTAAATTAGTCTTTTGAATCTCCTGTAAAATTAGTTTTGTTGAAGATGACAGGTCTTCTAACTCATTGATTAAATTAATGTTGCTAATAATATAAAGCTTGACTATTAGCTGTATGCTTGTTTTAAATATTGTCTAAGTTCTATATAAATAATTCATTTAAAGGAATTAAAGCCAGCAATTTTAGGTATAGTTATTTCTAATTTTAAGCGTTATGAATTAAAATGATTGATTTGAAAAAATATAAGTTTTAATCTTGAAAAACAATTCAAAAATCTCGAAAATGAAGTAAAAACTTGGCCATAAAAATAAATTTTATATGTATTGTACTGTTATTTTTTATTGAACTTCACTGATTAAATATATAAAAAATAAACAAATGAAATAATAAAATTATATGTGTAAGAGTAAGAATAATTATTGCTATTTCTCTGTATTTTAGTCAAAACAAATATCGAAATAAATGTTTTATTATTATGAACAATAAAAATCAACATTATTTTCTGAAAAATAGAAGCATTTTCAAATATTTATTTGAAGAAATTACATTTTTCTCAAGCATACTAGTAAAAATGAGTAAGAAATTCCATTAACGGGTTTTTTTCTTCTTAAAGCAAACTAGAATAGTAGTTATTTCCATTCTTTTTTTCTTACAAAAGCAATTTGAGTTTATTTTATAGCAAACATCATTTTCTTTTTATAAGTGGTAATTGTTGACGTTTTATCTGTTCAAAATAGCATTGAAAATTAATTAATTTAGCAGCTCATTTTATTTCTTTTACTTAATTAAATGCCAATAAAAAAAGTATTTGCAAGAAACCTGTTATTACTAAAGAAATAAGATTATTTTTAATCAAAAATAACGTTATTTAAATTAGTATAAATCAAATATTGAAATTAAAATAAATATATTTTACTGTTTTTAAGTAAGATTTCTTTAAATATTCTAATTGATGATATATGAAAAATTTGTTCGTAATGTTATATGCATTATTTAATTGAATTTTAACGCAGTAATTTGCAGCCATTTGAATGTAAATATCACATTCATGCAATTTTAGTTTAATTTTTCATTAATCAGATTTTTTTTAATCACAAATAATGTAATTTAAATAAGTATAAGTATAATATTAAAATAAGAAAATTTACAGTTTACTGTTTTTAACTAGGGCTTCCTTAAATAATCTGATTGATGAAACATAAAATAAAATGTCAGTAATGTTATGTGCACTATGTGATTGAATTTTAACACAGCAATTTGCAGCCATTTGAATGTAAATATCATATTCATGCAATTTTAGTTTAATTTTTCATTAATCAGATTATTTTTAATCACAAATAGTGTAATTTAAATAAGAATAATTATAATATTAAAATAAGAAAATTTACAATTTACTGTTTTTAACTAGGGCTTTCTTAAATAATCTGAATGATGAAACATAAAATAAAATGTCAGTAATGTTATGTGCATTATGTGATTGAATTTTAACACAGCAATTTGCAGCCATTTAAATGTAAATATCTCATTCGTGTAATTTTTCATGAATCAGATTATTTATTATGGGGTTGAATATTAACACAGTAATTTACAGACGCGTAAATGCGAATATCACATTCACGCTACTTTCATTTAATTTTTTGAGAATCATGTTATTTTTAAGCACAAATTGTGTAATATAAATTAGTATAGTATTAAAATCTAAAAATATAACAATTTGTGGCTTTTCGCTAAGATTACTTTAAATGATCTAATTGATGAACCATAAAAAAAGGTTAGCAATTTTTTGTGAATTAAATGACTGAATTTTCACACAGCAATTTGCAGCCATTTAAGTGTAAATATCTCATTCGTGCAATTTTTCATGAATCAGATTATTCATTATGGGGTTGAATATTAACACAGTAATTTACAGACGCGTAAATGCGAATATCACATTCACGCTACTTTCATTTAATTTTTTGAGAATCATGTTATTTTTAAGCACAAGTTGTGTAATATAAATTAGTATAGTATTAAAATCTAAAAATATAACAATTTGTGGTTTTTAGCTAAGATTACTTTAAATGATCTAATTGATGAACCATAAAAAAAGGTTAGCAATTTTTTGTGCATTAAATGACTGAATTTTCTCACAGAAATTTGCACCACCCTAAATGTAAATTTATACTATTTTGTTTTGCTTTTTAAAAAATCTGTTATAACTGAGCATTTTTTTTATTTTCTATTACATAATGCAGCTACAGTTCTATTATTTTCAATTTGTGATCTAAATTTTCTATTAATGATATAATGAATTTTTATTTTAGAATCTAAAGGTAGATGATAAATTTTAATTCAAAATTATATCTTTTAAAGATATTTTAGTTAATATAACACTAGAAAAATTGCTTTTTGAATTCAGATGAATAAAATTTTTCAGATGCTTGTCAAATATGTGTTAAATTTAATTATTTTTCTTTTAGAATGCATTTTAAAAAACAGTTACATTGTTAGAATTTTCCTTCTAAAACTTACACAGTTTAAAAACCATGAATAGAAAACTATGCGGTTAACGACTAGCATGATTTCAAAGCCATCAAAAATACTTAACTAGATATGGGAAATAGACTATTCGTTTAATATAATAGGCATTGTTAGGTTGTAGTTGAGTAGTGTTTCATCAAATGAACCTCGAAATGTCGCTTAACTAGTTCATCTGGTTGTTTCACGGTTCGTGAGAGATGAGAATTACCGAACTTTTTTGTGTTAAGTAGCTTTATGGTGCTTCCATCTATGTGTGAATTAGAGTATCGATCTAATAGTCCAGGGTCACAAATTTAGGAGTGAGGACACAGGAAATTTTTCATGTGTTGAAGGGAATGTGGAAAATATTTGGGTATCAACGCTGGGACTCAAATCCTCATCATGTGAGCATGAGATTGGCAGATTAGCCCTCTCGGCTAAAATATGTACTCAGCCGCAAGGAATTAAGTAACTTCATTGGGTGGGCCTAGAAGGTGCGATAAAATTCTGGTTGTTTAACCTTATTAGGTGAAATCAGTTAATAAGCGGTTTTTCTCACAGTTAAAAGTTTGAATGCCATCTTATTTATGGTTATTTGACTGTTTTGTTTAAATATTGTTAAATAATAATAAAATTAATTATGATTTCAATTTCTGACTGAGAATTATGTCAATTGTAATTAAGTAAATGAGTTCACAAACAATACATATTCTATGAAAGTGACCACTATGGATCAGTGGTTAATGTATTAAGCTGTACGGTAATTACGTTACTTACCAGAATGTTTTCTACGTGTATATATGCTTAGTTAATTTCACCAGTAAATTTTATTTTAAATTGTACATTTAATTATTTGATGATTTAAATGATATATTTATAATGAACTACTCAGTATTTATTTTCAAACTAGACTGTTGCATTTTTTAATATCAAGAGACTTCTCCTCCAAGTGTGATTAAATGGTCTTTCATTTACAGAAAGCAAACGCTTTTGATATTTTAAACATGATATATTTAGTAAACTAAGTAATATCCAAACGGTTTAAACATATTAAGATATGCTGTCCGCAGGAGACTAAATATTTATGCAATGTTAATATTCCATAAGAATTAAATTCGAAGATATAGGTTATTTGAAATTTATTTTTTTATTTTGTATATAAATTTAATATACTCAAAGCAATCTATAGGGATATTTTTAAATTATCTTTGCAGGAAGAAATGAGGATTTAGGATAATTTATTCTACATAGAATAATAACTATAAGCTTTTATCTATTAAATATAACATTCAGAACAGAATTCCCGAACGATACATTTAAATATTTACAGGATAATTTCTCACTAAAATTGCAAGGGACATAAATTAAATATAATGCATTATTTAAAAAACAATTTTTAATTTCATAGATTATTTAAATTATAATTACTTTATACATTATAACATTATGTATTTGTCAGTCTATGCCTGAGCGTGGGAACATTAGGTAAGAAATACTTTGCTTAACATTTACGATACTAAAATAATTTATGAAGATATAACTGCTTGTTAAATTTATTTTCTTCTTTCAGAACAAAAATTACGAAGCTCTAATTTGCATTAAATTATTAGCATATTGTCAGGGTTTTTTTTTCAAGACATTTTAATTAGTATATCTGTAGGTTGTAAGAAATAACTTACCGAAGCAATAATGAATATTCTCATTTAAATATATGACTTTATAAATTATATATATTATTTTTTATACATTACCGTTGGTAAACAACCATCCCAGTTTTTTAGTTTACTACTACCAGTCTTTAACACTGTAGCCTTGTAATTTTGAATCCACATCAGAGAACTCCTTGATCAAGTATTGGGAGAAATTTGCTTTAGTGGAGGACTTTTCGATTGAACAAACCCGCATTTACGCTACACGAAAAGGAAAATCCTGAAATCCTCCCCCGGTTAGTCTGACGGCAAGGGGACTCTAAACCATGATCCGTCTATCACTGAGGATATTTTATGTCAACACTGTGGTTGGTGCGTGCCAGATGCGGAATTTGTATCAATCAGCCATCGCTGGGATAATTATATATTAGTAAATTGACTTGTTAACTATAATTGGTGTTTATAATTATCAACTTATTTTTACATCCTTCGGCATCCAAACAGATTTTCGTGTATTCCCTCCAGCCATATTATTGCATTCCTTTGAAGGCTTTCAAGTATTTTTAACCTTTCTTCCCACCATTTCACATTTTTCTGTAATTTGCAACATTTACTATATCATTTTACTCCTCTGATGTAATGATTTTTAAATTCTTTTAATGCTTTCGGATGATGGATTCCAAAAGAACTCCATTTTGATCTCAAACAGCGAAGGCTTTATTTTAATCAAAATTTTATTTTGTAATATTTGTTTAACTTACTATTTCATTCTTAAACTAGTAGGATGAGTAAGGAATATGCCTTTCCTTAAGAATTGCTTAATTTTACGATCTTTACTTTTTTGGTATGCCAAATTATTTACTTCAAATGAGGTAGTTTCAGTGTAAAATGTACTTTTAAAGCAAACAGCAGTTAAAAGTAATTAATCTTATAAATCTCATTATTTCATCATTATTTTGAACACACTCTATTGTCTGTGAAACACATAGGGTAAAAATTATCTTTTCTTTCTTACGCTTTACAGCCGTTTCTCAGCCAAGGGCCTTCTCAAACAGTTTCCATCAGATTGATCAGTTAGACGGCATTATTTTTCAGCCATTAACATGACTGCTCTCGGAACATTTTTCCACATTATCCAGCCAACTCACATGCTCTATTTCCTTCACCCGCCGTTTGAATTGTTTTGATTTTCTTCCATACTTGTATATGTCGCCAAACTATCTTGAAACAATTTACAGAATCCGTACAAGACCATTAGCTATACCATTAGCTTTATATTGAAGTGAGTGTTAGAGGAATCAGAAGAAGTTAAATTACTGACCATTGAACGAAAAATCTCAATAAATATTTTTGAAGCAGTAAAAGAAAGCGGTATTAACACACAAAACAGTGGTTTCAATTGTGTAAAGAAACACTTAATTGCAAATTAACACCAAATCAAGTGTTCATATATAATTTGAAATCTGTAGTTAAATCTATATATGTAGTTAAATCTACATGTGTAGTTATGTAGCCCAATAAAAGAAGAATGCTTACACCAAGCACAGGAACAACCACATCAATTTTTTTATACAACCGCCGTTGAACAGGTGACCCAATTTTATGGGCTTACTACTACTAATGTTTAACTCCGTAACTTGTACTTTTGAACCCAATCCAGAAGACAAGGGAACTCCTGGATCGAGTATTGGGAGAAATTTGTTTTCGTGGGAGACTTTGTGATGGAGCTAACCCGCATTTGCCTGACATGGAGAGGAAGACCACGAGAACCTTCCACTGTTAGCCTGATGGAAAGGGGACTCTAACCCATGATCCTTCTACCACTGAGGATATTTATTTCACGTCAGCACTGTGTTCAGTGCAAGCCGGATGCGGAATTCGTATCGACCGGGATTCGAACCCGATTTGCCTTATTGGAAGGAGAACGCTCTATCCCCTGAGCCATCGTGGCTCTACCCACATCATTTGTGAATTATTACGCATCGAAAAACACCAATTTTGGATATCGTCAGTGAGTGTTTGTATTCGAAAACGAAATTCCGTTAATTATCGCCACGCTGCTCTACAAAAACAGAAACAAAAACTCATTGCTACGTAACGCTTGCATCACTGTTACGCAATCTTTTAGTTGGGTAATAATTATATTTCAATACTTAAATATCTGTTAATTGTATTAAATAAATTTATAATACATAATTTCGAAACACATGTGTTCTGTTAAACCTTATTCGAATTCATCTTAATATTCTCCTTGCTATGCGTAATTTGTTGATTTCCAAGCAACTTTTATTTTATGAATTATAGTATGTACGTATGTAAAATTAACTGTTTTTATTTTAAATTCATTCGTAAAAATAACTTTACCTACATTATATCTTTTTGATTCAATAAACTTTACTGTAACTGAACGTTAAAAATAATGGCAACTACTTTACATCGAATCAAAAATTATGTTAAGGAACATTTCTAGTGATTCAAGACCATACATGGGAACGTTACTTTTTAAAAGTAACAAGTAAAGGCACAAGTACTTTAAACAAAAGTGACGAGTTAAAAATGAAAGAGTTTGATTTAAGAAAAAATAACGAGTAAAAATTACAAAACCAAAAATTAACGATTTTAAAGTGCAATTCAAGGAAATCGAAAATTCTAAGTACCTTAAATTTCATTAAAAAGTGTAAGAAAAGTAAAATTTTAATTTAAAAAGCATTAAATTTAGTAAAAATGTATAATATTTTCAATGTATGAGAATGTTACAAAATTCATTGAAACAGTGAACATTGAAAATATTCAGTAATCAAAATTTAACGTTTTCATATAAAAAGTGAGTTCTTTTTGTTTAAAAACTACCAAATCTTTAGAAATTTTCTTTTTAATTCCGCAATATGTAGTTATAAATTAATTTGTGGAAAAAATTCAATAAATATTATAGTTTTTGTTTAAAGAGATAAGTAAAAAAATTTAGTCCTATACAGATAGCCCCTTGAAATCCAAATAAATTAAAAATTATATTTCATTTCCATAAAAGTTAAAGAAAATAATTTCAGAGTTTAAAATATTGAAGATTTTTTTTAGTTTTGAGATATAAATATTCCGTATTGAATCCATTCAACAAAAATTGACGAAACAAAATTGATCATTCAGGTGGGGTGGTTGTTAATTTCTAGAAATTCGCCGTCAGCTATGCTGTGACCTTCGTCCACTTTGCACCCCATTGAGGTCAAATGCAAGAAAAGAAAAAAACTGCTTTCCTTAGAGAAAAACAATACATAATACATTAAATTTAGAAATTAATAAAAAAAGATTTCAAAAATTTCGAAAAAAGTAACGATCTCCTTCAACATTTTCGTTATAAATATTTATATTTCTTCCCAAGAAAGTAACGAAAAAACAATTAAAAGCACTTAATTGAAGAAGTAATGAAGTACAAGCAAATGTAAGTACTTTTTACTTTTACTTTCGTTACAGGTAACGAAAATAAACTGATTACTTACATATGTTCAAGGCATCGAGAACTGTAATTGATGTGTTGTTACATTCAGAATTATCTCTGGTGTTCCTCTATATAACATTTGTTATAAAGCAATTGCCATCATTTTTGGTAATGGGATACACTAATTTTTTTACAATGCAGAGGACAAGACATAATAAGTAATTTCCGTTAGAACATGAATATACTAATGTAATAAGAACGTTGTTATGTTTACGAAAAATTCCAATGTGGCAAAAAAACTTTGCGTTTTCAATCTTTTTAAAGAATTCAGAAAAATAAGTTTCTAAGTAATATTATAACTAAGTTAGGATTCTACCTTTCAGAAATATAAGCACAGAAAAAATCAATGCACAAAACACATTTTTTTATTAAAAGCAATCTTATTTAATTACCTGGCAGAAAACAATTAAGTTCTATTTATAAAGTTAACCGTAACATGTTTTTAAACCTCTAATTTGTTTAAGTATGTCACTTAGTACTTTCTTCAATTTTCTTCGAAAACAAATGATTTTGTTTAAAGTATTCTTGAACTGAAAAAATGAATGAAACAAAAACTTAGAAAGATACGGAGCATGTGGTAAATTTTTAAAATGTATGTTGCTCTATTAAAACTTGTACTAAAGTTTTTTTTATCCTAACTTTTTTCAAAATTCTTGGTGGAATAAACAAATCATCCTAGTTATATACTTTAAAATGAAAGAAGATTAAATTAGCATCAGAAAAATAAACTGATATTTCTTGGAATTTAAAAATGAAAACCTGAAAAACAATTAGGGATATAATTAAAATTTAACTTGAATGAAAAATAATTAGAACAACTCTATGAAGTTGATTGGGTAACAAATATACAAGTATAAATGTTTAAAAGAAACCTTTAAAAGCAGATAATTAAGGAATTTTTATTTATCTTTGAAAAATATATATACATTTATTTTTATTATGTTCAACTAATATTTATTGTCAAAACAATTGCTTTCGATTTTTTTTTCTTCTAAAAATTGGGCATAAAATAATTGAAAAATTTAAAAACACTGAATGAAAAGATAATAAAGTTATTGAATTATTACACAAAATATACATACATATCGCCAAACATTTATCTTATGAAATACGACCCTTAATTCCTTCTAATTGCAATTAACAAAAAAAAATTGTTTTGCGAAATTAGTTTTTGAAAACGTAACTGTTTTTTAACTGATTTTCGCTTTAATATTAAAAAAAATTGTTTTACTTTTTTTAATCTTAAATACAAATGCTTGAAGGCAATATAAGAATTTTGAATGAAAACAATATTTTGCTTTTCAGATAAAATATCATACACTTAATTAAATAAGCGTACATCTCATCTTAAAAATTTACCCTTTTTCATTCATAGCTATATTGTAATAGAAAATCCTTTTCGATATTTCTTTTTATTTTCAATCTTAGTGTCTAAGCGAAAGCTTATTCAGTTCGTTTATGATTGATTGTCAAACTGATTTTTTTCTGTAGTATTTAATTTTGATTTCGAAGATCCTCGAAAATTGAAGAAAAAAAACAATACTACATGAAAGCTTGTACTTGTTTTTTTTTAAATTGCTCTAGCAAAAAAGACACTTTAAAGAAATCTTATATTCCTAACATTACAATAAAAAACTAGCTCTTTTTTTTCCTCTCTAGAGCTGAGCTGATAAGGTGACTAGAAAAAAATTTAAAATACATCAAATATATCTAAAGTAATTTTACGTCAAATAATAATACATGAAAAATAATATTTTAAAAAACATCTTATATATTCTTTTATATTCAAACTATTTAGAAATCCTTTACTTGTCTTGAAAAAACACTTTATTTTTCAAATTATTTTTTAGATGATAAAATAAAATTATACTTAATTGTTTGTTTTTCATTAACCTTAAAAGTTTTGGAATAATTTTTCAAAAAGAAAAAATTTGAAGCATTTTTACCTAAATAAATAAATAATATATATGCTACTTTAAGTGCACACATTTTTTAGAGCATTCAAATAAAAATTCATATGAAATATATTTTCTAAAACTCTTTCATGTTTCAAATTTTCCGTTTTTTTTTTTAATTTTAATCATTTTTTTAAAATTGCAGGCTTATAACTAGCAGTTTTGCTTGGTTACTAAATTACGATCTAAAGAGCTAAAAACTGCCTTAACTAATTAGATTGCTGATATTCATTTATTGTCTTAGCTCTATCTAGTTATGGTTGAACTCTCTTTGAAATCACATATCCCTAGAATTTCACAAATGGTTGTCCAAAAACGCATTTTTCCGCATTGACAAGTTATTTTTGAAATCTATAGAAAATTTCTTCTAAATGTTTTAAATTCTCAGTTTTATTTTCAGATGAAACGAGTTTGTTGCATTTTGTGGTATTTAAATCCAGTTTTTAGGGTCACCACTTATGGTCTTGTTAATGCTTCTAGTTTAACATTAAAAAAAACTTCTCTTGTTAAAACACAATCATTTATTAATCAAACTTAACAAAATACACGATTAGCGTGCTTATTTATCAACAGCTATCAAACAACTGAAAGTTGCAAAGACTCAACTCTACACTGCAACACAGCAAGGAAATCACTACAGTGAAACCTGCCAAGTTGACCACCCTTGTAAGTTGGGCACCTGCATGAGTTGACCTCAATTATCAAGAACGGAATTTTTCCTATATAATATAAAGAAGCAAAACCTTTGTAACTTGACCACCTGTCTATCTTGTATGTTGACCACTGAAATAAGTCAATTTTGTCTAGGAGTATTATGAAATTCTATTCTAAAAACCTCATAAGTTGACCAGAAAAAAAATTCAGAAAATTTTCTGTCATTTTGGTAATGTATTTAAAATTTTATTTGTTTGGTGAAATAGTGTAAAAAGCTAATCTAAACCCTTTTGTGAGTTGACCATCAGGGGAAACAGTAAGGGGTCAACTGCTTACCATTTCTTTCATCCGTTCATTGAAAACAGGTGTGTTAGTTGAAAAGTTGCTCTTCCTGTTGAAATAGTGAGCATTTGAATAAATGAATCCTCTGAATCTTTGATCTTTAAGTGTAGTAAATAAATTTTAAAGTGTCCAAATAATTTTATTTTTTGAAAGTTTTCAAATTACATGTTTTCGAGTTCTGATATTTTAAGAAATTATATTTTTAAGCACTTCATATGCATAACTAACCAAATATTTTTTTTAAAAAAAATTTGTTAAATATTAGAATTATATGTATCAAATTGAAGTTCATTCAGGTTTAAACACATTTCTTAACATATTCATTTACATATTTTCTGAATAAAATTTTTAAGTCAAGTAAAAAAAAAAATTCTATATATAGCAACATGATATAGGAAAAGAAAAAGAAAACAATGACCCACCCCCTCTATAAGTTGACCACTTGTCTAAGTTGACCACTAAAACTATGCACCACAAGTGGTCAACTTACACAAGCTTTACTGTAGTAGATAAATTTTTTGAGTTAGAAATAAATTCTCCGGGCAAAGTTCAAAGTTAAGGGTGTACAATACACCATCTCAACAACAGATTTAACCAATTTAGACGAGAAAAGTAAGGACCACTTAAGTATGTTTCATGCGTAGGATATACGATATAAGAGCACAGCTACAAGTATCATTATATCGTGGTAGAGCAAAACATTTCGGATGTGTGGATGCCCCTTTGAATTGCTTCTCTGTTGTGACTTGATACATACCCCATTTACCTTATATAATAATTATAATGTATAAGAGAATTCGATAAAAACTTAGGTTTGTACTACTCATGTTTTTAAACCTCTAATTTGGTTAAGTATGTCACTTAGTACTTTCTTCAATTTTCTTCGAAAACAAATGATTNATTCAAAGAACTCAGGCCAGACATAAAGACTAAGAATCAAAACCAGATTCTATCTCCAATATCCCAAATGTCCATAAAAATTTAATCTCATCAGAAAACATGTCATAAGAAAAGTCATAAAGAGAGCGAAAAGGAAATGAAAACGTTACGCTTGAAGTGAGTTCCATTTTAGAATGATTTAGAAAATCTTATTCTAAAAATAAAATCTTTCGAAATAACTCTTCAGCTAACTCGGATAGCATACCAATAATTAGAATAAAAATAAATCATTTTAGAAACTTCTCTCCGACACATAAATCAATCCACTTTAAAATGTTAATCTTGACTGACACTGATTTTATTTGGCATATTTTGGATCATTTACAAAGCCTGAGTAGAATGACATTAATCTTAAAACAGTGTCGGCTTAAAATTGACGTCAACCCAAAAACTGATTATCGACTGCAAGGAGTTAGAGAGGTTGCGAATTCAGTGAAAAAAGACTGAGTAAAAAATAAATACACTAGTAAAAACGTGAGTGAACGATGAACTATAAAACAAGTGTGCGTAAATAATTTTTTGATAACGTTCTTTTAAAAAAAAATGCCGCACATTAATGATGATAAAAAGAAACTTCTACAAAATTTTGCTTTCGATATTTTTCGAGGTGAACCATTATTTTAGATTTTGGAGTAAGAAAATCTATTTATATTTTACTATTGAGTAATTATAAAGATTTAAAAGACATGAATATTGAATATTGTGAATAAAGGTTGCCCAAATGCAACGCGGACACACGCGATAGCATCAAAAATGCAATAATAGAAACAGGGTCTTTCAGGTTTATAGGAAACTAAGAGAAGTGCTCAGCGAATTGCTTGAAACTGATTAACCAGTTCACAGGAGAGCATTTTAAGTTAATGTAAAGTTCTCCTCAGCTCATATTCATATTCAGTTACTAATTCGGTCCTTGCGGATGACATTTTCTTAATGACCAAGACCTTACAGGCTCTGAACTGCCTTAGAGCAATATATAAGAAGAATTAATTTGTATAAAAAATATTTGTCTTGTCTAAAGTTTAATGAAAAAAATACCCATCTAAAAATTAAAACCTTATTTTGAAAAAGTTAACATTTAGAATTATTTATTAATGGAAATAAACAGCAACAATACCTTAAACACTAAAACACATAAAATAATGCACTAGGAAATAAATGTATTTAGGGACTCAAAAAATTTATAAAACCCGACTTTTTTAAACGAAGAACTAAAGATCTTCTTTACTAGTGTCTTGTAAAATCCATCCTGACATAAGTATCAGAGACTTGGGCATTAACATGATGCGATGTGGTTGCTTCGGGCTCTGGAGACTTTTGAGAGAAACCTTTAGTGAAGTCTACTTGATATCTTTAAGAAAATGGTTCATGTAGAAGGAGAAATAATTTGGATCTTTACAGGTTTTTTAAAAGAACTTGATATTGTGAAATTCTTAAAAATTCAGCAGATTAAATAGGCTATTCATCTGGCAAAAAAGTATGAAAAGTTTATGCTGTTATCAAGATTCTTAGGCAAAGTCCACGTGAAAAAGAACACGAGGTAGACCCTCGGTAAGATGAATCAACTGTGATGAGAATAACATAAACATTCTCAGGGTTAAGCACTGGAGAATAGTAACCAAATGGTATAAATACATGGACAAAACTTCTGGAAAAGGCCAGCACCCACCCATGGCTGTTGAGCCACTGAAGAAGAAGAAAGTCGTACTAAGATAGATGCATTCCGAAAGAAGATTTGCGATTTTTAGTGGAAGAAAATAAGCCTAGTAAAGAAGTTTATCAATAAATGATTGCTGCTTGTAGAAACGTCGCTAAAGGCAAACGGTTGTTAACAAAATCTGACAAGAATCAAGAGAAATTAAGATAGTGTAATTTTGCATCAAATCATTGCTGTTTATGAAATGGTCAAAAGTAATTAAAAAGTTACTTTTAGAGACATTTGGGCAGAACTTTGTAAAGAGAATCATCTTTGTAGAAAGTGATCATTTCCTTGTGAGTAAAGAAATGATCACTTTCTGCCACTAAAATTCTTATTATTTTGCGATGTTTTATTTTAACAGCATTCATTTCAGGTGAACTGTGTACTCTTTTTTAATGTTCTAATGTGAACTGGCTAATTGGTTACCCTCATTTTGTATTTTATTTTACTTTCCTTATGATAGTCATTCCTATAATTTTGACACTATAAGCCATATCCTTTTTTTTAATTGGGATAATCTTATATATACTCTGAACATAGACATGCTATAAATACTGTTGCATATGCAATCTTAGATAAAAATGAAAGAAGATTAATGCATCCATCTTTAAAAATCAAAAATCCTTTAAAGAAAAAAAAACTATTTCTGCAGAAAATTTTTTTACCCCAATTAATTTTAATTTTGGCCCCTATAAACGCCGTCATAGGTTTATTATAAAATATTGTATCAGGCCTACTAAATCCTTTTAAATTATTTCCAAGAGTTATTTTTGAATGATAAAAAATTTATTTAAATACTATTTATTATACGAAACTACGTAATTAAATATTTTTTCTCTTAGCATATGGTACTTTATTAGTGTATTGATGCCAATAAAATAAAGTATTGATTGGTATCAATACATTAGTCTTCTTCATTGCACCCATTTTTCTCACCATACGAAGTGGAATTGGCTGAGATTGTCTAGTTAGTAGGGCTTTGAACCTATGTCCAAAGGGTCGTGAGTTCGATCCCCGCAGGCCGAAAACTCCTTGTGTAGTAAATAGTGACAGGTGCACCTTAAATCTGTCAGTTCACAAAGTCCTCTAAGTTCCCGTAACATATCATTACTTCTGAGGCTACTGAATTTAAGATATATCGTACTCTGGTTCAGGTCAAAATTACGATCTGTGGGTGAATAAATAGATGTATGAATGGATCCTTCCTCTAAACCGGGTTGTGACGTGTGCGTGACTGAAGTCGTATTCTTAGACGTAGATGGCGCCACTGAAATAAGAGAAACGCACCTCTTCCTTAAATTCGCTCGGCTCCACCAAGCAAGCTTGCTAGAAGTGACAAGTGCCATTAGAAACAACAGCAACATACAAAATGTCCATTAACACCAACTGAGTGTTTTGTACTTGGTCAAGTTTGTAGAAATACGTAATTTCTTCTGGAACTTTACTTTCCTCGTTACATAACTTTTTCATAAAATAACTAGGGAAAAAATGGTTAGACTGTAGTCAAAACATATTAAAAAAAATTCCATCTCATATAATATATTTTTAAACCTGTAAGATCAGATTAGAAACAGAGACAGAGATGAAATTTCTATTAAACTTTTATAAATATATGTTTTAGATTTTAATAGGTGAATGGAATTTGCAGGCATTTTTTAATTAGTTTAACAGAATAAATATTAACTTAAACAAAGCGTACGCTTTAAATCAAAATATATTTAAAGAATGATTTATGCAGACTGCATACTTTCAATGAGAGTTATTGAAAAAAATAGATTAATTTATCAAAACACATTTTATTTAAGCATTTGAAGATACCGGGTATTATGACTCATATTTCAAATACTTATTATTATTTTAAGCATATTAAGTACCTTAAATATGTAAAATATGTGAAACATATTACTTGTTATTTGCTACACGACGAAAAAGTTCTGGTTAAATTGCTATAGTGTATAATAATGACGTTTCTGGTAAACAAATTAAAAAAGTACATAATTCTGGTAGTAAAACCAAAATATAGTATTTCCTTTACAAAAATTTAAGGTGTTTTCGAAGGTTCAAATTAAGTGGCAAGGTTGATTTAAGGTTTATTTGAAGTAAAAAGCCTTGACAGATCAATCTGTCAAGGTGTATAATCAAGGCGTATGAGGTTGTTTAATTTAATAAATTTTCCATTAACTCCTTTTTTACTCATTAATGCTTGAGTTGCATTAATTACAAAATATTTTGTGCACATGCAATTAAAAAATGCAGTGGGAATAAAACAAGAAAATTGCTATACCTAAAAAACCTTTTTTTATGCTACATACTTTTTGAAACATCCTTTTAATTTAGCAACCCATAAGAAATATTAAAAACTATCAAAATCAGAAATAATCTGAATATCAAAGATCTATTAACAAGAAAATTGCTTTCCTTTCTTATAATGGTATTTTCGCTTTCTTTTCTTTTCTGTTTTTCTTATATGACATTATTTTTTATATCTGATTTTCTTTTTCATATATGATTCTCTTTTTCTTGTGGAGTTTTCTTTTCTTGTCGTTGTATTTACTAAGATTTTTATTAAATACCAGTAAATTGACTTTTCAATAAGTCTTAGATTTTTTTCGTTAACATAGGTAAAAAAATCTACGTTTTTGTCCAACGTGTTCTTAAAAAAAACTATGTTATCAGTAAAAGACTTAAAACACGCTACTGCATTATAAATAAAATAAATGCAAGGAATAAAGCAAACTTTTTGGAAAATTTATGCTTCAAATGTAAGTCATGTGACCACTTTATGATTTATCAAAACCATCTCAAAAAAGGGACCTTAGATGAAATGGCATAAAGAAATACTTCCTCACTAAAAGTTTTCTGACAAAAACAAACAGCATTCCTGAAAGAAAAAAAATTTGGAATAACAGAAAAGAAAAATTTATAACACTTTTAGTTTCGCTTCTGAAAGAAATGACTCCAGTTTCACTTTAGAATAAGAATGCGAACACTTTTTGCACTCGAAATTCAAACATAAATCAAAATTCGTCAGTTCAGCAACTGAAAAAACTTACATATGCCCTTTCACGTTGTAATAAGAATTCAGAATTCAGGAAATTTGGCCGGAAAGGTGATAACTCAAAAACACTGAAAATGTTTAGAAGAAAACAAGAAGAAATAGTTGCGTTTTATTTATTGGATTCAATTTTTTAGAAAATTTTGAATGCAAAACTTTTTCCAAATGATATAATTTAAAAAGGCTTAAATATTTTATTGCGTATTCATAAATTGAAAAGTATAACATTTAAGATTTAAAATATACTTAAAAAGAATAAAAATGAATACAATTAGTTGCAATAAACGTTCAGTTAGTGCACCTATATGAAAGGAACAATGTTAGAAATTTCTCTGAAAAATTTTTAAAAAACAATTTATTGGATGGTTATTTTACCATATTTAATAAAAATAGTCAAATAACCATAAATAGAATGGTAATCACACTGTTAAGTTTGAGTAAAACTGTTTATTAGCTGTTTTCACCTAATACGGTTAACCAACCAGAATTTTATCCCACCAATTAGAACTACCTAATGAAGCTACTTAGTCCTTTGCAACTGCGTACATATCACAGCCGAGCGGGCTTATCTGCCATTCTCATGATCGGCAGAACTGGAGTTCGAGTCCTAGTGGTGACACCACAATATTTTCTCTGCTCTCTTCAACACATGGAGAATTTCCAGTGTCTGGCACCCTCCAATGCCCATTACCCTACGAAAACAGAGCTCCTATGTCAAGTTAAATAATTATTTATTTATTTTTGCGTTTTTGAAACATGCTAGTTCCATAAGGTTAAAAAACCGTATAGTTTTCTATTCATGGTTTCAAAACCATACTTTTTGTAAATGATTTCGAAACTATAAAAGAAAAAATGTTCATTACCGTAAACCATACGGTTAATCGGAGGGACAGACAGCTACCAGCTATTTTACCATCATTTTAGAATGAGAATTTTAACAGTGAAAGAGATAAAAATATGAAAACAAAAACTAGAAACTTTCAACACAAATGCTTAATAAATATTTTTAACATTTTTTGGCTTTTCCAAGCACACTGTAAAAATTGCACATTAAATAACAATATAAAGTACCGCCACTTTGGGTGCATCATCCGTGTAAAACTCAACTTACCGTAAAATCTATTTTTACGGAAAAATATTACATCGTGATTTTTAAAGTAATACTTATTTAATAAGATTGATTCAATGATTTTACCGTAATTATTGCTGTAAAACTTACTTTGTTCCGTAACTTGTTCCGGTAAAAATGGATTTTACGGTAACACTTACCAGTATTTTTTTAATCGTAGTTTGTTCCGGAATTTATTACAGTCCATCAATAAAAAAGCTTTTGAAAAAGGTTATCATGAAAATGTGGGAAAAGAAATATCAAGGAGTTAAATTGGTTATGTTATCAAAATGCTGAACGAAATAATCTGCTGCTCTCACTACGATTCTGCTGTAAAGTAAAATGGAGCAAGAGGAATGCCTTGACATACTTTTCACTGTATAAATTTAGATTACCTTAAACTATTTTTTAGACAGAAGATTATTTTATTACGAACCAAAAACTGAATAAATAAGCGAATTTCGCAATATCCTCTCTCTTTACACAGCTTAAATTGAAATATTTAACTTCCTCGCACAATTTTAATTTTCAAACACGAAATCGCATATACTGAGGGGAACAATATATAATGTAAACAAAATGAAATGTAATAATGAGATTATTTTATCATAAAAAATTTTTTTCTAAATATTTTAAGTCATATTAGGGAATAAACAAATAAAATAATCAGAATAATCTATCCGAAAATAAATTTTATAATCTCTCCTAAAATATGTCCTGAAATATGTTTCACTACGAAAGTCTTATATTTATAACAATACATCATCGAAATAATATTGAGAACAAAAAAAAAATTAGTTTTGAAATTAAAACGTTACCGAAACACAGATAAAATGAACTGAGTGAAAGTCCTAAAAATATTCTAAATATTATATTTTTATACCTTATGTATTAAAAAGAATTAAACAAATGTATGAAAACGCACAACATATAATTTTCAAAATTTAAAAACTTTAAATTTACTTTAAAAATGTGTAAAATAAAAATTGTTCAAACAGAAACATTTCCTTGACGTTTAATTGAACTTTAATACCCTTTAATTAGCTACAAGTTTATTTTAAACACGGTCAGCTTAACTTTAAAATAAATGCATTATTTAGGACTTTAATTAAAAGATTTCCCTTTGGCATCTAAGTTCTGCAAAAGCATTCATTTCAAGGCGGATAATTAATGATACTTGCTTAGATTTAGACTCTTTGATTTCTAAAATATCTTTGTTTAGAATTAATGATTCACGTGGCATTTTAACTTTTAATTCGCTAAGCCTAACTTTAACAGAATAGGAAAAATACCGAACTCAAACTTTTGAAGCTCGTTAAACAGATTATCCCGTGTATAATAAATAAGAATTACATGAAATGCAGAAGGTTTAAATTTTGCCCCAACGTAGTTTGTTAACGAATTTCTATTGAGGTTTTTTGATTAATTTATTCATACGCTGTAAAACGTGTATTATTTCTTAAAAACTTTAATTTTTTATAGGAAGAAAAAATTCTGATTAAGTTACCGTAGTATAGTAACGACTTTTGAGGATAAGTATATAATTCTGGCTTATAAAATCAAAATATACGGTGTTTAAAACATTCATTTGATAATTTTTCCTTTCATACGGTAATGGCTTAACGGAAATTCTGATGTTCAAAATTATAGTTTTTATCACCACACATTTAGTAAAAAACACTAAACCGAGAAATGAATTTAACCAAATAAATGATTTATATGCCATACTCCAAGGTACCATGTGAAAATTACCACATTTACCAAATTATACCACATATTATAAAACCATATTTTATTGTTAAATTTACCAAAATCATTACCACAGTACTCCGGTAAAAATTACCGAGCTCTTCTGTGCTCCTATAGAGCCTTAATCATGGTAATTTTTACCACATTTTTGTAGATTTGACAATGTTTTTTCTCAGTGTAATTTGAAATACGTATTTAAATTATCGAAAAAATTTTGATTTACACAATATTCATTCAATAACTAAATGTTTTATAAAAGATGAAGAATCAAAGCGTCAAAATCGTTTAAAAGATCATTATTTTCAGCCAAATATTTTTACCAAACAAAACATTTCGAACACATTTTTCAGCCCTGAAAAACTCTAAGTGCTTATTTAAAGCAAATTATATTTATAACTAGACAGACTAGATTTACACCAAAAATCGATTTAGAAGACAATTGGAAAAGAAAAACTACTCACGTAGTAAGGCAGACAGTAAATGAGAAAAGTCTATAAGTGACACGGTTTTAACCGTTAAAAGCTTTTAATTCCCATTTGATAACTAGTTAAAAACCAATAACTATCATTATATTTTCAAACTATTATTATCTTCCATTTAAAAGTTAATAGAAACAGCATATTCAATTCTATCATCCAGCAAAAAATATTTTTCATAATATTTAAGTTAGATCCTTGATTTAAAATCCATTTATATTCTTTTTATTGAAACTTAACACGAGGAAAAGATAACATCTAAAACTGCGAACAAGAATCGAAAAATTGAGTAAAAAATTGAAGTTTATGACTGTTAATAGTTCATTTTGATATTCGAAAATTACTTTTCCTTTGTAAATTGAAAGAGCGGTTTTAAATTGAACTTATTTTGAAGAAATGATAAACGTTTCTTTGTTTTTTTTGTTGTTGTTTTTTTTTATACTGTTTAAAGAAGAACGGATAGTACCTGCAGTTTAAGAAAAGAAATAATAATCATTCAGCTAGAACTATTACAGCTATCACAAATGCTTCTGTTGTTATTAAAATAATTGTATTTTAATTTAATTTTTAGATATTTATGTATAATAAGAAAAATTATTTTCGTAAAAAATGAAAGTAGATTATATAAATTAAGAATTAATATTTAATTGAAAATTTGAAAAACTGATCGTTTAAATTTTACAAAATTTTTATGTATGGTTCATGTTATAAATTCATTAAAATTTTGAAACCAAAGCAAACTCTAAATTAAGATCCATACCTTTTAATTTTAGAGCTGATTATTTGAGAAATTCATATTATTTATTTTTTTAGAATAGAGTAAAAAAAATATCAAATGTAATAATAAAAAAAAGTTGAATACTTTGAGAATATGCAAAAATTAAGGTACTTAAATAATTGACAAAATCTTGAATTTAAATAGGCTTCTTTTCATATGTATAAGGCAAAAAAATTTAGATTTTTATGCGACAAATAATAGTTCATTTTATGATTTAAAACGCTATTAATTCCTTTTTTATATATTAGTTAGAGCAGTGGTGTTCTAAAATTTAAAGAAAATCATTGATCTATTGCTCAATATAACCCGTTCTGTCTGCTTAATCTCCTTGCATCTCAGATATTTCCTTAATTTTCCAATGTGGCTCCTGAAAATCTGTAATTTGCCAGGAATGTACTTTATGCAAGCATCTAAAAATACTATACTCTCACCGTTCAAACGATGATTTTATATTCTTCAACTGATTTTAGAAAATATATTAAAATAATAATTTTATTTTTGATTATTTTCTCCAAATGCGTTGAAACATCAGCTAAATTTTTTAAACATTATACTATTAATTAATATCATGTCTTTACCCTAGATTTATTGTTATGAGCAATTAATGAATATCATTATAATAACAATAATAAAGAAGTTAAAAGTTACAAAATCCTAAACTGAAAATTTAAAAATTTGCTCTCTGAAGGTTTTACTTTATTTTACTTTAAATAAATTAATAAAATCAAAAGTATAACTAATTTTGTCATTTTCCAACAGTTCGTCAGTTAAGAATTATTGGCGCCAAGGCCATGTGTGGCCATTCCGCACCTACAACTTGACTTATAAAAAGCATTTCCAACAGAATTTCGCAAAAAATTAAACTATGAACCAAAGACTTTAAAAAAGTTGACAAGTCATGAAAAGGGAAAGTAGAAACTTATACTAAGAACTTATAACCTACAGTCGCTGGCCAAACTATTAGACGCAAATATTAATCTTAATGTAAAATCTTAATTATCAGTTAATATTATACAGCTTTATTGTTCTTGCGTTCCTGAAACCGGTTTGGAATTGTTTACGTTCGTGTTTTAGCTGGTTAACATTGTAATGTCATACGTTAAAAAATAAATACAAATAGGAAGTATATAAAAAATCTTCCGAATTAAAGACCCATTATATGTATGTCTAAATATAAAAGTATTGCATATAGATTCGTGCAAAACATGTATTTATTAAAAAACTACAGAGCGTCTACTAATTAGGTCTGATTACTATAATATTCTAAGATAATACCTAATATAATAAATAGTCTATATTTATATAATATATCGTCTAATTTAACCAATTGATACACAAACGTAAACAAGTGCAAACAGGTTTCAGTTGCGTAAAAGCAATAAATCTGTAGAGTATCACCTGATAATTAAGATTTTACATAGAATCTTTGAATGCCAGTGACTGTAAGCACTTAAACTAATAACTTAAAACTAAAACGTGAAACTTGACACCAGAAACATCAAATATAGTAAATATATTTCTTGAGTAAATATAGTAAATTTATTAATTGAGACATAGCTTCAAATCAAATTCGAATATGTATTCATATATACAGAAAATTCCTAAATTTCTGAAATTAGATAGTATTTATTGAAACCATTTATATAAATGATAGAGAAATGTTTGATTAAAATCAAATATCAAAATTAATGCAAATATACAAAGCCACACTTCGTCACATTTTAAATTTTCAAGTATTAGTTTGTATTTAAAAATATTATTCGAATTACGGCATCATATATATTGACATCATATTACTTAAATGTAAAGGACCTATTGTATTTGTTGCAGCCATTTATATAAATGATAGAGAAATGTTTGATTAAAATCAAATATAAAAATTAATACAAATATACAAAGCCACACTTTGTTACATTTTAAATTTTCAAGTATTAGTTTGTATTTAAAAAAATTATTAGAATTGCGGCATCACATATATTGACATCATATTACTTAAATGTAAAGGACCTATTGTATTTGTTGCTGCCATTTATATAAATGATGGAGAAATGTTTGATTATAATCAAATATCAAAATTAATACAAATATACAAAGCCACACTTCGTTAAATTTTAAATTTTCAAATACTAGTTTGTATTTAAAAAAATTATTCGAATTACGGCATCATATATATTGACATCATATTACTTAAATGTAAAGGACGTATTGTATTTGTTGCAGCCATTTATATAAATAATAGAGAAATGTTTGAATAAAATCAAATACCGAAATTAATACAAATATACAAAGCCACACTTTGTCACATTTTAAATTTTCAAATATTAGTTTGTATTAAAAAAAAGTCTTCGAATTACGGCATCATATATATTAACATCATATTACTTAAATGTAAAGGACGCAGCGTACTTTAATAAAATCTGTTATTTTCCTATTACTTTTAATTAATTTCACATTATATCTTAATAGATCATCAACCAAAAGCTATTTTTTATTTTACTGATTAATTAGAGTGCTCTTTATAATTATCTGAATATGTTACCCGGGAAAGAATTTTTATTTTTCTAAATAAGTTTTTCGTAATTTGTGAGAAATAAAATATGAAAAAACCGATTAAATGGAATTATCTTTTGTAAGAGAATTATCCGAAGTATTTTGCATTCAGGTATATGTATTAATTTTTTTGTGTCGTTAATTAAGTTTAGATTAGATTTTGACATTTTTTAGTTCTGAAATAATTGCATTAAAAAATGCCAGTAATTTTTTCCCAAGCTCTTTGGTAATGATTTTGGGAAAATTGACAGTAAAAATATTATCTTAATCTTATAATATGTGACAAAAATATTTATATTTCTACTGGCAAAATTTGGTATTCTTTAATAAATGTATGGAATGCATGGTAAGGATGGTAAGAATTATGATTTTCAATGTATCATATTAATTCGATTAATTACAATTAATTCGGAATGTACTGATATACTTTTATTGTTTTAATTATTGATCTCTCAATTTTTACAAATATTTCAGGTAGATAAAATAATCAACAGAAATAAATAAACTAGTAATTAAGTAACAAAAAAACAATAAGACGTTTTAAGAAATCCTTTTCATTAATTTAATTTTGATAATTATGATAGTAATGATTCCAATTATAATAATAGATAAGATAAATAGTGCAATATGAGTATTTTTATTTTTCGTCTATTGAATATAGCTACAGTTGCTCGAAATGTTAAAATAAATTTGTAACTAACGCTAAGGTAAGCTGTAAAATACCTCTTTGTATTCCATAAATATATTAACTGCTGTGAGAGGAAAACTCGAAATAAAACAGGATTTACTTTTCTTTAAAAACCACTTTTGTGGGTCAATTTGTTAGTTGGGCACCAGATGAAATACCTTTACCAGGTAATCGAATAGGTTTTTAACATTTTTTTCCCTTAGTTTCCTCATCTGTGATTTCTTTAGTATTTTTTCTTTATTATGAAATTATTTTCATCTGTGAGAACTAAAGGCAAAAAGAAGTAAATAAATTTCTATCGGATTAGAATAAATAAACAGCTGGTAGCTGATGAGTTAGACAAGCTAGCACTTTTTGCTTAGGTTCTCAGAAAACAGGTAAATACTTTTTCAATATCTTCAGTATTAAATTTTTTTTCTTTATTAAGTTCAGGTATAAGGAAAAATATCCAGTATGTTCCTGCATGCAAAAAAAGCTTATCCTAAAATGTTCTCTACGATCTACTGTTGAAAAATAAGTAATCCGTTACCTTACTTTAACTAGTCCACTTACAATTCTCAAGCTATTTACTTACGCATGCATATAAAACGACAAAAAAGAAGAAAAACTCCCCGCAATCCTATTTCAAGGAATTTACAGCTCGGAATATACCAAATAATATAATGGAAGACACCAAATCCTGATGAATATGTAAAATGCTAGATTTTTCTTATCCACGCTACATGAACTTAATGCTTACTTCGCACTTTGATTTTGCACTTGTATTTAAATATATTTCTTTAAAAGAGCAAACATATATATAATCTCTTTCTCTTTTACAAGAAGTATATTTACTTATTTAAGTGTAAAATATAAAGAACATGGATTGACGTAAGTACTACGTGGATTGAAGTAACTGAATCAAACAGGAATTATTCACTGTGATGTTAGTTTTGTTTAACACAAATATTTAAGTAATACTAATCATGCAAATATTTTATGAATCAATATGCTTGTAAAATATTAGTTTTATATACCTATTTTTTAACTAAATTATAGAGATATATTTATGCTGATATTTAAAGAAACACCCTTTACATTTTCATATATTAAATTTTATCAGAAATATTTTTTTTCAAACAATAGCTATATTTGTGTAATTTTTTCTGCTAGTTAAAATGTTTTCTAATAGTAAGATAAAAACATGTTAAAATTGCTCACTTGGAGAAGTTTTTATGAATCTCTACTATAAAGTATCAAATCATATACTTACAGTAGACACAAAAACTTAGATTTTAGTTTATGTATGCACATTATTAAAAAAAAACTACAAAATGGCAGCAACTCACCATGCCCAGGATTGCTCAACAGAGAAGCTCACCATGCCAATGTGTAGCAATTGAGAATTTCTTGAATTTTCGATAGATATCGAATTTTTTAAAGGATATTCAAATTTTAACTTTTAAATGCTTGTAAACTATTAAATAATTTTAAAATGTATAATGTTTTAACCGCTTCTTCTGTTAAGCCCAATTTGAATTCGTCTAAATATGTATAATTTCTAACCGCTTCTTCTCTGTTAAGCCTAGTTCGAATCCGTCTAAATATGTATAATTTCTAACGGCTTCTTATATGTTTAGCCTAGTTCGAATTCGTCTAAATATGTATAATTTCTAACGGCTTCTTCTCTGTTAAGCCTAGTTCGAATTCGAATAAATATTCTCTCGGTGCTACGTACATGTTTGACAGACAAACAAACGTTATTTTAAGGAGATTAGTGTACATGTGCATCCTAAGTTTATGATTATTCCTTTATATTAAATCGTAAAAATAAATTTACTGATTCTTATGTGTATCATAGCTTACTGAAATGATAAATTTTAGTATTACTGAATAACAATCAAAGTGATGGTTACTTTACACCAAGTAGTGTAAAGGAACATTCTAGATGTTTCCCTACATTAGGATCTATTTTAGTTCTTGGTGTAGTATAACACTTATTGTAAAGTAGTTGCCCCCTTTTAAGTGATAAAATGCATGAAAATCTTTGACAGTATAGATACATGCGATTATGTTTTTATAGATTCTTACCGAAAGCGATTTAAATAATGAGGTTCAAATTTTGATACTTATTCCGACTATCTTATAACTAATTCTCAGCAAAATTGCCTAATAGCCCCAGCCTAGTTATAGAATAATTTATAAATTAATTGCAAGCAAATATATATTTTTACTTTAAACTCTAAACGAATTGAATTAAAAAATTTTTTGGCAGTTAAAAAAACTGTAAAGATTATTTTTAAAACCCAACAAAAATTATTATTAAAAGCTGACCTATTATTATTATTATTATTCGCTTATGTTAAACGATATTTGCTTTAATCTTTAAGGAATACGATTATAACCAATATATTATTGTAACTATTTTATTGAAATAAAACCAGTTATTCATTTCTTTACAAAGTAAAAACCCTTTTAACCATTTATTTACAATATTATTTACCATACACCATTAGTTAAAACTACCAATATAATTAATTAGCACCATTATTTATTATAACTATTTTATTACAATTATGAAAGTCAATTACTTATTACCAATAAGAAACATTTTAATCATTTTATTACAATTTTCTTCCTCTCACATTTTAACTCCCACTGAATTTATTACTTTTACAATGAAACATCGGCAACTTTTTTCTTTACTATGTAATTTAAAAGTGTTTTTTTTTAAACTCAACTCTCTCAAGACTTCAACTACTTTAAGAAAATATATAAGTAAAATAAAAATTTTCATTAGTTTTCACAAGTTACCACCCTATACTGACGTTATATAACCGCTACAAAAGCAAGGAAAACCTAGAAAGGTTTTTCACAAAGTAAATGATGGCATCTTTGATCTTTGTTTGGTGAAACTTTCATTCAAAAAAAATTCTTTAATAATATTCGAGCAAAGTATATTTTTCAAAAGAAAAAAGATCTTTCGCAGCTAATATTTTACAAGCTCCTTTTATAAAATTTTCTTTCCTTACGCTTTTCTATTTTTCCTCTTTTTCTAGATTGAAATTCAATAATAGTAATTCATCAATATAAGAACCATTAACCATATAGGACAATCTATGAAAGCTCCATAATGATCAACATAATCGTTAAAAATCATCATCAAACAGGTAAGCCATAAACAGTATATGGACAGTAAAGTATTTATTTTATGTATCATTTGGCTGTGTACTCAAAACCAAATGCAGGGAAGAGAAGATTTTTGTTTGGTTTCTGCGCTATCAAAAAGAATGATTTGTTTTCTAAATCATATGCCAATTGTACGGAAATAAATGTTTGTATTTTATAAGCTTATTTTATGTTTAAACTTAAAAATCTGAAGTTATACTAGAGCATTTAAAATGAATTACTTGTGTCTTGATTGTATTTAAAACGTTCCATACAAGATATGGAATGTTTAACTCAATCTATTCATTTAAATTGCATTCCCAAATCTAATTATGAGCACAGTAGTGTTTAAAAACCAATCAACAAAATTTGAAAGATTGTAATAGAAACTAAACGTAAACAAAAAGAAAATGAAAAAAGGTATTCAACAAACGTAGAAAATCGTAATTAACTACATAAGATATTCACTATAATAATCTCAAAAAACTCTTTTTAAATATGATAGTGTTTCAAAATGATTTCAGAATGTTGAAGAAGTTTTTTCCACTTCCTTAAAATGNTAATTTTATCTTCAATTTTAATTTTATTTTACTTTGTATGTCTTTTTTCTCTTCATTTTCATACATTGTCATCAAATTCTGAATTATGTGCCAAATTTGAAGTTTGTAGCTAGTCGGGAAGTTAGTTTAAAATCGATTACAAAATTCCACCCGGACAGACATACACGAAGGCAAGTTTATATAAACGTGGTAAAAAAGTATTCAACAAACGTAGAAAATCGTAATTAACTACATAAGATATTCACTATAATAATCTCAAAAAACTCTTTTTAAATATGATTGTTTCAAAATGGTTTCAGAATGTTGAAGAAGTTTTTTCCACTTCCTTAAAATGTCAAAATATTTGCTTCTATTTTAGCAAGTTTCTGTAGCAATCGAAGATATGTCTAATTATAAATCAAAATTATCTTAAAAACATTTGAAAAGCTTATAAGTTTCAGTGAATGCATATTTAAAGAACATTCTTGTTATAACAAGCTTTAAGTACGAATGGATTCTAACAAACATTTTTATTGTATATTTTTTCACTAAAATGGTAATGGAGATAATAAATATATTACCTCTTCTTCTTCTATTTGCACTAACATACTCTAAAGTATAACAACATTTGCAATTCATACATTTTTGATGGAAGGAAGAAATTTAAAATAAGAAACGAAGCATGAATACTTAATCAACTGCGTTTTTTTACTGAAGTATTTAACGTTTGCATTAAAATAAGTCTATGTTGTATGTTTGCTTGCCAAATTATTAGATGCATAAGATTCTATGTAAAATCTTAATTATCAAGTGATACTATACAAATTTATTGTTTTTACGCGACTACAACCTGATAGCACTTGTTTATGTTTGTGTATCGATTGGATAAATTCGACGATATATTCTATAAATATGGAATATTTATTATATCAGGTATTATATCGTAATAATTTGACCAAATTAGTAGACGCACTGTAGTTTTTTAATAAATATATGTTTCGCACGAGTGTACGAGTTTCTATGTAATACATTTACATTTAAACATACACGTGATGGGGTTTTATTCAGTAGATTTTTTATAAACTTCCTATTTGTATTTATTTTCAGCGTATTGCATTACGATGTTAACCAACTGATACACGAGTGTAAACAAGTGCAAACCAGTTACAGCTGCGTAAAAACAATAAAGCTGTATATCATCACCTGATAATTAAAATTTTACATACAATCTTATGGTGTGTCTAATAATTTGGCCAGGGATAGTATTTGATGCATGAAATGATGATGTTGACCAACCCAAAAAATTGCGTGAAGAAACACTTTATTTCTGGTTAATTCTAGTTAATTCCTTATCGAGCTCCCAAATACAATTTAAAGGGTGTAATTCAAATCTAAACACTTATTATACAATAAGCTTGCTTCAAAGAATTACCAAACTCGCCATTCAAACCAAACTAGAATTATTTTCCCTTCCGAAAACACCTATGTTGGCGAACTTTAAATAATGTCTATAGATCATCCACATTTAAATGCAAGCTGGCGTTAGTTAGTGGACGTCTTTGATGCTGATATACATCAACTAAAATAAAAGGTCACCGTTAAAATATGTTCGTATACTTTTAATTGCGTAGTAAGGATAATTACGGTAAATTTCTGTGAAATGTACTAAGTGATTTTATCATGTTTAATTTCCATCAGCTTCCAATCTGTTAGGCCTAGTTCGAATTTGCCTTTATATTCTCTCTGTGCAAAGCGAATGTTTGACTTGCAAATCAATTTTATTTTAAAAATTAATGCATATATGCATTCCAAATAAATGATTCTTACTTTATACTATATTATGAAAATAATTTTACTTACAGTTATTATAAATTTTAATGGTACCGAATGCAAAAAAAATGGTGGCGGCTACATGACACCTATTAGTGTAAAAGAACATTCTTGGTGTAGTGGAACACTTAGTGGGACACCAGTTTGTTGCTAAGCAGTTTCCACCATTTTCGATTGTAAGACACAAGCATATTTTTTACAGGGCAGAAATGGAAAAACTTCTAGAGATTCTAGAAAAATAATTAAAAATTGCTAGAAATTTGATTATTTTTTCTTTTTTTGCTAATAGAATTAATGATGCAAAAAAGCAGATATATCTATGTCTTATTGCGGAAGTTTGAGAAATTTTATACTCACGTTACTTCGTCATCACTTGCTCCTGGGAAATCGAGCTTTATATTCTCGCAATATGTAACATTTGCTAAATCGTGCTTTAACATTTGCGTATGTAATGCTAATTTTAGTAGCATTTCTGAAAATACTGAAACGAAATTTTATAAAAAGTACAAAAGATAATTGTTATTACTGCTGTTTATATTCAATTTCACTAATTAGCAAATGCTTTTACTTTACATTACGAATAAGGGCTTTTTTTTCAAAGCTTCGAATTGAAGCGTGTCTGGCTTGTTGTCCAATTAAAGCTCAAGTAAAGCGGCATATTTTTCATAAAAACTTCTCTTAAAATTATTGCATTTAATATCAACTATGTTACTATTATATTCATGACATATTTCTTAGCTTTTAAATTTCCTTTGTTTCCTAGATTTAATTATTTCTAACCCCTCTTTAAATAAACAAATTAGTTAATTAATTATAATTCAATTCTACAAAAAGCAATCTCAAATATTTCTCTTCTCAAGAAATGTTACAGCTAACTTTCCATTTCAATCCAAGTGTATAACTAATTATTATTCAACCTCACGACTACTAAATATCAAAATCTATTTTTAACATTTCTTTCTTCAACATCATTAAACATTAGCAAATATAATATTAGGTTTACTTTAACTTCCAACTAACTTTTTGGCCTTAAATCTTCAGCCAAATTATTTATGTCCTTATATATAAGAAGAGAGTGGAATGATAACACATAGCCAATCACAGAAGATTTCTGGTTAGTAACGCACAAAACAGCCAATCAAAATTGAGAACGCATGTGTGTGAGAAGGTAATAATTTTTAATAATGCTGTCTACAGAAATGTTACAACTAAACTTACCAGCTAAATCCTGCTGCAGTTTTTATTTTTGTATTGAATGTGGGAAATATATTAAACAGAGTTTATTTTAAAATACTTATATTTTTTATAAAAAATGGAACGCCGTGAATATCTTAGGCGATATCAACAGAGACACAGGGCTGAACACAATTTAGCAGCACAAAATTACCGGGAAAATAATCGTAGTGCTATCAATACGCGACAGTGGAATACGCTGCGCAGAAACGTTGAAGAGTCAAGACGTTGAAATGAAAACGAATAATATGGAAAAGAAATTGATAAAAAATTTTGTATATAAGGAGGTTTTGTAAATAATTTTTAATTTTATCATTATTTTTCCTTTCTTTTAATTGTTTTTTACTTTCAAAAAGTTGTTCAGCCAGAAATATTAATTAACAGTTCATATTTGTTTGAGATATTTCTTAAATAATGCTTAAAAGCGCAAATCATTGGTACACAAAATGATGTGAAAGGAAAAATCAATGAAAAATGTACATAGCTAGGTTTTGTGAATATTCAGAGATCTATTGAAAATAATTTTTAATTTTATTGTTTTCACCTTATTTTTTATAACAATTCAGACAAAAATGTTTATTGATCATTGATAACATAATTATTTCATCTGACACCTGTTTTTTTTTTTTATTAGTATTCAGTATGAGAAAAAAATTAAATTGCTTAATTTAATTTCTCGAATTTCAGTTATTACATATATATGTTTTTATTATATAAATTGCCTTTTCTCTGATTGAAACTAAAATATTTTGTCAGTTGACAGTATTGAATTTAATTCGGCAATTACTTGCAATGGTTTTTGACTCTCACTATCATCAATTATTCAGCATCAACTTATTAATATTACATGTTTTAATTTATTTGCCACATATTAAAGTTTTTTTTCATTAGGTTTTATTTGTTTTCAGTTTAAAATATAAATTACTGGGGAGAGGGATAGATGAAGCACCATACAGGGAGCGTTCGGCATCCTATAAGACCAACAATGAATTGAGTTAGGGGTAAAAATATACTTGAGGGTGCCCCTTGGCGAAATTGGTGACTTATGTGTGGCGCCATTACTGTTTGCGCGGAACACGGTGGTAACAGGAATGACTGGCAAAATATAGTGATATTTCAATGAAACATTGGAAAATTTCAATAAAACATCGGGGGCCGGGATAGCCTGGTCGGTAGGGCGTTGGGCCCATATCCAAGAAGTCGTAGGTTCGATCCTCGCCGGCCGAAGACTCCCCGTGTAGTAAATGGTGACTGATGCACGTTAAATCTGTCGAGTCTCAAAGTCCTCCATGTTCCCACAACAAATCAATACCTCTGGGGGTACTGATCCAGGAGTTTCCTTGTCTTCTGGATTGGTTCAAAATTACAAGGCTACGGAGTTGAACGTAAGTAGTTGTAAACCCATGAAATTGGGTCGGCTGTTCAACGACGGTTATAAAATAAAATAAAATAAAACATCGGCCAAAACTTTATAAAATTGCGATAAACCCGATATGAGCAAAATTAATAAACCCAATAAATGCATTTTGAATCGAAACAAAAGTTAATGGAGTTAGCGCAGAACGAGAAGTAAAAAAACAATTCACTTCTTCATTAAGTATGAATATTCTCAAATTTATTTGCACAGAATTCTCTAATAGCAGTTAGATACTGCCTAAATTTATCATGAATAGAATCTGTGTACCTCCATCGCCACATAAATTCTTCGAAATACGTATCGAAAATGGCGTTTGTGGTACCGGACAGGCGATGACATTTTTTTCTAAAGTCCCTTTTTATGACTGCCCACATGCCTTCGATCTTATTGACAAGAAGCAAAAGTAACCTTACCAGCGGGTATCCATCAACTTAGAACTGACGGACCTCTGAAATTACATATACCGTTGAACATTTAAAAATAACGCTAAAATCTAAACCAATCAGAATCACGATTGGGTTTCAACATTATCCAGCTTGGCGATCAACCGCGATCACAACTTTTCGAGAATCAAGGGACACCCTCGAATACCCGAGTTAGGCCAGTTAGGCTCTGCCACGTCTACGTCGGATACGGAGATTAATCTCCGGCTAATGCCCTATAGTAATGTGTTGAATAATATTGCTTCCTCGATTTATATAAGTTTATAATAGTGTTTGTATTAAAATTGCTTTATATAAGCTTATAATGCTGATAATAAGGACCTCTGACATTTTACAATCCTATCATATTCTCTCTATGTGATGTTGGTGCAGAAGAAAAATTGCCACAAAAATGTAATTGCGTAGCAATTATCGGGGGTTGGCGAGTGGTAGCGAGCAGGAGGCAGACCCCTCTAGTATTAACATAAAATACTTTAGGTTGGTGGAATTAGCTTTACTTTCAGCAGTGTCCTTTTTCGATAATACGCCTATAATGGATCTCTCCTGTGCTACAAGTCGTTGACTGAACACCACGTTCATTTTGACTGTTGATTAGGTAGATAGTGGGGATTTATCTCTGATGGACTGTCCTTATTTATATTATGTAAATTTTATGAAAATACTTGAAATTTCAATATTTTTACTTGGCAATTATTTTCACTCGGCAATACATAATAACACTATTTTTATTTCACACCTTGAAGTCTGTAACTAAATAAAACTTTTATTATGATTTTAATCCTGTTTTCACCATATACTGTCTCTGGCCAAATTATTAGACGCACTATAAGATTCTGTGTAAAATTTTTATTATCAGGTGATACTGTACCACATTATTGTTTTTACGTGGCTGAAACCGGTTTGCACTTGAATATGTTCGTGTATCAAATGGTTAACATTGTAATGCAATACGTTAAAAATAAATGCAAATAGGAAGTATAATAGAAATCTCCTGAATAAAAATCCACTATATGTATGTTTAAATATAAAAGTATTGGATATAAACTCATGCAAAACATTCAATTATTAAAACACTACAGTGCATTGAATAATTTGATCTAATTATTATAATACACTAATATAATACCTGATATACTAATTATTCTATATTTATATAATTTATCATCTAGTTTATACAATTATCGAATTTATATTATATATCGCCTAATTTAAGTAATTGATAAACGAACGTAAACAAGTGCAAACCGGTTTCAGTCGCATAAAAACAATGAAGCTGTATAGTATTATCTGATAATTAAGACTTTACATAGAATTTTAGAGTGCGTCGATTAATTTGACCAGATAGTGTATAAGCAAAAAGAAATTTTGAAACATGATAAATTGTAAAAAAATAAATAAATAAATTTAAATACTACTTTATTTAAAATAATTTTGAAGATACTCCAGCATATATTTTGTGACGTTAAAGAAAAGGAAATTAACATGATTTCATTTTTGTAACAAACAAACAAAAAATGAAACTTATTAATTTAAGTATGAAGTATACTAACAAGTATCCTGTAAACTATTCCAAATGTAGTGAATAAAAGTCTCTAAAATCTATTCCTCTGTACTTGCGTGGCTTATTTTAATGCCTAAAAAGAAAAATATCACCTTTTTGATTGATTAATATTAACAATAAAACACGTTTTAACCATTCTAATTACAATTGACAGTAATAGCCTAGTTTTATTTCAAAACTTTCCTATTTTCTCAAAGCTTATGTTACTTGGAATTCTGAATTCCGTATGACCGATTTATCAAAAAAGAAAAGACTTATTCACATAGTAGTTATTGCGTGCATGTTGTAAATCAATAAAGTGGAATTGATTTATCTCCAAGAAAAGGTTTATAGATAGGATATTTGTATAAAGAAGCATATTAAATCTTTACGCAGTAAATATTTTAAGCATACCACCATTTAAAAATCTCATTCAGGTGTTAACGTTTTTCATGGCATTATACTTTATTGATTTCTGTTTTGAGTAAACAAATTGAAGAAATAAAAAGCATTTATGGCTCTAAAAACCTTAAAACTATTACTCTCTTCAGATTTTATTGTTAATTTTCATTTTTGAAACAAATTACAATTATTTAAAATTCCTTACAGTTCTAAAATTTTGGGAGAGTAAATCTTTATGATAATGCTACATTTCATTAAAAATAACTCTTAAAATCACTCATGGTAAATATTAAAACCTATACGATGATATAATTCCAGGTACCACAATGCCCTGTTAGAATTTTCCTTCTAAATCAATTATGCCAGGCTGTGTGCCAACTGGTGACAGGTGTATGCTAAATCTGTCGGGGTCACAAATTCCTCCAAGTTTTCATACAAATTAAGACTTCTGGGAGTACTGGATCAGAAACTGATCGTTCTCTGGTTCAGGTCAAAATTACGATCTGAGAATGGATGGATGTTTTCTTTTATTTATATATATATACATATATATAAATTATATTATGGGTTTACGACTACTAATGTTCAACTCCGTAACCTTGTAATTTTGAACCCAATCCAGAAAGCAAGGGAACTCCTGGATCGAGTATTGGGGGAAATTTGCCTTCGTGGAGGACTTTTTGATGGAGCTAACCCGCATTTGCGTGACATAGAAAGGAGGACCATGAGAACCTCCCATGGTTAACCTGACGGTAAGAGGACTCTAACCCATGATCCGTCTACCACTGATGATATTTCACGTCAGCACTGTGGTCGGTGAAAGCTGGATGCGGAACTCGTATCGACTGGGGTTCGAACCCGGTTCGCCTCATTGGAAGGCAAACGCTCTATCCCCTGAGCCATCGCGGTTCATGGATGGATGTTGTGTGAATGCGTCATCCCTGTAAAATGAGGTTTGACGTTGCCTCTGGATCATCCTCAGGGATGTTTCCAAGACCGTCGCCAATAGCCCATTGCGCAGCTCTAATGCGATAGAAATAAAAAAAATACCAAGTACCAAGTTAATTCCTTAGTACCCTTAGGATGGCAATTAGTTCACATCAGAATTTCTGAGGGATAGCGCATGCTTAGGCGATAGTTCAAAAGATATTTAAGTGTTACACGAACTGTGTAAATTGCACTCATTACTTGATACCGGATATTGCTTTTGCAGCAGTTTTGGTTTCATTTAATTGAGGAATATAATATTTTGTTATGTTTTTCCGAATTTACATTTAATAAATAAGTTTATCTTTGCTCCTGCCTGATGCTTAAATACCGTCTAAAGTTGTCTTTTGAAGTTAGTGCAGAGGTAGTTTCTAAAATTGATATATGTTATCGGATAGATATCACGAAGCAATCATGTGCTAGTGTCCAGCCTTCACCTCACCATAGGATAGATTGATATAAGTAATCGGATTGTTATCACGAAGCAAAGATGTCCTAGTGTCAAGCCTTCATCTAATATCACAGCTTCAATCACCTTAATCCGTGTTTCCCAATCGTGTTCTTTAAAGAAAACAATTATTTCTGAACATTTAAATCTCTCACAGATTTTCTATTCAAATGTATATCTAGAAAAAAACATTTCAATAATTAAATTTAAATTGTGTTTTTCTTATATAAATTTTATTTTTCTTATTTAATTTTACTTTAATTATTTTCGTAAAGTGTTTCTTTACTTTTCATTAACTTTAGGACAGACTAGCAACTTTCAAATAATAAAAAGCAAGAAATAGATTTGTCATTTTTAAATTTTTTAAAGCTTTGATCTTCTACCATAGATTTAAAAAAATTTAAATCCTTTTAAATCAGCAAGAAAATGACAGAGATATGACACACTTTGTAGCAACCATTACTCTTCAGTTTATATTTCAAAATCAACAAACTTGATAAGTTTTTTCCAAAAATTTTGCTTTCTGTTTATTTTACTCATAAATTCATGCTGCATGTTTACGAAGTTTTTTTTTTCATTTTTTAAGGAAATTTATTTCTTAAGAAATTTTATTTTTCAAGAAAACGTTTATTTCTAATTAACTAAACTCAGCTGCGCGACAGCCCATAGAGTGCCAAGGTTTACTGAGCCCATCTCAGTTTTCTTGACCTTGGGCTCTGGGGTGCAGGAGCAGATGTTCCGGTTAGGTAATCAACCGAACGCAGAGCCCCCTCTGTTTTGTTCCCAAGCATGCTTGATACTCATTTATCGACCCACTGAAGGGATGAAAGGCTGAGTCATAACCTTGCCCGGCCCGAGGATCGAACCAGGGACCTGTGGCACGACAGCACGAAGCGCTACCGCTCAGTCACCGGGCGTCTAAATATATGAGGTTAATTTCGAATCCTTTTAAATGTGCTTTTATATTTATTTCATAGTTATATTCATTTGATTAAAATTATAAACATAATTTTGGTATTGAAAACCAAAATAAACAGTATTTAAAACATTCATTTAGAAATTTTGCCTTTCATATGCCAAACAATAACTGCAAATTCAGTTTTTCAAAATTATAGCTCTTATTACGACGCATTTAACAAAAAATACAAAATTGAAAAGTAAGTTTAACCGAATAAGTAGTTTTTATGACATTCTATGACAAGGTATGATGATAAAATTACCAAATTTCACCACATTTACCAAATTTTATCACATATTATAAAACCATAATTTATCTTTGATTTTACCAAAATCATTACTAAAGTCTTTCGGTAAAAATTATAAAACTTTTTGGTGTTCCCATAGAAACAGAAACATTGTAAATTTTGCCCTATTCTTGTAGTTTTGACCATACTTTTTTTCTCGGTATGTTCATGTTTTCTTAATTATATCCTCGTAATTATATCCATGTTTCGTAATTATACCCTGCTTCATTATCTTTTCATTATTATATATTCCTAATATTTTTTTTTCTATTTTAATACTTATTCACTTTTTAATACTCTGATTGCAGTATTTTTAATTAATTATCATTAATTTTAATCAATGTTATATATTCCTATCTTAATATATTTGCAATTTATTGTGTATGTTCTGCATGTTTGATTATTTTGATAAAAATGATGAGATATTAAAGTGATGCAAAATAATATAATATCATATAACCCAATGATAAATTTTTATTTCTCTTTCTTAATAAATCTATCGTAAAAATGTTAAAAAAGTGTTTGAAACATTATTTAATATTTTATGATTTTGGTAAGAAAAACAGTTATATAAAGTTACCTAAAGAAACAGCGTTAAATCTATTTTTATTCAAAATGTTTTGCACATAAATTATACATTTTACAAAAGTAGAAAATAAAATGTTTTTAATATTAAATATATTCTTGTTTTATGATTTTTGAGATCATTACAACTCAAGAATCATTTCAACTTGAAAAACAAAACTTCCTATTTGCTGATTTATCTTTTCGTGATTTTATAAAAATAAACAACAAAAAATATTGTAATATTCCTATTTTTGTAAATTTTCAATCCATAATTTCATCAGTAGATTTTTTTTCGATGTGCATAAAATATCTAAATTATTCGCTGATATGGTATTTTTTTCTGTGAAAGACAAACTATTCATGAAGGTTTGAAACTGACTATCTTAAATGTAAAACTCGATCAATAAGGAGTCTAATCTAACTCAGCAAATTCTTTACTTCTGCCTGAAAAAATTCGATATGAAAAGTTTAAAAGTTAAATTAAATTTTTTTTTCGTAAGTAATCGTTCTTTTTCAAAACTTTAAGAATAAATTCTCTTCAAGCATTATTAAACAGAAAACATTCAGTGGTTAAAACACATTATTTTGCTTTTATAAAATGTTTTGATTAAACGTTTTAAAAGAATATCTGACCCTAAGATTTTTATTGAGACACTTTTTTATCTATGTTTTCGTATAACTTGGAAAGAATAATGTTATGTCACTTTAGGTCAGTACATTGGCAATTATTTGTAATTTTTCTCCCTATTACCTTCATGTCATTTATTTTTTCTATTAAAGTAGAAAATTCATAAGCGTCATTAAATAACTTTTTTTTTATTTTCCTGCAAAAAACTGGAAAAGAAATTTGTTTCATCTGACATTTTTTACTAAAATTAAATGTTTTTATTAAATATATAAGTTCACAATGAGAGAAATTGAGCTTTTTATTTCATTCACATGTCATACTTAGTACTCGGATATCTAACAGTTTCATATTTCTAACACTAAACTTTTGTAATAATTAAATTACAATGTTTACAAATTACTAATAAATAAATAGACCACAATCAATTTAATCATACTATATGTTACTATGTATCTATCTATATAAGAAATAATATCATTGCATAACATGCCTGTAGGCCTTTCATCAGTCATTCTGTGGAATACATATTTTTATGTAGATACATGCATTTCTTATCTGTATGTGTATGAAAAATTCCATCATTGTATAAAATGTCTGCACACTTTTCATCAGTGATTTTATGAAATACATATTCTCCTATAAATACATGAATTTCATATATATATCCATATAAGAAATTCCATCATTGTATAAAATACCTGTAGGCTTTTCATTAATCTATTTATGAAATGCATTGGCATTCCATAAAAAACTACTTATAAAAGATAATACATATTTTATTTATGAAAGATTATATATGAAAAATTATATGTTTCAATACGCATCATAAGTAATGATGTATTATTATTCGGTAGTTCTCTAATTTGCACAAATCTTTTTTTTTCTCGATTGAAACAAAGATGGTATGAGCTAAACTTAAAAAAAGTTGAAACATAAATGCTACTTTAATAGGCAATACGTGAATAATAAATAATTTCATACCCTGAGAAAAATAAAGTATGGTCAAAACTACCAGAATGTGGTCAAATTTATCGTGTTTCTGAGTCTATAGGAATCCAAAATGCTAAGTAATTTTACCGAATCACTTTGGTAATTATTTTGGTAAAAACAACAAAATATGTTTTTAAAATATGTGATAAATGTGGTTATGTTTAATAATTTTATCATGATACATCAGAGCATGGCATAAAAACCATTTATTCTTTTAAATTTAATTTTCATTTTCGTACTTTTTTGTTATATTTTTGTATTACTATAATTTTGAAAATGAGAATTTCAGGTAAACCGTAACTCTATGAAGGGAAAAACTGCATAATGAATCTTTTACATATTGAATCTCTTAAGCATTGAATTTTGTAATGAATTTGAGTACTATAGAGTAAGGTAATTTTATCAGAATTGATCCCAGAGTACTTTTTCCATTGTATATTGCATTTCTATACAATGATTGGGAATTCTATACTATGCATAATTTCCTGCATTATTTGTGTACTAAATAATTGTTACGATGCATGATTATTAAGATTGTCATAATATATGCATACTAAATAACTCTTTCAAAATCGCAATATGATTGATCACTTCAAAGTATGATATATAATGATATTATGAGCATTAGTTGCTCAGTGGATTTTTTATTTATTATAATTTTATTGAAAAATAGAATCTTGAAAAAAAATATGTAGACAAAATCCTGGTTTGAAATAAAATATTTCATAGATTTCATTTTCCTTAAATTTGTAATGAGAAAAAAAAGGAAGTTGAAAATTTCGAATAAGGACAATGGAAAAATACGATTAAACAATTTTAAACGTTAAGCATCTCAATACAAAACATATAATGTAAGTCACTTAATTATTTTAGTTATTTTAATATCAAGCAGCTTCATTTCTTAAAATGTACTTATAAAAGTATTTTTATTTGTAATTTTTAGTACTTTTACACTTTTCTTTTTATTACGTTTTAAGTAAAAGATAAAGACAAATTTATTTAGGCGCAGAAAAGGGAACTTTTTTGAATTTCTTTCTTGAAATTGTGGAAGGATTCCATATTTTTCATTCAAAAAAATATCCACATTTATGAAGCAGTCAGACATGACATATCTGTCTCAAGATGATGACACATTTTTGATCCAAGCAGACAGGGATATTACCTAAAGAAGAGTAAGAATATATTTTATATCGAGGATATTAGAAAAGTTTTCGGGATGAGAGAGAAGTTTGATAAAGAGAAGTCATAACATAGAATGTTTTCAAATATTTTTTAAAAAAGTAGGTATCAGGAATAATAGATTCCCTTTTATCAAAATTATGACAAATTGAAAAATTAGAAAGCAAAACAGATTTAAATGAATTTCAAGCATTGCAAATTTTTATTTCTTACTTAAGGTAGTATTCTGAATAATGTCATTTAGAATATTAAATGTACAATTCCTTAAAACTAAAGCGGGTAAGACGATATAAATTAGCATTATCATCAAAAATGTGAAGATGGTAATGAAAGTTAGCATGAAAAAATGCAAAGCTTCTTACTCTATATCAAAAATACTTCTTATTTGCAATCTCTATATTTTTATAAATCATTGAAAGCTGAAAGTTCGTTCATTAATTAAAAATGGGAGCTTTAAAATGTATTATACCATAATAATTCTAAAACAAATGTTCTGATACCACCACTATCTTATTGTAATTATTTTTATGCTTGTATTTTAAGCAAATTTTTAATACTGAGTTTAAAAACAATAGTTAATTTTTAAAATCCAATCCTTAAATACGAATCTGCAGATTAAAATATCAAAACTTGAGCCTTTGTCTAATATGAAACTCTGCTTGAAAATGTAAATTAGTAGATGACGATAACAAACCTGCCCTCGTGTTGATTATGAAATAGAATTTTTTGCAATGCCCACCTGAGTTGACATTTCATCAATTCAAGCATATTAGGGCAGATTTGTTGGCCACTCTTGGAGGGGAACCATAATGCTGCTCCCGCAGTAAGGACAGATAGTACAGAGACTGAAAGAACATCCATGCCTTGTCCGGGATTCGAACCCAGAACCTTTCTGATACAAGGTCAGTTTCCTGACCCCTACACAGTTTGACACAATTCCCTTTTAGGCAATTATTTTATGTGTCAGGGATAAGAAGTCTAGTCTCCTAATTAGATATTTTTAACAAAGATTTTAAAAATATCAGTTAAAATACAATTTCGCAAAACTCTTTTTAAACAAGAACGAATCAAAACAAATGCAAATCTCAAAATGCATTCATATTTAAAGCCATGATACGGAAAATCAGTGATGTAATCCTGACGTTCGGGATATTGCTGCATTGACAAAATTTCAAGACATTCGAATAAGAACGCACATCAAAAATCAAAGTTTAAAAATTGGTAAGTCAGTCTGCACGATAAGATTTAAAAAAATCAAGCATTATGCAAAAAGTAAAATAAATACTTTTAAAGCTGTTGTTTGCTTCATACTTCTGTATGGTGCTGACTGTTAAAACCTTCTCGAAACCGAAAAATAAAATCTGGAAACATTCCAAAACAAAAATTAAAGAATTATTTTAAAAGCATATTCTAGACTAACACTATTTTAAATTAAGATCTATACGAACAAATGCAAAATTATCATCCATTCATGAGAAAATTTTGATCATAGAAATATACAAGGCATACTATTCGATTAAAACGGGATAACCCTGCTAACGTCACACTTACTTGGACACCCGATGGAAAACGTAAAAGAGGGAGGCCGAGACTTACGTGGCAAAGATGCATGCTCCAAAATCTGTTCAAAGCAAAACTAAATGGAAGAGAGGAGGCAAGAGGTCAGGTTCAGTGCCGAAATACCTGAATAAAGAGTCTTGAGACCTTATATGCCAGCTGACGAGCATGGATAGGTAGGTATAATGTAAAAAGTACAAGTATGAGTAAAGACATGATTTTGATCCAGTGCTATAAGTTAATTATATCACCAGTGCAAAAGGAGAGAATCAAGAGCTGCATTTGTCTTAAAACTGATAATTTTATTATATATGATAGTAGAGCTGCCAAAAGCAAGTTAATATGGATTAGTGAAATTAAAAATAGTTGTCATTCAAGTAGTTTTTCTTTATTCTGTTGAAAATTTGAAGCTTAAGCCTGGAATATTTCTAACACTAAAAAAATTGATTTATTTTTAAATCAATATACATCCAATTTTTTTTACAATCAATCGAATTTTGTAACTGTTATATTTATGTTTTTTTCATAATCTGAAATTTAAAAAAAAAATAGTTTTATTTCTATATAAATAAGTTATATATCTAATGTCAAATCAAATTCACCGTTGATCATTATGATGTGGTTAATTATTTATATTAAGTGTGTTATAGTGTTTAGTTAGTATAGTTATTTACTTTTTATAAAATGTGTTATAAATTAAATGCGGAGTATAAACGAAAAAAAAGCATATACTCTGAAGAATTTTTGACTATAAGAATTTTTTAATTTAGTTTATTTTTAATTTAAACAAAAGTTTATTCGTAATGTGAACAAAAGAAAAATATAGTGAAAAAATAAAGCAAAAAAAAAATATTCATACGTAAAATATTCGAAAATAGGAATTATTTTTTATTCAATATTTTTGATACAGCAGATCTAGCAATTTTGGAAAGAATCTTTTGGATCAATTTGGCTTACTAAAAGAGAAACGGCATATCGAAATATCTATTTCTGTTTCTTCAAATATTCTACATATTTGGTTGCAAAATTTTATTCTTAAAAATTGAAAATCAATAAGAAAACCAAAGTATATTTCAATGCCTTTCAAAATAAAATTGCAGCAAAAGCTATTTTTTCTCTTATTTTTTTTAAAATCCTTTAAACGCGACAAAATTGCAAAAACCTATTTCAGCAAAATGATTAAATACTTTTTAGCATGAAATCTAAATTTAAATGAAGCGAAATCCAGTTGACTGAATTTTTGAATAAATTACTGTGGTTAACTCAAATTAGTTACAATCTCTTTTAAATATAATTCAATGAATATTTTTGCCATTAAAGATCGTTACATAAACAATCTTCGGAAGAAAAAAAATTGGTAAATAAGTAATATATTTTTTAATAAAAAAAAAACAAAATTTAAGTAGTTTGAATTTATTTTGAAAAAAACAGATTTTTAGCACTTTTCAAAGGAATTATTTTTTTTCAAAAAGTTTCTATATTTAATTGTGTTAATTCTGTCTTTAATTTAAGTATCAGAAAAGAAACAAAGAAAGTTTAATAAAATCTCCCATCTGAAAAAGTTGATCCTACCTAAGAAAATATTATAATTGAATACGTTTTCAATACACATCTAATGACGTGGTTGAATATTTAACTACTCATTATTGGTTATTATATTTCTAACGCATTTTCCTTTATGTGAATTTTATTTTTATTTAAAGATAGTTGAAGCTCTCCGTCATTTAAATGTTCTTTCATTTAAAATAAAAAAAGGTAACAATTTCAAAAGTAATTTAAGATGAAAAAAATTTTAAATATTTAATTTACTGCATTTTTTTAAAGAAAAAAAAACATTATTCTTTATTTGAATTGGGAAAGTAATCATTAAACTGGAAATTCTAAACGATCATTTAATTTAAAAAGGAAACAAAATTTCCCGCAAAATGGAATCATTATTACAATAGCATACTCTTCCTTTTATTAAATTCAATTCCATTAAAAAAAATAAACAAAATTTAATTGTGTGTGATGAGAAAAAAAAATGAAAAACTCCATTTGATAATAGGTTTTGAAAAAGAATGAAGTAATTTTTTTATTAATGTATTAAAGTAAAATGACTGGTCGCGTTACTTTATCACCAATTTAGTTTCTGTTTTAATAATATAGTTTCATATATTTTGAAGTTCGTATTTCAAAAGTATCTAACAATGGCTTTTTATTTAACCTTATTTATACTTTTTACACGAATAGTTTTAATATTTTATATCTATTTGCTCATCCCTTTAATGAGCCATTTATTTTAAATATCGGTAAATGAAATTCTTTTTTTTTTTGGAATTGAGAATGGTATAAAAAATACAATTATCTAATTAACATTAAAAAGACTGAACATTGCAATATATCTGGAAAGACTAAAAGGGATATTTTGGCTCTTCTCATATTGTTTGCGTGTAGATCAATTAGGCATTCAAAATTGGTAAACATAATCATAACTAATTTAATGAAAACATATTATAAACTTGTTCATCTAAATTCTATAGAATTTAATTCGATTTGGTTATCGAAAATATTTGATTAAACAAAATACTGACTTTTTAATTATGGGGTGTATACATTAGTTTTTCAGCTAATTAAATTTCTCATACGTTGAAAAACTCTTGTTTTTGAAAGAAAATAGGGTACCTTAAATGAGCCAAAGCGTACATTATACCCAAAACTTCTTGGGGTTGTAAGATACTACCAAAATACCTAAAGAGCTACTCTGTTTCCTATCGTAATTCCAGATATAAAGTTCCATATATACTTTTGAATAAGGCTAACACGTGAATGTATAAATAAGAATATAAATTGGTTCAAATTAAGAAAAGTAAGAAATACTCTACACTTTCAGTAAGTTATTTTTCGAATTAAAGAGCAATAAAAAAACGAACGATGTCGAATTGTCCCCCAAAAAAATTTATTTTATTGTTTGACACCATTATCTATTTATTTATGGTAAGTTATTGGTAAGTTATTGGTAAGTTATGGTGGTAAGTTATTATACCCCACAGTCCATTTGCGGCTTTTAAACGTAGGAGAATTAATGATTTTTATTTAAAAAATAAATTTTGTATGTAATGCAAACAGCGAAAGGAAATACATATTACGATTTATGTATGACATTTTATTCATATGTGACTTAGGTTACAGAAGTATTTTCCATGAAATTTCGTTTGAAAAAAATAGACCTGTCCAGCTAACACACGTATCTTAAATTTTCAGTTGTTTTTTGCTAGAATTGTTTTTCTGAATTTTTAAATTAAAATAAAACAAATTTAGATTTAGCTGCTTTAAGCGCTTTTCCATTTTGAATTACGTATTATTTTAAATTTTATCTTTTTCTGTCTTATTTTGTCTTTTTCTGAATTTGTTTCATTCCGTGATTAAATCTCTTATTTTTATATCTGACTTTACTGCAATTGTGCAATATCGTTTGAAAATTATTATATTATTTAATTAAATGTTCATGATATGGATTTTGTTGATATTTTATGGAGTTTCTGGTTCTGTTTTCGTAATGGTTTTATGTTTCTTAATATTTTATTATGTATTAATTAATCTTTTCTTTTCAGGCTTAATTAATATTTACATGAATAGTAAAATAACGGATTTCTTTATACCACATGAACCGTCACGTGGGTTAACAAGTGGTCCTGCAGATAGACTTGATAGGGGTCTACTGTGATTAATAAGCTACCTGATCAATTGTTTTGTTATGATAAACGTATAGAGATTTTAAAAACACTTAGAAAATGTAACGACAAAAATTGTCTTACTTGTCACGCAGCTCATTCTGACCAAATTTCAGTTTCTAGCAACTTTATTTTTTGCACACAGAAAAATATTATTTATCTTATAGAATGTAAAATGAGTTCACTTAAATATATTGGGAAAACGGGTACTGAGTTAAATAAACGAATTAATAATCATAGATCAGTCATAAAAAAACTTTCATAAACACAATAACTCTGATATTGATATTGTTCATTTTCAAAAGCATTCTTTTAAAGATATTAATATTTGTATTGTTAAAAATATTGAAGATTTAAATTTAATATTAGATTATGAAAACTTTTTTAGTTGTAAATTAAAAACTTAAAACCCCTATGGGCTTAATAGTAAATTAAATGGATAAGGTAGCCAGGATTTAAATAATGTGTGCATTTATGATAAATTGAAAACTTTTAATAATCATTTTTCATGTAAATTGAGAGGATGCAGGGTTAAAAGAAAAAGTAAAGAATAAATTTAATCAGGTTCTTTTTTTTTTAAAAAAAATTGTGTTTATTGGATGCCAATGAACTTAACATTTAAAAGATTAGGAGATTCATTTTCAGTAATAAAAATTCAGAGTCGCAATGGATGTTAAGGAACATTTAAAAATTTTCAAATTTTCTACCCCTGAGTTTAAATAAATATAGTATTAGATCTTATATTAAATTTAAACTAGCTGTCAACAATTTTGATTTCTTAAATGCTTCGAAAATTAAAAAGAATTTTAGGCTGTTAATTTTCTTGATAAAGGTTTTGAAAGAGGTTTACTACCTATGACTAATCGGAGTTTCACAACGAAAATCAGAGTTTCTGTTTATTTTAGATATTGTAAGACTTTAAGAAAAGAATTTTTAATTATAATTTCTATAGTAAAAGTTTAAATGATTTAGAGGATATAATTGTTTATGTGAGCTAGAGCATTTCAAAGATTTTGTTAATAATGATTTTAAGCACATTGTCACAGGAGATCTTAACCTAATCAGAAATAAAGATTTAAGATTTCTCATGGGACTCGGGACTAAGTTTATACCATGGAAAAAATATCACTTAAATAATATTCTTGCTTCAATCAGTAAGGATTTAGATTGTTTTATTGCAAAATGCTCAAGAAAATTTAAATGGCCTATAGAGGGATTTAGTGAATGGAAATTTTGTGTTTTAAACGATTTTAAATTAATTGTTTTGAATAATAATATAAAATAACAGGGTTTCTATTTGAATTCTGATATTATTAAATCGATTAAGGAATTAAAATATAATTTTATTATATGTGTTGCTGACAAAGCTGCTAATAATTTTTGCATCATTTGCAAAAACATTTTTTAGACATTTAATGAGTAAAGAATATGATAACAATTACACTTTTGTGAAAATTAATAATTCTAAAAAAGAAATTGATAATCGAATATTAGCTTTTTCTAAGAAAATAGGTTTGAAAATCAACAGCATTAATTATCCTTATTTATTTCCTACAATTAAGTTCCACAAAACATCTGCTAAAATTAGATTTGTAACTTGCAGTGCTGACTGTTATAATTCTGTTTTTGGTAAAAGATTTTTAAATTATTTAAATATTATTTTAAATCAGATTATTTCAAATGATAAGCATTTTATTATTAATAACATGCAAGACGTTATTAAATATTTGAATTACAATAATATTAATACAGTTCTTCGGCCGATGTGATTTTGAAAATCTTTTTGCGTGTATACCACACAATGATTTGAGGAATATTTGTCTGGAAATTTTTGATAAATATTTGAATAATGAGGACATTAATAAGAAAGATTGTTTAAATTTATGTAATATAACCATTGAAGGTATTTCAAGGGAACATTTTTATTCAAGTGCATTTGCTAATATTTTCTTACATTTTCATGAGAAAATATTTTTGCAACATAATTTATTAATTGGGTTTAGATTTATTGATGATTTAATTATTTTGATTGTAATGATTTTGATTTAATTAAAGATATTTATACTAAAGAACTAAATTTAATTAAAACTAATTCAGATGAAAATTGCGCTTATTTTTTGGATCTTGATGGCAAACTTCATAATCAAAAAATTTTCATCGGATTATACAATAAAAAAAAAGATGTTACGATATTAGACGTTCAATGTTACTAGTTTAACGCATTTTAATTCCAACCTTTACTTTAAGATTTTTAGGAACATTTTAATTGGTCAAATAATTAGATTTTAATTTATTTGTTATAAAAAACAGATTTTCTTTCAGCTATGGGGAATTTCAGGATTACATTAGAGAATAATAATTTTCCTTGTAAATACTGTAATTATGATATTTTGATTCTAAATATTTTAAAGACGTTCAAATAATTCTGCCGATATTGAAGTCCGCATAAATAGGCCTCCTATGTGGTGAAATTTTAGAATTTTATGTTCCTGAAGCATGTAGATGGCACCACCTTTTTAAAATTTTTACTCATTGAATATTTTTCTGTTTTATTTTTTCAAGATTTCCGAAAAATGGGTCAGCACTTGATTAATTGCTAAGTTTTATTAATGATTTGGCAATTTATATTTTATTTTGATGTGGCTATTTTAACTGAAACTTTATCTTTATTTATTTTTCTTATTTGTGAACGCCTCTGTATTATGTCTTAGTTTGTGTACTTTTAATTCATTATTAACACTTACTTTGTGATTGTTTGTCATTTACTTTTCTTTGCATTTACATTTAAATTTTTCTAATTGCTTTTTCTTATTTGATTTTCCATTATGGGGCTTAGGGGTACTGTCAGTTTTTGGTTTCACCACTGACAACAGAAAGGCTCCTGCCTGTTAGCAGGCAGTGTGTACCTTGATGAATTGCTGTCCTGCTAACTCAAATATCTTAAATTTTTAGTTGTTTTCTGCTACAATTGCTTTTCTGAATTTATAAATTAAAATAAAACAGATTTGGGTTTAGCTGCTTTAATTTTACAATTTTGATTCATTATTTCGAAATATTATTTACTTATTTTGTCTTTTTCTGAATTTGTAAATTAGTTTCATTCTTTGATTAAATGGTCATTTTATGTCATCTGTCTTCCTCCACTTTATTCGTATTTAAATATTTGTACTTTTACAAAAATATTTTAAATCAAGTAAAATAATAGCATGAATCTTTAATATTTTTTAAACCTTGTGAAATATCCTTTTTTCGGAGTAATTTCGAAAACTTATTTTAATGAAAATAAAATTTGCTGAAATTTTATAATATATAATGTTATTTTCCAAAAAAAATATGTGAATACATAAAAACCTTAATCATGTAAATTTAAAATATGTACTTTAAATTTAGCTGTTATTATAAAATATTACTGTTACTTAAATTTGGCTTCCTGTAACTGGAATATACGTAAATTAAGTATGAATCTCTGTATTCCTAATAGCCTTAAATATTAAATAATGTAGTTTCATTAAATTTATGAATTAATAAAGGTACATTGTTACACGTTTTTGTAAGTGGAAAATTCTTCTATGTTCACAAACATTTCTTGGATAAATTATAATTAAACTAATATCTTTCATAAAGCTTTTTAAAAATGTATTAAAAAAATACTTACGAAAACTTTAAAAAAAATATTAAGAAAATAACAATAATTAACTCTTTGTTTATTTTCTTCATTTTTCAAATTCTCTACAATTCTCTACGAATTCTTTTGTTCAATTCGTAACTCTAAAATGAAAGGTTTTACCATATTTTTTTTTTAACTTTCGTGTCTAATAGTGACTTACCATAACACGATACGAAATTGTATTAAAAAAAATTATTTGACTTTTCTTTCTATCGGAGCATTAATCTGCAGAATTTGCATTTTTACTGAATTATAAATACAAAGATATTGTTCATGAACTTTCTTTTAAGCAATTTATTATTAAAAATGTAATAAACAAAATGAAAATATAGCTTCAACTTAAATTATTTCAACCTAAAACGTAACAAATAGCTAATCAAACTGAATCATAAAATCTCTTTTTGGCTTCAACATCTTCATTTTTTTACGTTGAAAAGCTTTCTCTTCCTTTTATCAAATTTTATCAACGTTGCATTATAAAAAATCTGTATTGATATCTTAATGTTCAACAGCCTGTTTATAGCAGAGAAGTCACAAGATAGCTATTTCTTTAGCTCATTTTGGGCAATCATCAAAATAAAATCGCATTGAATATAACTATAAAACATGAAAAAGGCACAGATAACATCACATTAAAAGCATAGAATGTGATTGGACAATGATAAAGGTTTTCATTGCAGAACTGAGACTATATCTTACCTGTTTGTGTGGTATTACTCGTTCTTTTTTGTATTAGGCACTCATGAAGGTTATTCAATACAGATCCGAAATTTTGATTACGTTGCATTATCAGTGCTTGTTTAACTTAAGTTACTTTTATTCACATACGGCACTTACTTCACCTTTTTTATCCCTTGAACAATTTTTTATTCTTAACGTCTCTTCACATTGTTAGAAATGTAGCAGTAATAATGGTGAAATAGCAATTTGTTTAATTGTTATTTTACCATATTAACGAAAACAGTAAAATAAACAAGGAAAAAGATTATATTCAAACAGTTTAATGTAAGAAAAATTGTTTATTGTTTGTTTTTTCCTAATGCAGTTAAACAACCACAATTCTATCCACGCCAACTAGGTCCACCTTATAAAAACGTTTTGCTCGATGCAGTTGGGTACATATCGTAGCTGAGAGGGTTAATCAGGCGGTCTCGTGACAGAACGAACAGGAGTTCGAATCCCAGCGTTAATATTATAATATTTCTTTCATTCCTTCAATATAAAACGAGTTCCCAGCGCCCTGTACTCTTCAATCGATGACCCTGGACTATTAAAATATGAAGCTATCATTTACGCATAAATAGCGCAGCACCCACATAGTTGCAATATCCATTTAAGCCTCATTTTTGAAACCGTGCTAATTGTAAATGGTTACAAAACCGTATAGTTTTGTATTCACGGTGTTTTAACTATACCATTTGTAAACCGTTTCAAATTCTTAAAGGTAAAAAAAGGTAAACTTTGTGGTTAATCAGATGGACAGACTGTTGCCTGTTATTTTACCATATTTCAGAATGAAAATTCTAACTGTGAAGGTTAGAGTTTTGAAAAAACTTTTATGTCACTCTAATTTTGGAAATCTCAGAGACATGAGGAAATTTTCTAGAATAATTTTTCTTCTATCTCTTATGATCCTTAGAATAGTTAATTTGATTATAAGCTATTCGGGGTAGCTTAACATCAAAAATAATTTTTCACGGAGTGTTCAAAGTTATTAATTCAATGACAAGATCAAATATTTTTTTAGTCTGAAAAGGAAAACATTGAAGATAAATACCAGTTTTTAAAAAAATTTCTGAAGAGTACATAAAAGATAAATTTTAATTTTGAACCAAATAAGAGCATACAACAATAATCAAATCTAGATTCTTAAAATTTTCTGAAGGTGTAAAGGTGTGTTTCTTGTAAAAATATTTAGACTTAACAATTTACTGGCCTTCGTTAATCATAAAGTGTGTAACATTTTTCCTGGATATCTCTTTGTCAGATAAATAAAGCATTCTTTACTTTTATTAGCCACTGAAAGATTGTACATGCAACGTTGACCGGCACTTAATATCAGACATCACATATTCTATATCACCATAGAATATGGGATTTCTGAACGTAAATTCTTAGAAACTAATTCTCCTTGCATTTTCAATAATTTATTACCAAATTAGATCTCAGGGCCTACTAATTGTGCCATCTGAAATTAAGAAAATTGTTAATAGTAATTCCTTTCAGGTACTGTAGAAAGTTTTCCTCCTCTTCATGTCTGTCTAAATTGAAGAAGTGGCCTCACGAATGAATGTTACTGTCCGTGGGATTCTGAGTTAAGACGCACTTTCACCATCGCCCTACTCTCGTTAACAAATTAAAGACGCACAATCCTGACTTAATCACAAAAAGGTCAATAGCTGGCGAGCTTTGGCTTCTCTAAGCGTCATTAGTAACAATATTTGATTCATTTTCAAGGCTTGTTTAAACACTTTTCCTATGCACTTATCCTATCTTTCCTTCATAAATTTATAACCTGTTCCATCGCCGCCATTTGCAACTGCTTATTTTAATGAAACATTCTTAACAGAAAGTAAACCAACTATAGCATGTTATATGCTTTTATGGATAACTTATTTTCTCCAAGTATATAGAACAGTTTAACCGACGTAAATGGAATCTGTATCGTTGATAACAAAATAAGTTGTTCCATGTTTTCATAGTGGTATTTTTTGGCATCCATGTTTATTAAATTCAAAACCTTATTCTTTATTCAAAGCTGAAATAGTGTTACCTTGATTTTTATCTAATAATTCTTTAGATTTTTTTATGATTCAATTCAGATATATTGCCGCCCTGATTACTAGAGCAGCTTTATCAGATTATATCACGGGGCAAGTTTTTCTTACCATACTTTAATGTTTTGATAGAGAAGCTGCCCAAATGCTCAATATATTCAAATATATTTGGCGCCTACAGTTGTTGGGACGGAGAGCAAAATAAAATCAGCTTAATGCATTGCGTAAAATCAGACTAACGACTGAATAAATGATCGTTTAATATTAATGGTTCTAGTTAACTCTGAACTTTAAACCCCAGAAATAAATCCAAAACTTGAAAGATTTTGGATGATTTATAACCTGTTCCAGTATGTCTCTATTTTGGCCAAATATGATAATGTGCCCTTATAAGTTAAGTTATGGTTAAATAAATGATCTAGAAGAAATAAAATAAAATTTATAAGAACTAAACAGAGACAGTGGCTTCCCGTAATATTAGAATTAACTGAAGCACCTCTGTTAAGTGGCAAGTATGGCATGGTTTAGTAAACCATGCACTCTGTAGTATTATAGAAAAAGTCTTGTTTTATACTTTCAAAAACATTAAAGCTCTCTTATTTAAGCTGTTTTCATCATTAAAGCACCGGACTCAGAGTGCTGGTACTTTTTACCAAAATATCTATTTTACCGGAACATGTTGCAGAACAAAGAATCTGATGTACCGTAATATTTACAGTAATAATTACATTAAAACCACTGTAACACTCTAATTAAATAAATGTTACTGTAAAATATTATGATACAAAATTTTAGAGTAAAGATGGGTTTCAAGGAAAAATGGATTTCACGAATGATGCACCCAAAGTACCAATACTTAATACCGTTTTTTGGTCTGGAATTTTTTACTGTGTACCACGGCAAATCACTGAATCACTCTAATTAAATAAATATTAATATATAATTTACTGTATAATACGTAATGGTCAGAATGGATTCAACGGTAAAATGAATTTTATTGCTGATGCACCCGAAGTACCTGTTCTTTAATACGGAATTTTTAACAATGTGGAATAAATTGCGCATAGAACATATTCTTTCTTTCAATATAATACAAATAACAAATGTTAGCTAAATTTTAATCTTGAAAACCGGAGTCAATATTAGTTTATCGTTTTCTCTCGAGACAAATAAACTGAGTAGTTTAGTTTAATATTAGTTTAACGTTTGTTTGTAATAAATATAATGCAACTTGTTACGCAACATAAAGACATCCTTATACAGAAGAGTGATTGTTGTTTGTAAGTAGTTTGTTGTTTAGTGAACAACTTCAAAGTCCCTAATAATTATGATCTTCACCATGTGAGGGAATTAATTGAGGGTTTAACTATCGTTTTATGAGAGTGTAACGGAAAGCTTTAACTTAATTTGTTTGGAACTCCCCATTCCTCAAACAGTTTTGCTGCGATTATGATTTCATTTACTGCTTCTAAACACATAATAAAGGTTTAAACTAGTTAATAAGCCTTACCAGCAAACTAAAATTGCGTTTATGATAATAACATATGAACTAAGATAATGTCGTACAAACATATGAAATGCTTAGTATGATGTTTATTATTTCTTTAAAAGTGTTATCATTAGTGGAAGAGATTTTCAGGTACTGTTAAAAGGACGAAAAAGAAATATATTTCGACGAAAAAAAATACAAATACCTTATTTCCTCAGGCACATTTAGTATTTTATTATTAATAGCTTTCCTACTATATTTTATTTTATAATCATCGTTGAACATCCGACCCAATTTTAATTTTACGAACTACCAATGTTCATCTCCGTAGCCTTGTAGTTTTGAACCAAATGCAGAAAAGAAGTGAACTCCTACATCAAGTAGTGGGAGAAGCTTGTCTTAGGGAATTACTTTTTCATGGAACTAGGCATGATTTGGTTTATATGGGGAGGAAAAACTCGAAAACACATTTAGCCTGAGGGCAAAGGGACTCTAATCTGCGATCCGTCTTAAACTGAGGATATTTTACGTTAATACTGTGGTTGGTGCGAACCGGTTGCCTAACTGACCAGCCATCACTGGGATTCAAACCTGGGTCACCTCCTGAGCCATCACGGCTCTACCTCTTCTATTTAATATAATGATAAAGGTACTATTGCCTTCAACAACATTACTCTGAGTCAGAGATGTTGAATCTTAGCACGTGTGCCACAGTTGGTGGCACACAGGTATATCAGTTCCACAAACAGGTATTTTTATTCAATTACATTTATTAAGAAAATGTTTCAAAAATAGAAAAAGAACCTCTCTAAAATCGACTGCAATCAGAAATGAATACGAGCATAGCCGTCATTTTGTGCAAAAGCTAGAGTGAGTTAATTTTTTCATGTTCCGTCCATTTAGCTGTAATCGTGAACCATACATATGCACGCATTCTAAATAATCACCTGTTTTTTAAGTTGTTATAGAAAATTGTAACTCCATAGGATAAATTTCTTGCGTAGAATACTGCCATTGAGAAATTCTTTATATATTTGTCGAAATTTTCGATGAAATTTAATATTTTATGGCAGAAAATATACAAGAATTTCTGGTACTTGTATCTCCGAAATAACTGTGTGATTTCGGGTTTTTAACGGCCTTACAGAACCTATGATAAAGCAATTAACGAATTGAAATTATAAGATCTTAAACTGACAAAAAACTATGGTCGAAATATAGTAAATTTTACAGTGTTCCTAGCTATATGGGAATATCAAAGAATGACATAATTTCCACCAAAGAGCTTTGATAATTGTTTTGGTAAAATTAACAATAGAATATTGTTTTATAATTTGTGATAAAATTTTCTAATTTATTATATTTAGTTATTTGGTTAATTTGGTATATTTGGTTACTTAAAAACCATCTATTCACTAAAATTTACTATCTAGTTCTGTATTTTTACTAAATGTGTAGTAATAAGAACTATAACTTTTTTTTTTAATTTTTCGGCAAACCGTTTACAAATGAAAGGAAAAATTAGGGTACCAAAATATCGTATATTTTGGTTCTATTAACCAGAATCAGAATTAATTTATTTATTTTTTATCAGAAATGTCTTTACCATACAGCATGATAGTTTTATCAGAAGTTTTTTTTTTGTGTAAAAGAGCAATCTATAAAGATATTTTCGCATTTTTTTAAAGATAGTGAAACAAAAAAAATTTAATATTTTATTAACATATGATTAATATCAATTTAATATTTTTGCTTAATAGACAACTTGAGATAATGAGGAAATGACCAGTTAAACTATAAATCGTCTTCCGAAGATAGAGAAAATACATTTAAGACATATCAGTATTTCAGAATATTCAGATGAAACATTATCAGCATAAATTTTACCATTTTCGATATTCAAAAAACCTCACTTTCCTTAAATGGATGATTTTAAAGTGAGATTCATTTGCGTGGTTATAATAGAACATATTTGAATTTCAAGGAAATTCCACGTTTGTGTCCGAATTCGCAATCTTGGGGAAACATTAAAAGAATTTAAGTGTGTGGATTCCAAATATTGCTTTCAAAAATCAGAAAATTTAATTCTTGAACAATTGAACACTTGAATAATTATTTTTGAAAGTTGATATTGTATATGTGACCGGCAAAGTATGAAATGCCGGAATTATATATAATGCCTGACGTTTTTAGGCAGAGTATGAAATATGAGAAGTATTACATACTTTGCCTAGGCATTATATATAATGCCGGATGCTACTTAGGCAAAGTATGAAATAAACGTCCTGATGAGGTTATGATGTAAATGATGTACATGTTACTGTGAATGACCGAAATCGGTGGTTGTTGACTTTCACCGGTGAATCTTGACAATCACATAGTCGCTTTGGTGAATGTCCGAAATATTTATTACATCCGATTTGATATTAATTTATTCGTGAATATAATTACATTTATTCGATATTTTAATACTTACAGACGATAGATTAGAAGAAATCAGAGCAGAGTTTGAAAAAATTTAACTAGAAATATAGCAAGCGGCATACCGGATGCCTTCAAATAATAAACCGTAACTTAGTGGGCACACTAACCGAAAAGGTTCGCCATCCCTGCTCATAGTGCTTCATCCTCATTTATAAGAAATTGTCATTAAAGTGTATTTAAGCTTAAATGTTATCATCTTATTTAGAACAAAGAAAAATAATCAAAGTGACCAACAATTTTATTTTTAAGGAGAAAATACTCTCCAAACGCCCTTGCTTTTAATGACCTACAATCTGACTTTTTATTTCATTGACGACGAGACATTAGAGACACCTATCCACTCCAGAGCTTATTCAACTAATGAGCTACAATGACTGTCTGGGCCTCATCTTTAGCAATACTGTCGTATGTGCTCACTGACCTACCACAATATATGTTAGGGAAGCAGATTGAGTTAGCTTTCCCCTGTTCTCTTGACGACGCGTCCTAGCTACTCAGCTTTACGTGAACTTTTTCTATGCTTTAGAACCAATGAGAATCATTAGCGTAAATTTCGAACCAGCAAAATGTGATAGGAGAATCTTATCAGACAGCCATCCTTTTCAGGAGAGAATCAAACCTCGACCAAAATAATAGACATCATTTGGAGCCGTGATAGCTCAGGAGATAGAGCCTTCCAATGAGGTTCGAATCCCAGCAATGGCTGGTTGATATGAATTCCGAATCCGGCTTGCACCAACCACAGGTCTGGCGTAAAATATCTTCAATGGATCATGTTCAAACGGATCATGGTTTAGAGACCCTTTGCCATCAGGCTACCCATGGAAGGTTTTCGTGGTCTTCCTCTCCATGTAACGCAAACGAGGGTTAGTTCCATCAGAAAGTTTAATTTCTAATTTCTAAGTCTAATCTAAAAATAAAGGCTAATTTCTCCCTATAATTGACCCAGGAGCTCCCTTGTCTTCTGGATTGCATTCAAAATTACAAGGCTGCGGAGTTGAACCTTAGTAGTCGAATACCCAAAAATTGGGTTAGCCGTTCAACGACGGTTATTAAATATAAAATAAAACAGATAGCACTTCAGTTTTCCTAAAATTTATTTATCCAACATATCGAATAATATAAGCAGATCATATTCTGCAAGCTCTTCGAATTCTGCAGACCTGTCGGAAAGTAAAGGACTGCTTTCGATGCTTGCATCAACATGAAATACATTATTTCAATTCGAAAGTCTCGCTGAACATTTTTAAAGGGCTGTTATATTTTCTGGCATGATTACCCTCTATCAAAATTTCTCCAATTGAACCACTTTTACTAAATTTTGTTTTAAAGTGTCCAAATTGCAAAATAACTAAATTACTAAAAACAATAACTAAAAAATAAAAGACTATTCAGCAATTAAACCACAATGGGATACCAGCAAGAGACGTAGAGTGGGTATCTCGATCCTCATTGGTTGCTGAAACGTTGAATTTGTTTACCTTAACAACTGTTCTTTCCATTCTATTTCGAGTAAGCCAAGCCCGTCGAGTATCGATTCTCTTAAGTGGCACATTCTATATTCTTACACTAAGATTCTTTCAGAAAGATTTCAATTCTTTCACTATATATTTCTTACTTAACACAACGACAGGCATGAAACCATGCAAAACATAAACCAACTAATTATGCATCGAAGTTGCCAGGTACACAAAACAAAAATAAATCCCGGTAACAATAAAATACATAAACAAATAATAAATCTATGTAAATGACTTAGACGAGAAGGAATTATATTTCAACTAATTCGATGTGCGATGCGGTGGTGTATTTGATCAATTCACATTAGTGAATATTCTAACTTATGTCTAGACACTTAACTTTACTTTAACACGCCATTTTGCTTATAAACATTCAGCTGGGGCTGACGTCATATGTCACATGTGTAGGTATTCGTTTCTTTTTCTTGAAATGCAAGTATCCAATTAACTAAACGACATAAAAAAGTGTAAAAGTCGCTTTGTAATGGTTATCATCACACTTTGCCTTCCTGGAAACAAAAACCCAGATTTCTCGACAAATAAAGGAGGTAATATTTTTTTTTTTAAAAGTGATAACTCCATCCCTTTTCAAATTGCAAAAATATTAATAAAAAATAATTGAAGAAAAGTTTTTAGGTAAATTTTACTGAAAGTAATTAGCAAAAAATCGTCGATCGGCGGAAGTTTTCGAAAAAAATCAGTTGCTGCCTTTCTTTTAACTGCCAACTCAGACGGCCTGCCAAAACTTCTGCATTGAATAACTCCTATCCCGAGCTCAACTTATAAACCGTGTAACAGTAATGAAGAATAACACATGGGTTGTTAACTAGCACACAAACAGGTTTGCTCAAAGAGGGAGATTGAGAAGCAAGACACAAAATTAATTTATAGACTATACAATCGAATGCGACTATTTCATTATATTATTCATTGCTCAAAGCTCCTTTTCTTAATATATTGATATTGCTTTTTTATTCTAACTCTAATTTTCTTTATCTGCCTTTAGATCAACTGTAAGGAACATCTTAGAATCATAGCATCTATATATAGATTTCCATGAAACTTTTTCGAAAAGCAACGTTGAACAATCGATCATCTGTCAAAAGGAAATCCAGAAAACGAATTAAAAGAAAATGGCATGGCTGCGGAGATTAAAATAATTGTTGAAAATAAAAGAACAGTGTGTGGCATTTATTTTCATGAGCTGCAGTCGTAGATAAGAAACTTTCTGTGCCTTCGTCAATTTGATTTTTTTTTTTAAAGGAATAGCAATCAAAATAAAATGGATGCCGACTAACAAAAATTAACTTAATTGAGTGCATAAAAGAAGTAGATTATTCATTCATTTTCTGCTGTTCAAAAATTTCTTAACAGCTAAAAGTATTTATTTCCCTTTATTTCTGCAATAATTGTATGCATAAGTATTTATATTGTATTACATTTAACTTTCTGTTTATTTGCATAGATTTTACACACTGTTAGAAATTTCTCAGAAAAAATGGTTAAACAACAATTTGCTTAATTGTTATTTTACCATATACAAACGAAATAGTGAAATAACCATAAATAAAATAGTATTAAATGTGCTAACTGTGAAGAAAAAAACCACTTATTAACTGCTTTCACCAAATACTGTAAAATAACCAGAATTTTATCGCACCAACTAGGCCCACCTAATGAAGCCACTTAGTTGCTTGCATATTATAGTCGAGTGGGCTAATCTGCCAGTCTCATGACCGAATGAACGGAGGTTCGAGACCCAGCGTTGACATCAAAATATTTTCTGAATTCCCTTCAACATATGAAGAGTTTCCAGTGTCCTGTACTCTTCAAGTAATGATCCTAGACTATACGATACTCTTATCCACGCATAGATGGCAGCACCATAAAGATTCTTAACACGAAAAAGTCTAATACGCTTTTTTTAGAACATTTTGAAACCATGTTAGTTGAAAATGGTTAAAAAAACGTATAGTTCGGTATTCATGGTTATTTAACTATGCTAGTAAGCGGTTTTAAGACAGTAAAAGTAAAATAAAAAAATTACGGACACTTTACGGTTAATTTTATAAACAGATTGCTGCATGTTGTTCCACCTTCATTTTAGAATGAAAATTCTAGCACTGCAGCAATAAAAATTTATAGTTCTCTTCTTCAATTAGTTTAAGTTACAACTAACTGGTTGAAATTACTATTTACTTTCTGTAGTACAAGTATCAAACACGGGATGTGAAATAATAAAGAAAGGCATATTGAGCAATTTATAAAATAGAGAGACTACTCTGTATATTAATATGATATTTTAATTCACACAATTTTTTGATGCTTTGTACTTATTACGCCAACCTGGTAAATACTACAAAATAAACTGTGATGACCAATCATTATTGCGAAAATCATTGTGAATTTTAATCATTATTAAAAAATTATCAAAAACCTTAGAAAGTTCACTTACCTGGTAATGAGTTTAAAACAAGCAATGTAATTTTTAATTGCATAATGTAAAATTTTATGAAAATTTAAAATTAATGATTTCAAAATCAAACTAGTCTTTTAAAAATATATTACTTTTAATTATATCTCCACATATTATAAAAATGAATTTGTCTCATATTGTCCTAGTCCTAAGTTGGAAACATTGTATTAAGCAGTCCGTGTGGTTTATATCATATTGCTGTCAGACTAGTTAGTAGACGTTTTTAATGTCTGAAAATTCCCTTTGTAGAATAGCTAATAAAGTATTGTTTTGCTATAAAGTATTTTTGCATCTGTAATTTAAAGTTATTTACCTGTTATATTTCCTTTTAGTTTTCTGCTCTGCTATTATTAAGTTAACTGTTGTGTACGTGGTCGTTCCTGTGTTGCTATTGGCAGTCAAGTGTGTACAAGCTCTAGTGGTGTGTTATCGAGACTAATAAGCACACCTGGGTAAGGAGGACAATGTCACTTGTAGACTATATTTGAGGGTGCCCCTTGATTCTCGCCAAGTTGTGGTCACGGTTGATTGCCAAGCTGGGCGATGTTGAAACCCAATCGTGATTCGGATTGGTTTACATTTTAGCGTTATTTTGAAATGTTCAACGGTATGTCTAATTTCAGAGGTCCATTAGTTCTACGTTGGATACCGGCTGGTAAGGTTTCTTTCGATTCTGGTCAATAAGATCGAAGATATGTGGGCAGTCATAAAAAGGGAATTTAGATAAAAATGTCACCGCCAGTCCTGTACCACAGACGCCATTTTCGATTCGTATTTCGCCAAATTTATGTGGCGATGGAGGTATATTGATTCGATTCATGAAAAATTTAGACAATATCTAACTGCTATTAGAGAATTCTGTGCACCTAAATCTGAGGATATTCAAGCCTGATGAAGAAGTGAGTGTGCTTACTCCTTCTTTTTTGCTTTCTGCGCTTACATCATTAATTTTTGTTTCGATTTAAAATGCATTTTATTGGGTTTATTAATTTTGCTTTTGTTCATTGCAATTTTATAAAGTTTCGGCCGATATTTTGTTGAAATTTTTCAATGTTTTATTGAAATATCATTATGTTTTAGCCGCCATTCCTGTTACCACGGTGTTCCGCGCAAGCAGGAATGGCGCCAAACATAAGTCGCCAATTTTGCCAAGGGGCACCCTCAAGTATATTTTTACCCAATGTCGCAATCACAAATAGTAAGTCAACTGTTCAATGTGTTTCATCCATCGAAATAGGCAAGTTAAAATTAAAGTGGGCGTGATTGTCAAGATAGGCGTGTTCAGATCACGTCCGGGTCGAAAATGTGAAGGAAAGGAATTATAGACTATCTCAACCTTCATCTATGAAAAGGTACCCCTAGATAGACACGTCTTATATACTTTTGAGTTGTAATTGTATTATTGTAGTGGTAGTTACACCACAGTTTAAATCGCTGCTTAAATTTATAAGACTTATAAGCCAGTTTACAATTTGTATTATTTTTCAATGTAAATTGAACCGATATGCTATTATAAATTACCCTTAAAGATATTCGTTAAATGATTTAAAATTTAATGATAAGCTTTATACACAATGATGCATGCAAAATTGTATTTAATATGTCAACCTGTTTGGTGAATGAAAATATTAAATGGTGGTTGTGAGCTCACCGAATTCGTTGTAACGATAAACCGATATAGCGATATTCGCTGTAACGATAAAATTTTATATATTAATTTAAAAAAAGGATTACTGAGCAAAATTGTTTATGGTCACTAACAACTTTTATTAGAATTGTACAGGAAATATTTGAGCGCGAGAAGCGAAAGCAAAAAGAATTTCCTTTTGTACTGTTTTGTAAGTTTTGTACTGTTGTGTTTTTGTTTTGTTTTGTAAGTGAATAATTTTAAACTTTGTAGATTCTGCGGGCACTGTACAGCGCTCTGTGTACCGGTACTTTATACCGTAAAATCCATTTTTGCAGTAAAATCACTGAATAACTAAATATATACTAGTACTGAAAAAACTAAGATATAAAATTTATAATAAAAATGGATTTTATGGCTAAATAAATTTTCTACGGTGAAGAAACAACAATTATTGCGAAGCAACCATCAAGGTTTGTGAGCATTAACAAACATGTTTCTTGGCATCTTATTCCAGATAATTTATGTTTACTAATAGGAAATACTAATAGGTTACTAATAGGAAGCGTAAGCAAAATCAATATTATGCATAGATAAATTAATAGTTTCCTCTTTTGTAGACAAAACTCTTTCATGCCAACACAGTAAGACATTCCACATAAAATTACGATAAAAAAATTTATTGCAAAGCAAACAAAAATATTTCAGAACAATTATTGGGGGTTGGCATGCGATAGCAATTAGGGGTAGAGTCCCCGAGTATTGTATATTTATTTGCGTTGCCAGTGTTTTTAAACACATCAACAGGGATCACCTTTAGTGATATCTTTCTTACAAACTTCTTTAACTGGAAACTGACTTTGGCTTAATGCCAAATAAGGACCTTGACCTCAAGTTAAGTTTTGTTTAAGCTACATTAAACCTGGACATTTTCATTATTTCCTGAAATGAAACACTCCAGGTTTAATTGGAGGAACCGAAGTGCAAAAAAGATTAGTTTTGTTCTGCGATTTTTTCGGTTCTTCTTTTTTTCTTTTACTTTTACTGGAAGAACAACTAAAGTTGTTTTGATAGAAGGAAAAGAATACAAATTTTAAAAATGTAACTGAAATATATCGACCTCTTCAAACAAAATGAATGTTTTTGTTATTTTACACGCAGTGAGAATTATAAACTTAAAGTATTTTCAGAAATATCTGCTCAAAGAAAAAAGTGGTTTATACAAGAAGATTTGATTTAAAAATAATAAACATGAGAAAAATTTTACTAAGAAAACATGAAAAAAATTGTACTAAAAAAGCAAGAAAAGATTTAAAAAGTTAATTTTACATAATATAAAAAATATTTTTGTAGGACTTTACGAAATAAACAAGCAAATTTTTTATTTACTTATTATTACAGTCAAATTTTCTAAAAATGAAGGGGAAAATGTACATTTTTTGATAATTTATCTTTTTAAGAAAATTATACCAAAACTTCGAATTGATTTTCGTAAAAACGCAAAAGTTACAGGATAATAAGTCGAGTGCGATGTAAGATGCGCTATGATAAGTATGAACAAGTGAACTCACGCGCTCACTTAATCAATGGATTTGCTCACTCCTATCAAACAATTTATTAAAATAGTATAATTTCTTCTATTTGCTCAAAATAATTTAAAAAAGAATCAATGGTACTTCCAATTTAAATGGTTGAAATTGCAATATATCTAAATATATAATTTAATTATCTTTATATTAATTGAATTATTAAATTTCAAGTAAACTTATTTTTATTTTCGAAGAACGAAGTTTTAATCAAACAAAACAGAAAACTGATAAGCAGTTATTCTTAAATTAAATATCTATATATTATCCTTAAATACTTTACAAAATTTGTTTAATATATCATTTCCAAAATAAATAGATTTATCGAAGAAATCCTGAATGTCTGGTTGTTAACAGACTTTGTTAATTACCTGAAACATCTCATCTCTAGTTATAAAGTACCACAGCTAAACTGAAAAATTGAATCGTTTACGCTACATAAGTCACGTGATTTCGTCATTAAAAATTGTTTTCTACTTTTTATGCCAACAAAAGAGTGAGAGAAGTTCTATTTAGAAATGTAACTGTATTATTGATATTTAATTATTAAATATCGCGTAACGATATTTTACTGTTACGTAGAGCGTTGTTTTTTATTGTATGCTTGAGATATCTTTTTGCGGAGAAAAGATCTACCATTCTTTTCGAACGTACGATGTGCTATGCCATATTAAGATTAGAAATGAAGCTTAATTACCAGCCTGGAGTTGACAAACTGGAAATTAATGCTGTAAGCGAAGGCATTAAACTTTTTAAATTATTCAATACTATACAATAATCATTTTTAAATAAACCTCTACTGGTTTTAAACTCTCATTATTACTTTAATTGCTTTTATTGATTTTATTATAATTATAGAGGAGTGAAGATATATAAGTTATTATTAAGAACATCTCCAATTTATAAAAAATATTAATAGTTTACTTTGAATCGCTCTCCTGACCAAACTATGGGGACCATATTTCCCAGATTGCGGCTACCCCCTAAATTTTGAAGGTTAAGAATCCAAATATGTAAGAAAAAATATATGTTTATTCAGAGAAAGTACGTTTTTGTGTCTGATTTCGTAACTTAATTAATAGTTAGCACTAATTAATTAGCATATTTGAGGTCACCCCCAGGAACCATTAAGATTGAC
>NC_092206.1:82481953-82529935 GCF_043381705.1 Parasteatoda tepidariorum | reverse complement strand
TATATATATATATGTAGAACCTTGTTAAGTTTGAAGGGAAGTTGGATTATAAATAATAGGGTTCAAAATGTTCCAAAATTTCTAACACTGAACATTAAAGCACAAAGAAAATCAATTGCTATCTTAACATTATTTTTAAATCAAAATTTCATCACGAGAATAAATCTAAGAACTACACTAAATCAATGATTCAAGTACGACATGAGTCCAGGCTCGAGCTGAATCCTCTAGATCTGTATTGTCTATCTGCCCAGAGAAAAAGAAATCTGATAAAATTACCTTATTGACTTTTTTGATAAGAAAAAACATAATTCTGGTAATAAAAACAAAATATATGGTATTTAAATCATTCATTTGGTAAATTTTCCGTTTGTATGGAAACAGTTAAACGGAAAGTCTGGTTTTCAAAATTATAGTTCTTATTACCACGCATTTGGTTAAAAAAAATATGTAACAAAAAAATGACTATAACCGAATGTTTTTAATGCCATGGTCTAAGATTGCATGATAAAATTACCAAATTTTTCAACATTTTTTACATTTTATAACATATTATAAAATCATATTTTGTTGTTAATTTTAATAAAATCATTACCAAAACACTTCAATAAAAAATTTTGAGCTTTTTGGTATTCCCATAGAATTATAAGCATGGTAAATGTTACCATTTCTGCTAGTTTTGACCATACTTTTATTCTCATTGCGAAATCCCACCATTCCAGAGCCTTTGTAACTGTTACATTATTTTAGCAATAATGATTATTAGATATTTGTGACCATACAATATGTTATTGACTTTTGCATTGATAGATTTAAAAATATGAGAGTTCAGTAAGGAACAAAAATGTTCATATATGCATAAAATGTTATATTTTTGTTGAAACAAAAATTAATCAAGAGAATAAATTTGTCCTCAAATATCCAACGAAAAAAAAAACTTTTCACTTACAAAAATTAATAGAAAATAATTATTTATCTTCAAATATCCCACGAAAGAGACTTTTTACAAATAGAAATTAATAATACGAATTAATTTCCTGCCTAAAATATCACGCAATAAATGCTAAATACACATTTCACCTGATGCTCTAGAACATTTCATGAGTTTCTTTAAAAAATTCTCTCTTACAAAATAGGGGAATTTTACCTTGAAAGAAGTTTCCAGGAACAGAATTTGACTACAAAAGACAAAGTGGTAACTTTATATTAAATGATCAAAAAAAATTTATAACTATCATATAAAAGGAGAAACAGGCTAACTTCTTCTTTTACAAAAGCATATTTATAAAAGTGGAAGAAAAAATACAAGATAATTAACTCCCATAAGTTAAACTTTTACCAACATATTCTTTCTATTAATTACCCATAAGTTGTACATTTTAATCAGCTCTCGTATCTCACCGAAATATAAGCATTGTTTTTCTGTTACTAACATTATAATTATATTACCAAATATAGCAAATTTTTCTTCCCAAATAAAACAAACTTTTTTGTTCAGCAAGTTTTTTTTTTTCATTTTAAAGGAATTGGATTTTCTCTTTCAAACTAATGCACCATTAGAGGGGTATATCAAATGCAAAACTGAATTTATTAGGAATAGCTTTTCACATATACTTGAATTCCTCATTTTAATACAGGTAAAAATTATAGCTTTAAGCATTTTTTCATAAACGTGAAAAATTCTATATTAAGAACTTAAAGATGCAAAACTTTAAAGTTTTTCTTAAAAAAAATGACGGTGTTAAATATTTCTTATAAAAACAAGTGCATAAATTTTAGAATTTACCCAGAATTTTTTTCATGGTGAATGATATAGTTAGGATTTCAAAACAAAACCATTACATAAAGTAGAAGTGTCTATTGGTTATTTTATGTCATGAATCTTAATGGTTTTTTAAATAAAGTATTGCATTTTTTTTTGTATCTTCTTACACACAAGGGAGTGTACGTGCAAAATATTTTAAAAGTGTATTCTTTCGCTGAAGTACCATTAGATAGTATTCCTAAACTTAATGGTTTTCGTAATTGCTCTTATGACGAGTTTTTTTAAAAAAAAAGTTTTTGCTATCAAACAAAACACATACTTATTCGAAGTAACTACAAAAGTTACAAAACTTATCATTTAAAAAAAACTTTTTTACTCAATATCTACTCAAAGCAAAAATTTTAAAAAAAAGGTATTAAAGGTTAACTCTTGCGAAAAAGGATAGATTCGTCAAAAAAAAATTAAAAAACGAAACTTTTAAAAACATTAAACAAAATATTGATGAGTAATAATTTTAAAAATAAAATCACAGTATCGTTCATACATAAGTTATTTAAATGTTTTATATTTAGTTTTTTAGGCATAGCCGACTTGTTAATAGGAGAAAAGAAACCTCCTTTGGAAATATTAAATTTGTATTGCATCTTTAATGTTAATATTAAAAAGAATTTCCTTTCATAAGCAAAAAAGCATTTTTTTTATTTAAGAAAATATCGTATTTGATGTTTGACATTAACGCTGAAATGATAAGAGCGAAAGCATTTCAGAAAAACAATCAAGCCTCAAGTCATAGGGAGAATTATTTGAAACACTTACAAATATTACTGTTAAGATTTTGCTAATATTTTAATTTAATGTGTTGGATATAATGCAAAGAAAAGATAAATTATAAATTTTTTAAAAAAAACAGCCTCTAAAGTAAATTATGTAAAGGTTTCCCAAATAAAAAAAGGACACGGGTAATAACGTCAGAAATACGATAACAATAGTAGAGTTTTATAGACTAAGATAAGAGGAAATCAGCGAACATTGCGTATAACAGATTAAAAAGAAACTAGAATGGGAATATTTAAAGTGAATGTAAAGTCATACTGAAATTGATGCTCAAAGAACGTAACAACGCTTGTTAGTACGAATTTCAGTGGTAAAGCGGAGTTCAGAAGTTAGCGTAATACGAATATTTGACATCCATTTTTATTTTATTTTTTTTTTCATTTAGGACGAGCACCGTCTTGGACAAACCACTATGAACTAATGACCCACTGATGCTGTACCTAAATTGATTGGCACTAATAGAAAAGTTACAACTTGTTATATCTCTGCAGTACCTTGCGTCCGTAAAGGAAAGATCACCATCGGCAAATCACCTTTGCGCAACTTTACATTCACATTAAATACTCTCATGTAGACTGGTAAAAACAGTCTCTCGGTTACTGTTCTTACCTTTCTATACAACCTTGTATGGTGGTAGTATTATCGTTACTGCACTTATCACATTAGCACTATCATACTTTTCAGCTCTTCAATATGTAACTCTTATTTAACAAAGCTTATTTATCATTTCCACCATTATTTGAAAAATGATTATTAAAATTTGAAAACTTGAGAATAAATCGAAATATTTTTCAAATGTTTTAGGAAAAATTAGATGCTCTACCAATCGATAATGCGACATTTCAATAAAATTCGCTGAAAATATCATTCGCCTGAACAGTTCTTGAAATAACTAATCTTTCTCGTTATCCTTGGCATAATTATTTCCTGGAATGAAGAATTATCTTTTAATCAAATACATAATTAAATTAACTGCGTGTGTTTGCTGGAACTTCTAAAAGCATTTGAGTGTAAGAAGATATCAAATAAGCCGAAATCTAATAGAAAAGAATGGATGATGACAAGTACGGTATAGATGTGCATTACAATTTACATTCAACACTTTAACTTTGGACTAATTCCAAAAATAGTTACATAAAACCCGAATAAATATAATTTGATTATATTCATGCAAATATGTCAAATATTTCATAATATATGTCATGTCAAATATTTAATTATGCTATCGGTAGAATCATAATTAAGTCGATGATAATAAAATATATTTATGTCGTATACATGTGAATTGTTCATTTTTTGAATCTATTCATTTCCAAGACATTCCATTTTATTACAATATAACTTTTTTTCTAAAACAAGTGGAGGTTAACCTTCTATATGCAGAAATGTTTTTTAAAAAAAATCTATAAAAAGCATAGTTAATTGCAAATTAAAAAAATATGATCGTTTTGGTACTATGTAATGAAGCACGTTTGTAGCGTCGAAACCCTGAATTATTCAATATTTCGACACTAAAAAAAGTGCTTCATAATAGAACCGAAACGATTGTATGTTTGTTAATACGACTTTATTGGGGGTTTTCTTCGTTGAACTTTAATTTTTTTCGTTCAAATTTTAATTCAATAATTTGGGGTTCAGCTTTTAGACAATAACAGATATTTCGTATTAGTTCAATAAATCATCGGTTTATTAAAAATATAAAAGTGATGATATAAACTAACAGGATTACAAAGCAAAGGATGATACGAAAAATACAAATTAGGTAAGGCCTGAAGCCCTCTTGCGACTACACCCTTCTGTTACCAGACTGATTCTTCTACTAATTCATTCACATGTAAATGCCAGGTTTCGCTTCTGCTTGGCTGAAACGAATAATGGCTGGCCCCAACCACGACAAGTACATTAAATGAATCTCCCAAAATAAATATGTATTTTCCAGATACCATAGGTTTTTCTTGATTCATATGTTTCTCCATTTTCTATTGTGTGTGTTTTTTTTCTTTTTTGTTATCTTTCATACGTAGAGTAAGTTTGCATTTGGCACAGTTTGATAGCTTCCAACTCTTGTGCTCTTGAACTCTACATTTAATCAAAATATGACGGAAGAGAACATGATTAAAAAACCCTTAAATTACACATTAGTCCAACAAATAATTAGTACAATAGGTGATTACTAAACCCATTATCCGACCAGTTGAACAGTAATCTGTCATAGATATTAAAACTTACTGCCTATCAAGGGTTGAGTTCTAGAGTTAATTTGTCTTTATCTTGATTTACTTTCGATATTAGAATTCTCAGTTTAACGTTATAAAAATATATGCTGAAATTTTCGCTTTATAGAAAGAAGGAAGAAACTTTATTAACAGTTAAGCATAATCTAGAGATAGTTATATGACTTGAGATATATACTACCCTACAATAATTGAAAAGACAATTTCAGACTTTTGACATTTTTTTAATTTCTCAAGAAATACTTAGAGGGCTAGGTCATGCGGTTTCTCATGCCTGTCAATAAAGTTTAAAGCTTACAGAGGTTTAAAGGCTGGCAATAAATTATAAATTGAAAAAGTGTGTTTTGAAGGACCTATGTATGTCAAAAAATATAGCAATAAAGTTGTAACTTGCATCGATTACTTTGGTTTTTATCTGCAATAATTGCATAAACTTTCGCACACCTATTTATTTCAGATTTTAATGTGTTAATTTTGTTACTAACGAATAACTCCATTTTTTTTTTAAATTTTATTGAATATTTCTAAAGTTATAGCAAAAGACCTGACACCAAAATCTTTCTTTTCTTTTTTATAAAAATGTCCGTGTCTACATAAATATTTGAGCTAAACTTACTAAATTTCATGCAACTTGTGCATATAATATCCAAAATAATCTACACAAATTTCAAGTTTATTGCTATATTTTCTGACATAAGACGTTTAAAACACTATTTCTTCGTTCGTAACTTATTGCCGGTGCCTCAAACTTCTGAAAGCTTTAAGCGTATTTGATAAATATGATAAATTGCATGGCACCTCTAAAGATATTAAAAAAATATCATGTAAGTATCTCTTAGAAATTTTAAGAAAAGCCGAAAACTAAAAGTGTCTCTTCAATTATTTTAGGTGTATATAATATATCAAATAAATGTAAGATATTTTTCAGATTTATCAAATATCAGGCATCCGTTATATCAGAAATATTAAACGTAACGCCCGATATCGGAATTTATGAATTGAATCTGTTGCTCTGTCTTCACAAATCCAACTTTTTCTGCAACCTCAACTCAGTCAGACAGTGATTATTATTGAAAAAGTTAAGCTTAATCTGACATAAAAGTAGCAAAATTTTAAAAATGAAGTTTTCTCTATTGTTTAAGCGAGTTTTATACATTCATACTAAAAAATGACATAAAGCCTGTAATCAAGTTCATATACAGCTCAGTCTGTAATCATGAAATGGAAAAAATTCTTTGTTTTTTGTTCTTTTAGATTTTAATTTTTTTATTTTAGCCTAAAATTTAGCTTTTTAATTTTTATTGGTAACAAGCTTAGAGACGTTTAAAAATGAGTGACAGCCATATCCTTCTATTTGTTTGCTTCCATTTTAAAAATTAAAAAAAAAAATGAAAAATTATCTGCAGTAGTGGTAATAAACAGCAGAACCCTCAGCAATGTTGGAGGATTTCTGCTAGCCGGAGTAACAGATAACAAATATAGGTTGTTTCAAAATTCTACGTCGTTAGCTTGAAAATTTAATTAAGATAAAAGAAATTGTTGTATAAGAATAAGTAATTTTAAAAATAATTAAATGCATACATTTCTTCTATGTCGTTTAATTTTTTCCATACCATTCTTCCCAGACTCCTTAAATACTTCTTCCTAGACACTGCAATTCTTCCTAGATACAACTTTAATGCAAATAATCACATGTAAATGTTAGTTGTTTAAAAGGAAACCATGTAAATAATGTCATTTTGTTAAAAAGTCTCTCATGTTTGCTACTAGTTAAAGTAACAGATGTTACCGGTAACCCATAGACATTTTAAAAAACAAAAATTCGTAAATCTAAGTAATTTTTTTTTTAAAAATATTAAAATTCTATTAGATTAGACTAAACTAAAATTATTCATTTGAATGAATAAATATATTTTATACAATTATTTATAACGACATTGATTACATTGTCAAAAAGCATTTACCACTAGAGAGCTTCTTCTTCATCAAATAAACATAGAACATTCGAAGCAGTTGCCCATGTTTCTTTTTTAAACAATCTTCACTAGTTTTTATTCATAAATTCCAGATCTATAGTTTAAAAAATGCAAGTAAGTTTTACAGTAACAGTCATACAGACCATCGTATTTAGTTGTGCAAATACTTACATTTTTCCTAGTTGCTTCTTAGAACTTTTTTCGAATGTAATTTAGAGTACTTAACACAATTAGGAAATATTATCGAGGAAAATTTCCCGTTTCTTGAAACTAATTCTTGGAAAAACATTTCATACGTTTATGTTTCAGGCGGCTACATTATTCAGGCTGCTATTTAGCTAATTTTTTAATCTTTTTTATTTAAACAAGCTACAATAATTTTATATTTTTTTGTACTTGAAAGTGTTCATTAATGTGCATGTTATAAGGAAAAATGCGTAAAATTTCTAACATCTACAAGAAACCTTTTTTATCATAAACATCAAAACGCATCAAATTATGAAAACGACCTATATCTCAGATACTAGATACATCAGATGTCAGAAGCATCTAATATCAGATACAAGATATATAAATATATCAGATATATTAGATATAAGATACATAAATATATCAGATACGTTAGATAACAGATATACGATACGAAATTCATTAATATATCAGATATGTTAGATAACAGATAAAAGATCATAATATATCAGGTATATTAGATATCAAAGTATTAGATATCAGATATTACATTGATAAAAAAATTTATGATCAAAACTGCTAGAATATTATAAAATTTATCGTGTTTCTATCTCTATGTGAGCATGAAAAATGTCTATAGTTTTTACCGAAGGGCATTGATATTGATTTTGGTAAAAATTTTCAATAAAATATGGTTTTATAATATGCGATGAAATTTGGTAAATGTGCTAAAATTTGGTAATTGTCGTAAAATTAAATAATTTTTTTCAAAATATCTTGGTATACAAACCTTTTATGTGATTAAATTTGTTTTTCAGCCATTGTAGTTTTGTCTAAATTCGTAGTAATAAGAACTATAATTTTGAAAAGCAGTATTTCCGGTAAACCGTTTTCATACGGACAGAAAAATTAAATACCGCATAATTTGGTTTTATTAACCAGAATTATTGTTATTTTTTTACCAGAAATATCATTACCATACAATACTGTAATTTTACCAAATTTTTTTCCGTAGATATATTATTAATAAATATATCAGATATAAAGCGTTTATATATAAAGTTATGTTATTTTTTTCTTAGTTCAGTATTAATTAACCATAAATAAGCATTAATACTGTTTTTGATACATAACTTGTTTTGATTTAGTCAATAATTCATTTCCTAATCAAATAACTCAAAATAATCAAAATTCTCCTTTTCACAATAGCATATATTTATCAGCATTTACTTCAAATACTTGTGTTGCCGAGACTGTGCTCAATATTTTAAAAGAATCAAGGATTTCCCACTGAGAACTACAAATGTCCCCTAACGCGATATGACCCGTAGTCAGAAAGCCAATGATTTATGCTAATGGACAGATTATCAAAATGCATTTATTCCATCGTGGCAGGAAATTGTTTTTGTATTTGGTAAATTAACTCCGAAATTAAATTTTACTTTGAGAAACTCACTCAATCGAAAGTTATGCTGTAAGTTGTAGTTTCCAAATTTTATTATTCTAATTAGTCAAGTTTCAGCCAGATTAGGAAATGTTCCCTAATTTCTTGAACTGTAATTAAGTTTCAGAGTTTTAATTCGCCATACGACTCATTAAATAAATTGATGTGGGAATAAATCAATCTCAAAATATAAATCTTAAAATAACAATTGTATGATGAATCTTTCAAAAATATTTTACCTTAAAAAAATTTTCTTTGTTAACCCTTTGTATCACCGCATTACACATCTGCAACAATCATGAAAATTCAATCCTATAATGAGGTGGATTTAACTATAAAATCGAACTAAATTCAGGTAAAGAAAATATTGCAAACTCGGGGGAACCAAGTCTTGGTGCAGCTGCCAATATTATAATAGCAAGAATTGTTCCACGACATAATTGCAGGATATACAATTTTTTTACAACAATCCAGTTGATTGTATATTTGGCATAGGAGGGATTGAAAAATGTGGTGTGATACCTTGTTACCATAAAAACAACAATTTCAAAAATTTTCACATGAAGTTTTAAATATATTAGAATTTTTGTGCTATTTTTCACGATATTGGAGATGTTCAACAAATGCTTTTTATCAATAAATTTTTAATTTCAAGGTCTTAATTTTTTCATTATTTTTTACACGCTTAATATGATGTATTCTAACATCCGCGTAAGTATTTCTTAAATCAGAGTTGTTGAGTTACAAAGGGTTAATGCGTTTTTCATTGTTGTTATTGTTGTCGTTGGCCATTAAGGCAAAGAGGATGCGTTTGTTCTTGTTTTCCAGGGGTGCCATCTATGACCAAGAATTTGACTTCTGCCGCACCCATACATCACACCCGTTTATAGGGAGGATCCATTCATTCATCCACAGATCGTAATTTTGACCTGAACCAGAGAACGATCAATCTGCAATTCAGTACCTTCAGAGGTATTGACCTGTTACGGGAACATGGAATACTTGATGACCCGACAGATTTAACGCGCACCAATTACCATTTACTGCACGGGGAGTCTTCGGTCGGCTGGCTTCGAACTCCCGTTCTCGCAAGCGTGAGTTCAGTCAACCAAGCTATCCCGACTGTAAGTTTTTATTAAAAAAATTTTATTAACTTGCTCTCGAGTCTAAAGTGATGAACTGTTACTATCAAATATTCCAACTCCTTTAAACTAGAAAGCTGGAATGCTTTAATTTATATTGTAGTTTAGTGCTCGGTGAGAAGTTTCAGTTGTTGTACTCAAAATGTATCGTCATTTTATAGTCAATTGGAACTTAGTTCATATTCCAAGCACTTCAAGATTAGCTAGTGCACTAAAACTTAAGTGAAGTTTTGTTCTGAACAGCATTGCTAGTTTTAGTCGTTCTCCGATTGTTAAGAACATAGTTTATCATCCATTTACCACAAATTTCAATTTATCAATCAAAATCTCACCCAGTTTTTGTCTGGCTAAATGCAAAAAATGCAACTGTCTTGACGAGAATACAGGTTTCAATCGTTTATTGACAGCTAGAGGCAAATTTCATCGTCAAATTATCGCTAAATAAAAATTATAGATAATAGAAATTTCGACATTTTTTTATTAGTTTATGCGATCAAATTTCATATAGATTTCTATGTATTGATGCAGAGCAAGAAGTCCCAAAATAGTAAGTGCGCCAAAAACATCGATAAAGTGAGCCAAAGGGTGAGTTTGGCGAAGTTCCCTCTTGCTGTAGGGGTTGCACCCATTTAGGAATCAGTTGAGGCAGTGCCTGTGTGTTAGAAGGTGACTAGGTTTTGATATGACGCCCTGATGAGTAATCTTAGCTTCTCCCCCCCCTTNCCCCCCCCCCCCTTTTGTATTACTTAACGTTATACTATCAATATGTAATCAAGAATATTTTAAATCATTAATTATCTTTAATTCGTGTAATATAATTTTAACTCTAATTAACATGATACGAAAGTAGTATCAATAGTTGTATCAGTATGATAAAAAAAAAACTTACCTTTAACTGATTTTTGGACCATTTCCCAAGAACGCTTTTGTCATATTAGTTTGCTGAATAAATAAAGAAGAATTCATTATTTTACAATTTCGATTATAAATATTTTTAAGGTAACCATCTGGGCTAGACGGTGTTATTTTGAAAATAATAAGAAACTTGTGGGTACAATATTTATTTCAGTAGATAGCAAACTGATATATTGATAGACATTATTAATGTTTGTAAAACTAAAAAGAAAAATTGGTAATTTGTGTAAACTTTGTAGAAAACCCTTTTCCCTAAATGGAAGGGAATGAGTTTTTAATAAACAGGGTGACAATTATTGAATTATATGTAATAAAACGCAAATTAATTATAAACTGCTGAGTGCACTAACTTTATTCAACATGTAAACGTCACTACAGATATTCGGATTTAGGTGATGACTTGTTCGGGATGCCTGCTATCATTGGTTATTATGTGGCGCAGACGAATATCAAAATTCTTCATGACCCGCAGAAATGTCGGAACACCAATGCTGTCAATGACCTCCTGGATGACACTCTTCAGCTCATCAATGTTTTTTGGGTTATTTCAGTACAAATTGTCTTTAATGTAACCCCACAAAAATGAGTTCAGATTCGGAGAGTATGGCGGGTAAGCTAGTCCCCTTCCAGTGGCCTCTGAGTACCCCAGAGTCAGAATACGGTCCCCAAAGTCCTCCTCCAGGACATCAAACACTCTTTTGGTACGATGGGGTCGAGCTCCGTCTTGCAGAAACCACATCTTGTCGAAATCTTTGGATAATGGGGATGAAATCATTTTCTAAAACCATCACATATCGTTCAGTAGTCACCGTGCCGTCAACGCCCACGACTTTCTCACTTGCAAATGGCAGGCAACAACAAGTTGGGTGCGCATGCGCATACTAATTTCCTTCATGTTCTGCGGCCAACCATGAGGTTTGAACTTCATAACGCAAAGCGTTCAGAAGTTTTGGCGGTTTTATTTCATACAGTTTAATAATTGTTACCCGTTACAAACATCAACCTTTACTAAGTGTGTGCAATAAGAACCATAATTTTGAAAATTAATAAATGACTTCTAATAAACAGTTACCAGTGGAACGGAAAAATTATGAAATGAATGGTTTAAATACCGTATATTTTGGTTTTTATTATCAGAATCTGGTTTTAATACTGCTCAAAGTGATACATTTAAATTGTTTTTACCGAAAGTGTCATTACTATACAGTATGATAATTTTACCAGATTTCTTTTCAGTGAAGATATTCGCAAAACCTCAGCTTTTAACTACATTTTTCTTTTTTCAATTAATTAGTTAAACTCCTTCATAGAACATTTTAATCATGTATTAGTTGTGTCAAAATTTTTTGACTTATTTATATTTTAATATTCATGCATTTATATGTTACTTTTAAGTTTTTATATACAAAATGCGAAAGAATTATTTTACATCAAAGAAACATTTTCCAGAAATCTTTTATTTAATAAATACTATATATTTTCAGCTTTTTGAATAACGAAATCATTTATTTATATTTGCAAGCTCCGTGTGCAAGTTTTTCAGTATTATCACTTTCTCTTTTATAAAATAAAGCTCTTCAAGTACAGAAAATAAGAGTATTATCACATTTTTGAAACTATAGTGTAAATGTCTGCATATTTATGTAAATAAACAACTTTTCTGCTTGAAAAAAACTGCAACAACTGAATAAAAATATTACGCTCTTAAAGTATTTTTATTCTAAAAAAATAAAGTATATTTGTTGAAGAAAAAATATAACTTAGTTATTTTTCAACATTTTTTTAAACACAAAGATATACGACTTGATACAAAGAGGATATCAACTCCTACGCAAATAACTTCCCATGAGTATATTATTAGATTAAATTCGAGTATATTAAATAGAGAATTCATTATTTTTATTTACCTTTAACATTTTAAAATTTTTTTTACCATGATCCACTTCAACGAAAGTAAAAAATTTATTTAAATGCACCTGTCACGCAATTAATTTTTTAGAGAAAAAAATCTGACAAATAATTCATAAACAAAGCTTTATCATCAAATGTACAAATTTGTACACTTTAACATTGTTATCTAAATTCAATTCCCACGCAAATAACTTCCCATGAGTATATTATTAAATTCGAATACATTTAATAGAGAATTTATTATTTTTTTTACCTTTAAATATTTTTTTAACCACTATTCGCTCCAAAACATGTAAAATATTTATTTATATGCACTTGTTGCATGTTTAATTTTTGGAACAAATGTATGTCTTATAACTCATAAAGAAAGCTTTATCAGCAGATGTACAAATATGTACACTTTAACGCTGTTATCTGGATTCAACTCCTACGCAAATAACTTCCCATGAGTATATTATTGGATTAAATTCTAATACACTCAAATTTCAAGTTTCACGTAAATACTTTCTGAAGGAAAAGCTTGAGAAGAGTTTTATAAGGTAATATTAGCACTCGAAACAAGGCAAGTTTCCCATAGGAAATACTCATACCGAGTTTCTCTAAATTCCAGGTAACTTCTCAAACTTTTGGCTAAATTTCCATTGACAGTTCCTTGATGTTTAGCAATTAAGTTATGTATACTAAGAACTACACATCTAAGGAATGATTAAACTATGTTGCTTATAAATATTTGTAAACTAACCGTAGTCAGCCACATTTGATGTAATGTGTTTACGGCGTGTTGTTATTTGTACATTTTTTGTAGTTTGCTAACTCTGAGAACTTTTGTAAAAATTTCGTAGTCTAGTGTATAGCTTCTAAATCTCATGATTTTATGCGTCTCAAGTTTATTGAAATTTGTCACAAGTTCCGTCGAAAACTGAAACTAGTGATTTTATGTTTTTAAAGTGTGCTACAATTTGCGAGAATTTCGTAGTCGCTTTATCTAAGCGCTTTATATACCTAAAACATGTTTATATTTATAAAAGTTTCATTGTTTTCGAACTCAGATAGTTTATATGTTTAAAAACGAGTTGAAGCTCCAAATGTTGAAAGTAAAAGTCCCTCCCTTTCTTATCTTCGCAGTAAGTTTTTCTCTCTATTTTTATCTTCGCAGTAAGTAACACTTGACAAGTCTTACAACAATTTGTCTCCAAAACGTAGGCACACAGCAACATTCGCTATTACTACACAATTGAAAAAATATGTGACGTAATTATGTGAAAACTATTAAGGTAACAGACAGGGGAAAATTGACATTGAAAATTGAATTTCGACACACACAAAAAAAATTTACAGATTTTTTATTGCCTGTAGTTGAATTTTTGTTCATTACCTTTCTAAATCCTTTAACATTTCTGTCCTCCGATCCTTAGAATAGAATTTTCAGTTTTTTTCTGTCTTACTAACAAAACAGAATAGCAATTACATGCTTTAAATGAATTTTCGAATTAAATTAAGGTTGATTTTGAGAAAATATCTTTTCGCCATGCCCATTATAAAAAAGTTTAATAATTAATTCTTTGAAACTTTATTGGTAGATTTTGTATAATTTAACTATATTTTGAACTAAAAGCTAAGGTCTAAGTTTGAATTTGTTATTTTTATCATGCTTTAAGTAAGAAAGTTTAGTATTTTCATTTCTAATTCAATTTCATTGCATATTTGAAATTTTCTAAAGATTTTTGCTCAAAATTCTTGCTATCAGATCATTGAACTAGAAAAAAAATTGTTTTCAAATTCATGTACTGCAATTTGTGGTAGAGCAGTTTGCATGACATAAAAAAAAATTTAGCGTTATGCTCAAATTTGCCCTTATTTTAAAAAAAATATTTTATAAGTTTATTTCAGATTTTTATAATATTAAGGCTTCTGCTTATCATAAATATAAATAAAATTTTAATTAAGGCTGTTTTCAAAAATATTTCGCCCAGCCGTAAGTCGGTTACCTTAACTTATAACCGAAATAAAATATTATTATGAAACATTTGTTAGTTCAAATTGATTTTAATATTTAATATTAAGATTTGGAAATGGAGGCACAAGAGTAAGAAAACAGAATTTCTTTTAGTATACATATGTTAAGTGAATAATTTTAACTTTAGTAGAAAAACTGTTTTCTGCCAAGAAACGACAATAATTTCGAAGCAGTCATCGGGGTTGGTGAGCGATAGCGAACAGAAAGATTCTTAAAAATTTTGTTTCAAATATCTGTCTCAAAAGTTTAAGCAGTTTATAAATTTCTCAGTTAACAAGGTATTGGTGGAATGAATTAACGTATTACCTCCAAAGCATGAAGACAGGCAGATGATTTCAAATCAAACTCCTTGACACTCTCAGTGACAAAAGTAGCAGAATTCACAAAAAGCAAACATTAGTCAGCTAAAATTCGGAAAAAAAAAGTTTTTTCTGAAATTTCTAGCAATTATTAATGAGGAATAAGTACCACCGGAACGAATAAATACATTTACTAAACATTTTTTTTTCTTTTCAGTAAATATCTATTTTATTTTTATATGCATCTATCACTAAAATTAATTAAACATCGTTGGCGTCAATAATAGTAAGGCGTTTTTTTTTTCATTCCTCTTAAATGAATTAAAACTACTTTTCCATTTATTTTGTCTTTCAATATACAAATAATTTTTTTTCATTTCTTCTACAGTTGATAATAAATTGTTTACTTTTATAGAAACACCTTTTAAAAAAACTACAATTAACAAAATAAGCACGTTGTTTCAAATAACTTTAGATACAATAATTTGGTGACATAATCCNGGCGCTCGGCTTTTTCTTTCTCTTCTTGACGAAGGCGCTCGGCGTCTTCAACTAAATTTTCTACCATTCCTCGAACCATTTCTTCATCGTATTTCTCGCTATTCAATATTAACTTTCTCAAGTCAGGGATTTTCAAAGTAGTAGACGAAACATCTTCAGATAACTCATTAGCTACGTAACGTAACTGATCTTTGCGAAGTCGCGATAAAAATGCCATTTCAAACTCAAAACTCAAAATTAATTACAGTTGCCTGTTAACCCCACTTCTGATAATGTAAGAAACAACTTTTAAAAGAAAAACAAATCAATACTTTATTAAAATTTACACACACCGTTATTCTAAAAACTCAAAATCTATATCGTACACAAGAGCTGCTGTTGCCAAAACATGGAATACTAAATATGCAATAAGAAAATAATTAATGTTCACGTGCACACTTTTACACATGGGAAGGAAGACCACGAGAGCCTCCCACGGTTAGCCTGATGGCAAGGGAACTCTATCCCATAATCCATCTACCAATGAGGATATTTTACGTCAGCGCTGTAGTCAGTGCAAGCTGGATGCGGAATTTGTATCGACCAGCCATCACTGGGATTCAATCCCGATTCACCTCACTGGAAGGCGAAAACTCTATCCCCTGAGCCATCGAGGCTCACAACGTACTTATTCTTAAAAATGTACCTTTTTTGGAAGAAAATTTTATTCTTGACCATCAAAATATGAGGAAAACTGAAATCTAGAATAGATCTTCCGAACACTATTTTTAGGAAGAAGAACAGTTGAAAGTTCGAGATCCTTAATGTTAATTCCACTACTTGCTAATTTCTTACATCCAAAGAATTCGTATTTTTAATTTTTTTTTTCTTCAAATATCTATTTAACCGATTATCTTAAAATTTTGAGTTTTATCAATTAAAATTACGTATTTCAGATTTGTGTAAAAATTTGTATAACCTTACGAATCAAAAAATTTTCCAAATAATAGTAAGTGAAATAAAAAAAATTTATAAATAGTAATAAAAATAGAAGTGAATTTTACACGTAGTTATTTTTGAATTTAACAAAAAACGCAGTATGGGGTCGACCCTCAAACATGGTCGGCCTTAAAGTCCCAAAGTCAAAGTATGGGGTCGGCCCCATACTTTGACTGTTCTCCAGCCTAAACTATCGAAACCATACTTTCCCGATTCAGCTACCATTCATGATGGTAAAAGTTCTAATTCGCTGGGGAAAATGTATTTTTCTTATGAGAGTACGTTTTTGTGTCTGATTTCGTGACTTAAAATATCGTCTGATAAATTAATCAGCATTCTTATGGTTAGGCCTCTGAACCATTAAGATTGGTTAATAGAGGGTGGCCGCGTGTCCAAGAGGTCGTGAATTCGATCCCCGCAGCCGAAGACTCTCCGTGCAGTAAATGTTTATTGGTGCACGTTAAATCTACCGGTACACAAAGTCCTCTATGTTCCCATAACAAATTATACCTCTGGGGTCCTGAATTGGATATTGACCATTTGCTGGTTCAGGGAAATATTACAACCTGGGGATAAATTTATGGATGTATGAATGGTTCCACCTTATAAACTGGCTGTGATACTGAAGTCGTACTTTTGGCCATAGATGGCGCCATTAAAAAATCAAGAAACGCACCTTCTGCCTCAAATTCGCTTGGTTTGACCAAACAAGCAATTCACATCAGGAGCAGCTGATGCCACATCAGGAGCAACAACAGCAACCATTAAGGTTGAGTCCATAAACATCCGACATGCGTAAGAATCCAATTATTTGATTAAAAGTTATTTTTATGTTTTCGTTTTCTTTGGTGCTAATAGATTCAGAATTTCAAATTCATGTAAGTAGAGTGCAAGCAATCATTCTGTTTAAAATAAATCGATAATGTTACACAACATCATATTTTTTTTAGAGTAAGTAGTCCATATGCAAAAAATTAAATATTTTGTTTTTATTTTTACTATTTTTCTCCGCGAAAAATTTCGAAAGTGATTTTTTTTTTATAACTAAGTCCCCTTGTCGCAAGATTTAAAAGCTCAAAAAAGTAACTAGTATAATAAAGTAACTACTATAAAAAGCAACTACTATAGTAATAAAAGTATATTTTTAGCTCTATTCTTAAAATTATATCATATTTGTGTTTATATAAAAAAATCTATGCTTTTAGGTAACATATTCCTATATTTTAGCTTTAAAATTTTCAGTCAAAATGTTTTTGTTTTATTTTATTTTCAGATTTAAAAAGGTATAATATGTTTTGATATGCTGATGTATCGAAACCTGAAAACATCAGCAATAAAATAAACTTTGTGCTAGACTTTTTCCAAAGTTTACGATTTCATTTCTTTTTTGTATTTTTATAACTATTTTCTGATTTCCTTAGTGATGAGATAACGTTTTTCCAAATTTTTAAGCTTTGCAACAGATAAGCGACCAAATATCTTTTTTATATTTTCGCTAAGCAACATTGAAAGGAGAGCAATTCTATTAGCTTTTATGATTAACATCTTTAAAAAAATGTCAGTCTCAGCGAAATGTTTCTATGTTTATTGTTAACATCGTAAAAATATTATATTTACGTTCTTAAAGTTAGTAGCGGAACTAGATACAAAACTATGTAGCATTTAGTTACTATTTTTTTACGATTTCCGTCTTGTTTTCATTCGGAAAGTTCGTGATAGTAGATAGCGTATGAACAAGTCTGAATATATCTGAGTAATTGAAAAAAACATGACATGCTCTCATTTAGACTCATGAATTAAATATAGCAATTAAACAGAAAAGTCCAAAAACAGGGAGTGTTTTAAATAATGTGGTGCCATGCAACATTTCTATTCCTTCCTCTTTTATTTAATTCCCATCACTCATTTTAGCACATTAGCTTCCATTTTTAATTTAGTTTCGATTTAAACCTTTGAATTAATCTAATATTTTCACCTCTATGCAAGCTATAAGCTAATATTCTCCTCGTGATGTCTCCCGACTATAAACTCTAAACTCTCTCAGAACTTTCCAGTTGTAAAAAAACATTATGTTCTTCAGTAAATGTTCCAGTAACTTCTTTTCTAGATTTTTCTAAAGTTCATCTATATGAGTGTGAGTTGTAGATTTAATTATTATGATATAGATGCATGGATACAAATATATAAAAAAATTCGGGTACTTTTCTATTTCACCGACGCAAGTAAATTCAGTTATTTTTTTCTATCTTTTATTTTTTTAACTAGACATCACCAAAAAAGAAAAATTTACAAATAAATTTCATTCGCAATTTGATAGAAAAGTTTATTTTACCCGGTGACTTTTTATTGAAAACTTTATTGCTCGCGGTAGCGTAACGAAAAATACCGAAATTAGATTACAACTTTTTTTGGTAACAGAAATGGTTGGCTTTAAATCTTATATTACACTCAGAAAAAAAAGTATGATCAAAACTACCAGAATATGATATAAATTTACCATGTTTTTGCATCGATGTGGACACGAATAAATTTGGTAATTTTTAAACCTCTTTGGAAATGATTTTGATAAAATTAACAATAAAATATGATTTTATAATGTGTAATAAAATTTGGGAAGTGTGGCAAAATCTGATATTTTTATCATGATACCTTAAAACATGGTATAAAAGCCATTTATTCGATGAAATTTACTTTTCAGTTTTGTATTTTTACTAAATGTGTGGTAATAAGAACTATAGTTTTGAAAGCCAGTAAGCCTTTACTGTATGAACGGAAAAACTACCAAATGAATGTTTTAAATATCGTATATTTTGGTTTTTATTGACAGAAATATTTATTTGTTTTCTTTTTACCGGAAATGTAATCTCCATACAGTACGGAAATATAACTAGAATTTTTTTTCTCCGTGTGAACATAGATTCTCACCACCTCAATTAACTGTGCCTAAGAGAAAATAAAATAAAATTACAAAATCAAATGCCTTTAAATTATTGATAATGGCTTTCTACTCTTTTAATTTTTTTATTTATTTATTTAAATGATATAGGTAGCTAACTCCACAAGAGTAATAAAATTATTAATGCGTAGTTTGGATATTTCACACCCTTCACAATGATTCCTAAGATCTTGTACATTTTACATTTCAAATACTTATAAATCTCGTACATAGTGATGTTTCTAATGACACTTGTCTTTTCTTTTTACTTATCTTCACAAATTTTTCATTCATCTTCAGCTAACACAACGAAATGTTCTAAATAAATATAAAACTAAGATTATTTAACAATATCTTTTGAATTTATGAACAACAAGCATCAATTTAAACAAATTAAATCTTCAAAAAAATTTTTACCCAGTTTAAAAGTTAAATAAATTTACTCAAGTTAATTTGCATCTTATGTTCGACAAATAAAAATGTTTCTCAGGAGTGAAATTATTGACAAAAAGCAGAAATGATAATACGTTTAAAAATTTAATTTTTCTTTTTGACTTAAAAATCTATTGTTCGNTTTGCAAAAAAAATTTTTGATAACAATTTTTATCAAACAATTTTAAGTTTCAATAAAAATCATTATTTAAAAACTAAAAAACGTAAAATGAAGAATGCTTACGAAACAAAAAAGTAATTTTAAAAATTCCTCAAATTAAAATAACAAACTTTCTTGTTTTTTTGTTCATAATTGGATGTAGAAAACCATTCTATAGAAAGTTATCATCAAATAAGAAAAAAAATTATTTACAAGTAAAATTTTCTTATCATAAAAATCATAACACTTACCTAATTTATAAATCCGGAGAATTCCAAAATGATATGTTCTTCGTTTCAAAACTTTATTCTCAAATAATATATACATAGATTATCCCTTTTTTACTTTAAGATAGAACACAGTAGAATTTTATAATTGCAAGATCTCGATATGAATTTCAATATGTAACTTAAAAACAGGATAGCTAAATTCTAGGTGAAATTTATTATACAAAATTAAAAAATACTTACCAAGAAAACGATAAAAATTTATTAATAATCAACATAAATGATATTGTTTCAAGTAATTCGGATGATTCTTTATTGTTGTTTTCCGTATTATATAGATTCAGAAATATATACTATTCTATAAATATTACAGTTCTGCATGTTCTGGTATTACATTTATTCATTGGAATGAAGTAAGCAATGTTGACTTCACTTTAAATAGTAATGAATTGAAGACAACAAAAAAAACGTGTTTTACCGTAATACACACATCTGTAACAATATGGAATTTATCGGTTGCAAGTTTGTTGATAATAGAAAGATAAAAATTATTGAGAAATTTCTTCAAATGTTGGGCGCGTTCTGTTTCTGAAAGATTTACCAATGTACTGGGTCGTTTTTTCAAGTTCTTCTGCCTTTTCCTTAGGGAAATTTTGCTTCGTATTTGCTGCTAAGAAAATTGCATCAGACTTTCCAATGATTATGATAGAAATAAATACCTGATATTTGCAAGCCTCCGCTAGAAGGAGTACTCAAACGTTGCGATCGCGAATTTAGTCTCGATTTAAACCTTTAAATTAATTTCTTATTTTCCCCTCTATGCAAGCTACAAGCTAATATTCTCCTCTTGATGTCTCCCGATAATAAACTTCAAACTCTTTCAGAACTTTCTAGTTGTAAACAAAGCCTTATGTTCTTTAGTAAATGTTCCAGTAACTTCTTTTCTAGATTTTTCTTAAGTTCATCTATATAAGTGCGAGTTATAGATTTTATTATTATCATATAGAAACACGGATAGAAATGTATAAAGAAATTCGGGTACTACTTCATCGGCGCAAGTAAAAACAGTTATTTTTCTTCTATCTTTATTTCTTTTAAATGGACATCACCAAAAAATAAAAATTTAAAATTTACAAAAAATTTTAAATCACAATTTGATTGAAAAGTTGATTTTACCCGATGACTTTTCATTGGAAACTTGCTCTCGGTAGCGAAACGAAAAGTACCGAAATTAGATTACAACTTTCTTTGGTAACAGAATTAATTGGTTGGCTTTAAATCTTGGCTTAGACTGAGAAAAAAAGTATGGTCAAAACTACCAGAATATGATATAAATTAAACATGTTTTTGCCTCGATGTGGATACCAATGAATTTGGTATTTTTACCAAACCACTTTGGTAATGATTTTGATAAAATGAACAATAAAATATGGTTTTATCATGTGTAATAAAATTTGGGAAATGTGGCAAAATTTGATATTTTTATCATGATACCTTAAAACATGGCGTAAAAACCATTTATTCGATAAAATTTACTTTTCAGTTTTGAATTTTTATTAAATGTGTGGTAATAAGAACTATAGTTTTGAAAGCCAGTAATGCTAGTAAACCTTTACTATATGAACAGAAAAATTACCAAATGAATGTTTCAAATACCGTATATTTTGGTTTTCATTGACGTTTCTTTTTTTTTTTTTTTAACCAGAAATGTCATCACCATACAGTACGGAAATATTACTAGAATTTTTTTCTCCGTGTGAATATAGATTCCCAGCACCTCAATTAACTGTTCATTTCCGCTCGCTTAAGAGAAAATAAAATAAAATTACAAAATCAAATGCCTTTAAATTATTGATAATAGCTTTCTACTCTTTTAATTTCTTTATTTTTTTATTTAAATGATTTAGGTAACTAACTCTACAAAAGTAATAAAATTATTAATGCGTAGTTTGGATATTTCACACCCTTCACTATGATTCCTAAAATCTTGTACATTTTACATTTCAAATACTTATAAATCTCGTACATAGTGATGTATCTAATGACACTTGTCTTTTATTTTACTTATCTTCACAAATTTTTCATTCATCTTCAGCTAACACAACGAAATGTTCTAAATAAATATAAAACTGAGATTAATTAACAATATCCTTTGACTTTTATGAACAACAAGCATCAATTTAAACAAATTAAATCTTCAAAAAATTGTTTACCCAGTTTGAAAGTTAAATAAATTTACTCAAGTTAATTTGCATTCGACAAATAAAAATGTTTCTCAGGAGTGAAATTATTGACAAAAAGCAGAAATGACAATAAGTTTAAAAATTTAATTTTTCTTTTTGACTTAAAAATCTATTGTTCGCGTTTATTTGTATTTTTATACTTTTAAAATATTAAGAAGAATGATTTATAAAGTTTCATCACATCAAATAAAAGCAAAAATAAAAATTTCTCATTTCATACCTGAATTTAATTTTAATAACCTAATGCAAATTTGTCTCTTGAGAGTTTTGAGAGTCAGGCAAAAAATGGTGGTCGATAAAAAATTTTACTTTAATTTACTTTGCAATATTTTGAATTTCATTTTTGCTATGAAAACAAAAGCTCAAAACAATATCTTTTAACTTTTTGAAGAAAACAAAAACATTTATTTTACAAAAATTTTAATTTAATCTCAAAATTTAATTTCCAGATACAATGCACTTTCTGTGAAATTTAATAATAAGTGGAAGTAAGTTTATTAAGTATAAAATAATAATTTAATAATAAGTATGAGAAATAGAAAATAATAACTTCGTAATGAGTTTAATTGATGAAAATAATTATAATAAGTAGAAAATAATAATTTAATTGCAAGTTTAATTAATGGAAATAAGTATAATGTATAGAAAATAATAATTTAATAACAGGTTTGATAAGTGGAAATTTCCAATTATTGTTACGTTTAATTGTATGCAATATAAAAGATGTTTTTGAATAAAATCACTTACGAGTTGAAAGTGCAGCAGAATTGGTCTTATGGAACAATTGGCATTACATATTTATTTCCTATATTTTTAAATATCTTTAATTACTTAAGCTTATTTTTATTAATCGAATTATATATTTAAAATAAATTAAAGAGTTAATCTTTTAATGCGAATGTAAAATATTTATTTTTTTTTATCCATCAATGTAACGGATACTTTTTATTTCATTACTAATGCAGATTATTAATTTACTGACAAATCAAAGAGTTAATCTCTTAAAGCGAATATAAAATATTTTTTTTTATCCATCAGTGTAACGGATACTTTTTATTTCATAACTAATGCAGATTATTAATTTACTGACAAATCAAAGAGTTAATCTTTTAAAGCGAATATAAAATATTTATTATTTTTTATCCATCAATGTAACGGATACTTTTTATTTCATTACTAATGCAGAAAATGTCACACTTAAAAATGTCACAGTTGCATGGTTGTAATAACTCCCATAAATTTGTTGGCGACTCGTGATCGCCAAGGTACTTTTAAACTCAATATTTCTTATATTTCTTTCAATATTCTAATTTCAAATACTGCTAAGTAAAAATATAATTAGTTATTATCCGGTTCAACTGTTATTTTCATCATCCTGTTTTCATCGCTATCTTCAATTGGTCAAATGTACAATACAACTTCCTACCACACCGAATATTCCATCTCGACATGCAATATAAGAGATGTTTTTTAATATAGTCACTTAAGAGTTGAAAATTCAGCAGAATTGGTCATAAAATCAGCTCAATCCCTTTTCCAAAAAATAAATTGTAGTAACAAAAATCATATACCTGCACTACATGGCCAAAACTATCCGATCATCCACCCAAAGAAAGGGATTTGACCAGTGGCGCAGCATGCACTGAGGAAAAAAAATATGGTCAAAACTACCAGAATATGGTAAAGTTGGCCGTGTTTCTGGCTCTATGGCAAAACCGAAAAGCTCAGCAATTTTTATCAAAGCACTTTGATAGATAACAACAATAACAGTAAAATATTAATTTCTAAATTGTGCAAAAAATTTAGAAAATGTGGTAAAGTTTGATAATTTGGTAATTTTATTATGATACATTTGAGCATGGCATAAAAATAATTTATTCCGTTAAATATAACTTTGAGTATTTTGCTTTTACTAAATGTGTGTTAATAAGAACTATGATTTTGAAAACCAGAATTTCCAGTAAACAGTTACCACATGAACGGAAAAATTACCAAATAAATGGTTTATATACCGGATACTTAGGTTTTATTAACCAGAATTACTTTATTTTTTATCAAAAATGTCCTTACCATACAGTACAGTAATTTTGCCTCAATTTTTTTTTTTTTTTTTGCCGTATAAAAATGGGGAAGAATTTTGTGACACCAAGTTCTGTGTGTAGTACATTTAGAGGGTAACGAGAAAAAAACTTTTGATTATTTTAATTATTATTAATAATATGTACAGGGAATCCGCGCACCTGGAAAGTCATGATTTTCGGTGTGGAACAAAATTTGTCATGAAATGTCATGATTTTAACTATTTTTTTTAAGAAAATGATTGAAAGTCATGGATTTAGGTCGCTGAAAAATCTAACTTTTAAAATGGAATTTAAAAATACCCCCCCCCCCNAAAATATCCCCTCCCCCCCTTTCATGGTGTTCCAAATATCTGAATTTGTAATAAAATCCCCACTCACAGTCATATTTTATTAAAATATAAATTGTTTTTATCATCTTTCCAAAAATGAAAGAAAAATCATCATTTCTAAAGCGAATCTTTTAAACTTCTGTGATTTCAGAATTTTTGTTATTATATTATTTTTTTTCATTTTATCAATTTAAAATTCTAGCTGAAGCAGGCCAGTCATTGGCGAATATTTTTTAATTCCGAAATGAGAACAGAAAAATCAGGAGTATTTCTTTCCTTTCGGATGAAGAAGAAAAGTATCTTCAGAATATAATTCTGCAGAAAAAAAATTTTTTGCTTTCGCATTTTTTTTCAGCTATTTTATAGCTTCAACACTTTCTTTACTCTGTTTTCTTAAATTTAAAATCTTTAAATATGACGATTCAGAGTATAACAGTTTTGGTTATACCTATCACTTCAATTCATGTTATTATAATGCTTTTTTAAATTTCTTGTTGTGTTTTTGTCGGGAAAATAGTAACTTCATTGGGTCATGAAAAATTCTAGGAATTAGTCATGAAAAGACATGAATTTTAAAATCTAAAATGTAGCAGATGCTCTGTATATATTAATAATATTAATATATATTAATTATATATATCATTAATAATACTTTTTCACAATAATTATGATTAGTAATAAGAAATAATTAATAACAGTTAATATTATTATTAATAGTTATAAATATTATTAATGATAATTAATCATTATTTATTAAATACTAAAAATTATTATTAAAACAACACAATCTAACTTTTAGATAAATGTAAAAACTTTACTACCAGTTGCTTGTTGACAAATTTTCCATATCACGACGTTATGCCTTAATGCAGAGGTATAAACGTGTCACAAAGTTTTCCAATATGAGTCTCCACTCATCTATCTTTATTTGAACCATTTTTTACGCATACATTTTACTGATAATAAAGTTTTATGAAATTTAGACATACTCTTGTCTTCAAGGTGGACTACACAGAAGTTCCAATGGATTCAAGTTTGATGAATATGATGGTGATTCACTTTCTGTAAGAAAATCAGAAACATGGGTCAATTGGTAGCTCTGTGACACACTGCGAAGTCCTGTTGGAAAGTCCATTTTTAGTTTTCAAACGATTTTTATAACCAAGGAAGAGCATAGCTTCTTCAAAAAAGAATTTCCGATATCTTGTAAAGCTATTGTTGAGCTTTAACATTTGCTTTTTTCTCATTTAGTTTTCAAATGTATTTAAATACAATAACTACACTGATATTTTAAGTATATATTTTAAGAAAGCTGCGGGGGAGCAGGATATATAGGAAGCGCCTCCCATTGAAGTAAACCATCTTCAAATCCCTGCAGTGACTGGTTGATACGAATTCTGCTCCAGGCTCACACAGACCACAGTGCTGACGTAAAATATCCTCTGTGTTAGACGAATCAAGGGTTTGATTCCCTTTGCCATCGCGCTAACCTTGGAAGTTTTTCGTGGTTTTTCTCTCCATGCAACGCTAATGAGAGTTAGTACCTTCAAAAAGTGCTCCACGAGTGGTAGTTTGTTCCATTGCTTGATCCAGAGCTCTCTTGTCCTGTGGGGTTCAAAGTTGCAATGCTATGGAGTTGAACATTAATAATTGTGCACTCAGAATCGGGGCAACTGCTCAGCGCCGGTTATGAAATAAAATAAAAATATGAAAATATGAAAATAATATCTTTAATTTTTAGATTCACTGTTTAAAAAAATTATACAAGGACGTTTTTTTCAGAACAAGTAAAAGTTATACCTATTGCACTTAAAAAACTGAATTTGAAAAATGTAATAATTCTGGCTACTTTTTTGATGATATTTTATTTGTTTTCATCTTTTTAGAAAATTAAATAAACTCTTTTACAACAAGCGATCTCAGAAGAAATAAAGGAAATCCCATAAAATGTCGGTTTTGCTGGAGGAAAAAAGAAGTTTATTTTGAGTTCATTTGCATAACCAAATAATAGAAACAAAAACTTCTGAGTAAATCAAATAGTGGTAAAAAAACTACCTTAAACCTTTGGTTCGAAACAAAATTCTCAAGAAAAAATGCTTGTAATGCTGACATCGATTTTTTGAATTAAATGTAAAGTTTGATGCTTTTTCCAATTTTATTTCTTTTGGTTATTTAAGGCCCTTTAAGATAGAGAAAAATACGCACTATTGAAAGTACTTGTTTATTTTTTTGTTTGAAGTAGATATTTATTTGTTTGTTTTTTTCAAGAAATATAACATTTGTCATTTTTTTTTTCATAAAAAACAACAATCATATATAAGCGTGAGTTAAATTTGCAAATTTGAAATAAATGTTTAAAGCATGGCTATGCATAATAAAACCGTGTTTAAACATATTTGCACTCCACCAAAAAATATGAAACACGAATGTCTCATACTTTATGAACTTCATATATTTAATATATATATATATANTTTGAAAATTGTCTGTAAGGAGAGATTTCTCTGCGCATATATATATATATATATTATTTATAACACACACTGGCTATGAAGCTATGAATAAGCTTTATTTATATATTTTTAGGCTCCTTCTAAACTTTTAATGCGGTTTGTAAATAATATCAGATAAACACTTCAAATTTTTAATAACTACAGTTATTTGTTTGGCAATAAGTTCCCGCTAGTTTTTATATTTAATTTTAACATTCATCATGCTATTAAATGCTTTGGCATTATTCGACACTGGCTGTTTCGTTGTACTAAAAGGAATTTATTTATTTTGATATTCACAAAAAAAAGCGCAGAAAATTCATCACGTAACGCTTCGAGAAAGGAGTAAATCATAGAATAAATAAAATGTTCAAGAACACATCTTCATTATATTAAAGCCTTATAAACGTTTACTTCTAACTAAAAAATAATATTTTTGTTATAATATTATAATATTAAAAATGCATAAAAAATCATATTTTTGCTTAATACGTTTTAGTCTGAGCCACGGTGGCTCAAGCGATAGAGCCTTCAAATAAGGTGAACCGGGTTCGAATCCCAGCGATGGCTGATCGACATCAATTCCGCACCCGGCTAGCACAGACCACAATGCTGACGTAAAATATCCTCAGTGATAGACGGATCACAGATTTGAGTCCCCTTTCCATCAGACTAGCCGCTCGAATAATTTTTCGTGGTTTTCCTCTGAATTTAACGCAAATGAGGGTTAGTTCCATCAAAAAGTCCTGACAAAAGCAAATTTCTCCCATTGCTTGATCCAGGAGTTCCCTTGTCTTCTCTATTGTGTTCAAAACTAGAAGGCTACGGAATTGAACATTAGTAGTCGTAAACCTAAAATTGGGTTGGCTGCTCACCAACTGTTATAAAATTATAAAAATAAAACATTTCAGTCTCAATTTAAATGCAAAATTTCTGTAATTTTATAAATATTTCAAATTCTCCATCAGAAATATTTTATTTTTATCTTCTAGAGGAACAAATCCAATGACTATCATTTTTAACACATTTACTACTTTTGGCATATTTTTAATATCTTTTTTATAACTCTATAATATCAGTTACAATCCAATAATCCTAACTTATTAATATTCAAGCTAAAAACTTAGTTTTCGAAAAAAAACAAACGGTATAATATTTGCGTTCTTTAATGACATTAACATTGACTAAAATAATCTATTCATCTAAAATAATGAAAAAATTTACGGGTAAAACACAAAAAATATATTTTAAAAAAATTAACTATAAGATGTTAGCCTGTCTCAAAGGCATATCGGAAGTATCTTTTCAATTAATTTTTGTGAATTGCATACTCAGTTTTAAATTGCTTGAAAAGTAAATTTAATATTGTTCTAAGTTTATTAATTACTTCACTCTTTCGTCTCATATTTCTCTAAACAAAAATCAAATATACAAATTATTAAATAATAGACAATTGTTGTCGTTATTGTTGTTCATTTACGTTGCCCTAGAGCTGCACAATGAGCTATTGGCGACGGTCTGGGAAACATCCCAATAATAGACAAAGTCAAATCATAGTAAACTTAGTGCAATGGGGTAAGAACGTCCTTTTTAAATTGTAATTTTTTAACAATAAATCTATTTCTTCCGGAAAGAAACAAAATTCAATACATTTGTTAATATTTTATTTATTAAATAATATCTTACAGCGTTTCAGACCTGTAAACTCAAAAAGTAAAAAAAAAAGTCTTTGATTAAAGTGATTTATAAAAAAATTTTCCCAGCACAAAAAAGAAACTACATTTTCAGAGTTTTTTTAGTTATAAAAACTAACACGAGCTTCTTTTTATTAAGGTACAATGCACTTAAACTGTAGTTTAACAAGACCCGTAAGAAATTTTCTATTACCTAACTTCGAAAAAAAAATTGGAACCTTCAGTAAAAGAAAGTGCAACTGAAAATAAAACTATACCACTAAATTTTCTTACAAGAACTCTGGCATTTAGGATTTTTATACCTCGCATTATGAGAAAACTTTAGGCAATTAAAACATTTAAGAGTCGTAAAAATCTCATAATTAATACAGTCTTGTTATATTTATAACATTATTACTCTTTCTCAAGGGAGATAACTTATCATAAAAGGCATTTTTATGAAGGAAGTATTCTAATAATTCACTTGAAATAATTATTTAAAAAAAGGTTTTTATTTTTGTTACTGCATAGATAAATATACAAAAATCAATGTTGGTTTAAGCGTATTACCAAAGGTTTAAAGTAAAGATTTTTTAAACTTTTTCTGTGAATATATTTCATGGGAGAATAAATAAACATTTTTAAAATATTTAGTACAAAATGAATTTCGTCTAGTAATGCCGTATTTTTTTAGATGTATCTAATATTATTTAAGCAATTCAAAAAAGATTAATTGTTTTTTTTAAAAAAACAGCGAATGATTAATAAATTATATAATTTAACATTTAATTTCTTTCTGACGCAAAGAAGTAACAAAATTTGTAGTAAATTATTTGTAGAAATTAGTAATGCCGTATTTTTTTAGATGTATCTAATATTATTTAAGCAATTCAAAAAAGATTAATTGTTTTTTTTAAAAAAACAGCGAATGATTAATAAATTATATAATTTAAAATTTAATTTCTTTTTGACGCAAAGAAGTAACAAAATTTGTAGTAAATTATTCTAAAGAGATTACAAATTTTTCTCAAAAGAAAAATTTAGCTACTAATAAATTTTATGCATCTAATAATTTGATTATCATAAACTCTCTGCCTCATAAAATGTTTATCTTGACTGTAAGAACTTATTTATGATATGAACTTATATTATAAAATAATATGAACCATTTATTAATGGACAATATATATCATATGGACATATAATATAGTTCATTAATACAAGTATATAGACTATATACTTGTATTAATGAACTATATGAACTACTAAATAATATGTATTATATTTTTTGAATGGAGCCAGCCGGGTGCGGGATTCGAACCAGGTTCACCTCATCGAAGGTGAATGCTCTATCCCCTGAGCCACAACTGCGCAATTTTTCATATTTGATGCAATTGAACTGCAAAAAAATCTTTATGTCTCTAAAGATTCTAATTATTACTTTTCTTTATGTCTCTAAAGATATTGTTTTAGAAGAATTTCGCTTCTGACGCTCTTAGATAAGCAAAACACCACCTATGCTAAATGTTTAGGAATTTCCAGAAAAATTCAAATTTTCATAATTGCCCTTACATGGTGAAGTAACTTTTAACTAAACCTAAGCAGGAAAAATATATAACAAATGCATAATGTAGAATAGTAAATAAAGTTCAAAAATAGGTCGAATCCGTTAAAAAATGTCAAACCTGTGACAATTCGTTTAGTACCCTCCTCATAGTAACTGGTAAGAAGTTGAATAACCTCGAGCAATGGTTTTTCAAGAGTGGAGGGAAAATTGAAAGGAAAACTTATATATTACCATTTAGGGACATGAGTTATTTTTCGATGATGTTTTATACATTTAATTGAAAGAAACCAATCCCTTGACGCACTTTGTCCAATAACTTTTTACCATTGACTTTGAGTAAGGTACTTAACATTTTACCTCAAGTAAGAGCTTGTTTTCTACGTGCCTATGTAAAACTCTATTTATAATGTACTATAATAAACTTAAGTACTTAGAAAATAAATACTTCCCGAAAAAAATATTCCTTTTAATTCGGGGAATACAATTAAATTATCTTCGAATTTTAATCGATTTAATTAATAATTTTCAGCAAATTAAAAAATATTCAGCTTTTAGCAAAAAAATTTCTTGATTAGAGTAAAATGTATTTTTCAAAGCTTTGAATCACATCCAAAAAACTACGCTTTTATCACGAAGAATAAAAGATAAGAATAAAACAAGATAACTACCGAATGATGCTCAAAGCATAGTGAAAGTGCCAAGACAAGCTCTGAAGTGCATATTTTTGGAATACGCTTAGTTAAGTTTTTCACGAAATCGAAATATTTGCGTTAAACATAAAAAGCAGCATTGACTATAGGTTCACAAAATAAGAAAATAGCAAAAGATATCTTCAGACAAAAGTTTGGTAACAAAGCAAAAAGTGTTTCTCTCTCCGGTAATAGACCAAGGTCATTACGATGGGCGAGAATGGTTTTCCTTTTGTCATCTTCGTTTTATGTACCAAAGATGCAATCTCAATAACTATTCACTGAAAAGATGGAACAAATACAGAAAGTAAGATAACATTGCAGTGGTTTGCAAATATAGTTTATCAGAGATATTTATAAATACTGAGGTTGTTCCGTTTACATAAATAGCTATAATAAAAAAAAAACAATGAAAAGATTCAGCATTTTATCAGGAAATTTATTTCTTCATTTCTGGTAAAAATAACCTTAAAATATTTCCTCACGAAAGCGCAATTGAAGTTAACTAAGCAATTGGTGGGGTTAATCAAGTTTATAAATACAGGATGTAAATGAAATAACGAATTAAAGTATTTATATTTTTAAAACTGTTACACATATTTCAAGATGTAATGCATGAATTTAAAGAAAAAATAAATTTTTTTAGTTTCAAATGTTCAAAACGAGATCCTTTTTGTCGGATGACAAAGGTCTAATCTGTAATAAAGTTCGTCGTATGTTTCACATTATTAATGATTCTTTTTGCCTCAGAAATACATTCCTGTGGTTTTTGTAGTGCTTTTGGTGTCAGAGGTTCGTGAACTAATTATGTAACCCCATAATCAGAAATTACATAGCTTAAGGTCTGGAGATCATGGTGGGTAAATCATTTATCTCTCACTGTCTCAGTACACTGTGAACATCCAGCGTGTATAAAAGGATTTTGCCAGTAAAAACACTGATGCGCTACCGTTATGTACTAATAACGTAAATTTACATGAGGTTATCGTTTTACTTTAAAAATGGGCCTTGTTCATAAACTTATACTGCAAAAGACCGTTAAATTACATATTATTTGGCATTGTAGTACGGGAAAATCCGATCATTTGATCAAACGTTATTCACGATGTCCACTTCCTTTTTTGCACTTTGTACATTCTAGGAATAGGTTTTAATTTAGTTTATTTCAGTTCAACTATTCGGTTACAGTTCATTTCAGTTTGAACTTATTTAGTTTTGTAAAAAATATTACCTATATGATATTTATTTTTTTCTGATGAAAAATACGCTTTACTTAGTTTAAAGTTCTAATATTGTTAAATTGTAATTGTTCTGCTAAATTGTAAAGTCACGTTTTTTTCTTCATGAACCATTTTTATTTTATTTTATATTTTATAACCGTCGTTGAACAGCCGACCCAAGTTCATGAGTTTACGACTACTAACGTTCAACTCCGTAGCCTTGTAATTTTGAACCAATCCAGAAGACAAGGAAACTCCTGGATCAGTACCCCCAGAGGTATTGATTTGTTGTGGGAACATGGAGGACTTTGAGACTCGACAGATTTAACGTGCATCAGTCACCATTTACTACACGGGGAGTCTTAGGCCGGCGAGGATCGAACCCATGACCTCCTGCATATGGGCCCATCATGAACCATTATCTCAACCATATATCAATCCCCACTTTGATTATTTTGATATAGGTAATCTATCCCTGACAGCGAAGCGATATGAAAAGAACTGCGCCAGCATTAACGGGGGGTGATGAGCTATACCGAGCTTATAGCGTTGCTTCTATTATAATTATTATAAAATAAAGTATATGAAGTTTAAAATTTGTGATTTCAAACAAACACCAAGGTGGTAAGAACAAATGAATATAAGTTTAGAGTATAACAGTTCAGGGGCTTGATAAGCGACAGCGATCATGAATGAAAACATATAATGAAGAGCATTTGCGCAATCGCACTAAATTTTTTTGCACTAACTTCTCAACTATTATAAGAATGTTTTTCTATTTAAGGTTAAAATTCCGAGAGAAGATTTGAAGTGACATTATTTTATCTTCTCATATTTAAAATACTTTTTTAAAGTATTAGAATTAGATCAAATTAATTAAATTTGCCTTTTATTTTACTGTGAAATAAGCATTTGAATGTTTAATTTTCTTTTTCTGCTCTAATTTATATCAGACAAATCAGGAAATATCAGACTAAGAGATGTCTTCATTTGCTTGCAAAAAGATATGATATTTTTAAAGCTAAAAACAACTATCATATTTCAGTTTAAAATATATTTATATTGGTTGGTGGTTGTAAATCCATTGTTACTACTCCAAACAAAATAGAAAAAAATGAACAATTTATTAATTCATTTATGTGCAAGTCATCTATGTGCAAGTCATTATGTGCAGGTCATTTATGTGCAAGTAAATATCGTAAAGTAAACACGAAAATTGCTAAAAATAACTCTATTCTAAAAAGATTTGTTTAATTTTAAAAAGTCAGAAAGCACTGGAAGTTTTAGGTTGCAATAACGAACATTAAAAATCCAACAAAATCTTAAAAATAAAAAAACTACTTCTCGATTAAGACTTGAAAATAAAAAGGTTATATTATCAACCAAATCTAGATCCATGGATAAATAATAAAAAAATAGAACAACTAAAATAAAATGTCGAATTTATGTCGAAAGAATATATTTTTCACTGAGCTCATATTGTATTTTTAACGTCGTTGGTATAAATGAGTTGAGCCGGATTTGTGTAGTAATTTCCAGGGTATAAAAAATCATCTTAATTATCTTTTCCCTTTTAATGCTTTATTTTAATTATAAATTTATATACCAGCAGGTGGAAATTCGTACTCTCTAATTAGAAAAATCGCCAAATTTGTTAAAGAAACATTAGAATATATTTAATAGGAAAAGTTTATCAGTGCCATTCTTAAGAACTAATTGCTTCGCTAGCTTCTCAGGACTCCTGCTGGGGAAATCTTGGCGCCATGCTAAGCAGCAAGAAATAAGATTCCAATTTTTTTTTTTTAACGTAATGTGTGAAGAAAGATTAAAATAAAAAAAATGATTGAATTAAGGTTCCTCTCACTCTAATTAATTGTCTGCATAATTACAAAAAACGATAAAACATAAAATTTTTATTTAATTCACGTTAAGTATCGATAAGAATTAAGCGTTCTCTCATGACGTCACGACAATCTTATATTTGAAGATATTTGGCAATGAAAATACAGCTTAGTTGCAGATTTGAACATCCTTCGTGTATAAATGGACTCTATCCATAGAAACACACGCTACTGTTATATACTAATAACGTAGATTTACACAATTTTACCGTTTAGTTTGAAAAGCAGGCCTTGTGAGTAAAACTATACGGTAAATGTACACTAAATTGCATATTTGTTTGACAGTATCATTAAATAAAGTTATTCGGGGCGTTCACTTTTTTTGCATACTGTATACTCTAGGAAAATATTTTAAAATAAATGAATGAAATGAGTGAATTAAGGTTCCTGTCGGTCTATTTAATTGTCCACATAATTACAAAAAATAGTGAGACATAGAATGTCGCTTAAAGTATTGTATAGAATAATAAATCATGCGAATTATCAAGATCTTTCAAACTCCGGGGAATTATACTAAACAATTTTAACTATTTCCATGATAAAATGCATAGAGGCAAATAAGATTATTGATAAAACGCGCTTTTTTCCCATTTACAATCAATTTGAATTCCAAGGGAATGAGAAATTCGTGTTTTTCCATTAGCAAAATTTCTTTTTAAAACGTTTTACATGTTTAGTAGTGGTTCTTAAGTAAAAAGAAATGAATATTTTAGCAGCTATTACGTTACTTCTCTAATGTTAAATTATGGGATTCGCAATGCAAATAAGCATTTGAAAAGTCATTAGCCATTATAAAAATATAAAAAAATTACATTATAAACTAATTTGATATCACAATGATTAATGCAAACAAAGAATGAATGATACAAACAATGATAAAATAATTTTACAGATCAATAATTATGTTAGGATTGTATTTTTACCAAGCCAGAAAATGAAAACAGTTGTTTTTAAAAATTAATTTTGTCTGTAATGTCATATTCACGAGCAATCGAAGCAAAATAGCTTTTTTTTTACTTTAATAAACTCATTCCTTTAATTAGTAAAGAAAAAAAACTTGAACACTCAGCTAAAAAATTTTTAATGAAAATTAAGATTGTACTAACCCTTTGCCTACAGCTGGTACAATAGGTGAACCAGAATGGGTTCATCATGCTAAGCGCCGTAAGCAAATGGTCAAGACATTTTCAGGCCCGGTGGCTAAGTAGTGGTGCTTCGTACTCTCGCCCCTCAGGACCGGGGTTCCATCCTAGGACTGAGCAAGGTAGGCTCAGCCTTTCATCTCTACAGGGGGTCAATTAAATGAGTACCAAGGGAACTAAACAAAGGGGGTTCTGCGTTCGACTGCTCACCCATCCGAAACATCTGCTCCTGTACCCCCAGAGCACAAGGTCAAGAAAACTGTGATGGCCGTAGTAGGCCTTGGCCCTATATGAGCTGTCGCACCCCTGAGTTTAGTTTTATTAAAGTGTTAAGAATTTTTTTCAAAAAATACATATCAACCGCAAATTTTCAATTGGTTTTCTCCTTATCAAAATTCATAAAAATCAGTCCGGTTGGTATCAAAGCTAGTTCATTCCAAAATATATTAAAAACTAAAATATTTTTGAAAACGTTTCATGAGCAGCAGTTTTTGAAGCAAGGTTCAAAAAAATTTTTGAATGCCCAAATGATAGATTGCGTTTAATATCTTTCGCAATAAAAAAGTATAAAAAGGATTTTGCTGTTGGATTTAAACCCCTCGCTGCATCTAGGAATAATTACAATAATCCAAATCGTAAATAAGGAAGTACAATGCACAATTCCAAACTAACTGGCAACATTAATAAAAAAATATGGCTCTTCATATGTTTAAAAAAACAGATTTTATAAATATATCGTTTTACAGTCTCGGGAAACGTTCTCCTGTGTTTTCTCCCAGGGTTAGCAAACATTTCTTTTTTTTTCTTTTTTTTCTTTTTTTTTGCAAATAAATTTACGAAAATTATTATATAATATTAAAAACAAGAAATTCCAAATTACGAAGGACTGTTTTTGCAATTTTTCATCTTAAAAAAAGCTTGATGGGTATTTTTTTCTTTTAATTACGTTAAGAGTATCATTAAATTTTGGACTAATTTAATGTCAAGAATTAGTGTTTAGAATAATTTTAGCGAGATTCATAGATCTACTTTCATTTAAATTTAATAACTCTGTAATATTGCGAAACGAAAAGAAAACTTCCCTAAACTCTTGAGGTTAAAATACATTTGTATTTTTTTTCGATTAAAAGTTTAAAAAATTTTATTAGCATAACATTATTTTTTTTATAACCCTCGTTGAACAGCCGACCCAAATTTGAGTTTACGACGACATATGTTCAGCTCCATAACCTTGTAATTTTAAAAACCAATTCAGAAGACAAGAAAACTCTCAGATCAAGTATTGGGAGAAATTTTGCCTTCGTGTAGGACATTTTAGTGGATGTAACCCGCATGGTGAGGAAAACCATGAGGACCTCTTAAGGTTAGACTGTTATTAGGACTCTAACCCATGATCCTTCTATCACTGAGACATGTCAGCAAGTGAGGTGCCATATTTTACGTCACCATTGTGGTCGGTGCAAACCGGGTGAGGAATTCCCATCGATCAGCCATCGGTTGGATTCAAACCCGGTTCACCTCATTGGAAGGCAAGCACTCTATCCCCTGAGCCAGCGCAGCTCATATAGTATTATTTGTGAAATGTTTACCATAGACAAAATATTCTTTGTGAATCGCACTTTTTTTAATGATCTGCTATAAGCTATCACCCACTTCCAGAAATTTCTGACTAATATTCTCTTTGCATTAAAACTTGTGAATGTTGATTACGAAGGCTGAGAGGAACGGACAAAAGCAAACAATGCCAATGCAAGCTCTTGACACCATGATACACCTAAACTAAGTAGCCCTAGCTTTAAATGTAAAATCTAACATGTGAATACAATGATATCTACTTGGAGATATCAACTTAATTGCTGAAACCTAATGAGTTTCAGTTTTAGCATCAATTAAGAAAACTGTGAGCAATACACAAAAATGTTTTTATTTTTATTTTTTAGCTGCAACACTTGATGCGTATATCATTCGCTGGAGTGTAAAAACACTCCGAACAGGAATAACAACAAAAACAATTTAAAAACACTTTCCAAAAAAGGAAGGGGGACAAAAATATCTTCCCTCCCTTGTTTTGTTTCTTTTATTTCTTTTTTTTTTCCTTTTGCTGTGAGCATTAGATGTTACTTCCTACATTATCATTTGCTTTTATTCATATAAAGTGATATCTCTGATTAAAATAGGCAATTAGTATCCAAACCAATGTCTGAAATTTAAAGTTAAGTAGGTAACTGTAAATTCAGGCACAACTGTCAGACTTTTCCCCTTTTTGAAATACATTTTGTACTCACGAGCGTACAGTAAGTTAGGGTTCAGTAACTCTCTCTGCAAGTTAGGTCATGAATGATGAGTAAACCTTAAATCATTGCCAAAAGTCCATCAGTGTTAGTCTATTACGACGTAAACGACCAAACCAAACTGTAAGTTTGGTTTACTTTTTTCCTTCTTAAAATGCACTTATTAGTTAAGAAAAGTTCGTATATTCAGATGAAGCATGCTAGGAATAAAATAAATATATTGCTCATGTACAAAGTTTGCTTTTTAATGCACTGAAAAAAAAAGTATGGCCAAAACTACCAGAATATGGTAAAATTAACCATGTTTCTGACTCTATACAAACATTAAAAAGCTCATTAATGTTTACCAAAATGGTTTGTCAATTAACACCAAAATACGTTTTTATAATGTGTGATAAAACTTGGCATTGTGGTTAAGTTTGGTAATTTTATCATGACGCTTTAGAACATGACATAAAAACAAATTGTCATATTAAACTTACTTTTCAGTTTTTTTTTACTTAATGTGTGGTAATAAGAACTAAAATTCTTAAAACCAGAATTTTCAGTGAACTGTTACCATATGAACAGAAAAATTACCGACTAAATGGTTTAAATTTCGTATATTTTAATTTTATGAATCAGAATTATGATTTTTTTTTACTAGAAATATCTTAACTATACAGTACGGTAATTTTATCAGAATTCTCCGCGTGTTATAGTAACTAAAAGCTAACTTATGCCCCTAACAGCGTAAGTTCCTATTCGTATGACCTTCTTTGAAGTTAGAAAAGTGATCATGAAGAATTTATTCACGGAGAAACCTGGCACGTCATTATATGACAGACATTATTGATTGGGATATCAATCTTCTATTTGATAAGGCTATAAATTTCCACAGTTAAGCTCTTAATACTTTTCTATCGAAATTCTGGTAATCTATTTTATTTAGCAAAAATTATTATTAACAAATATCAAATGTTTAAAAATGCATAATTAGTAAGAGTTTTGAAAAATATATTCAACACATATTATTCTTTATGTAAACTAAATTACTATAATCTTAAGGAATCCATCCGTAGTCTATCTTAATAATTTTTTTTTTTTTTGGAAATATGCTTTGAAGCTATGAAGTCACAAAAGAGAAATATTTCGCGAAGTTGCTTTGGTTTGGTAATATTGTTTTTTGAAACCTAAGATTTAACGAAAAGAAATTGAAAACAGTGACTACGCGAGTGATTAAAAAAACTGTTTTTTTTTTATAATGTTGAAAATATTTAAATGCACGCAATCAACGATGAACAATTTGTTTTTTTAAAGTGGAATATATAATTATATTTTTATCAACTAAAATTACTAGTTACGTAAATAACACGCTTCATATTATTTTAAAAAATCATACATATTTCTTACAGTCAACTGACAGCAAATTCTTTACAGTAACTGAAAAAGTTTCAAACCAAAAGATTATAAAATGATAAGTTCACTCATATATTCATGTGAGAGAGCTTATATAAACCATTTATATAAGCTATCTCTTCTTCGATGAAGTTAAAAATAAAGAAAAGAATATGTTGCCATAATATTGCCAAGTTTTTTTCAATTCTAATTTCTAACAAATTTAACCGAGAAATAAATCATAAACTATACTCCGAACTGATTCAAATATTTTGAGGTTGTTACTAAGTTAGGCTGTTTTTTACAAAATAGAGAAACTGTGCATGAATAACAGTAAAGAAAATACCAAGAATAGAAAATAGTTGCATTCAAGTACGTATCTGAGCTTTTTCCTTTAATTAGAACGGAATTGTGTGCTACCATAAGAAAAAAAACATTTAGCTTGGCAAAAACCATACAGTCCTAAAAACTATTTTCAGTAGTAGTTAAATTGAACGTTGGAATTCTGTTGCGTTTAAGAAAAGATCCGAAGAAATTTTCATGGTTTACTACTCCTCGTATCAGCGAATTGTNAAAGCAAAACACATGAAAAAAAGTGATTCGCATGATGTTTTTTCTCACACAAATTGCTTTGGAGTCTTTTTTGTTGTTGAAGAGGCTTTGATCAATTTTGTGAAACTACTTTAATAAGCTTTTTTCTAGATTTCTTTGCCGAAAATTCAGAAATAATATCATCATACGATAAAGCTGTAGTTACATCAGCTTCAATTGCCATTAAGGCCTCACATACCTTTTAATGCTTCAAAAAATCGATTTTTTTAATAATATTTTATTCTATTCTATGGATCTTTCTGAAAATTTGAAAAAAAAAGCATAAAAAAATTCACATTAGATCAAAAGTTATCGAAAAAATAAGTCATACATTTTCTTTAATAAAATATGTCCTGTTTTGTGTTTAAACTCATTTATCTCAAAATGCTATTTTTACACCTTGCGCGCACAATATCTCGAAAACTATTGATTAGAATTGCACAAAATTTTTACAGCAGGTCTCAAATACCTGTTTTTATAAATTAACGAAGCCATTTGAAGGTGGGATTAATGTATTGACATTTAAAAAAATGAAATAGCAATTTTTTTTGTTAAAATTTTTTAATAAATTTTAAAAAAATATTTGCATTGAGAAAAAAGTAAAATTATTTGTTCATTCTTCGTCATTTTAGTTTTACCTATAGATAGTGGTAAAACTAGTGGTATAGAAATACTATACTCACAAAAAAAATCAAGCAAATATTATGTATACTTTTTCCAGAAGCTTGCGCGCAAATAAAAACAGAAAAATTTTATTGAATTAAAATTTCAATTAATTAAGAAATTTCTTAATTTTTGAAAAAACATTTTTGCATTGTTTTCAAAATGTAGACTATGTATAGTGTCATATTTCAAAATTTGGTATTTTTAGAATAATTATTATAAAATTGGCAGATGATTGAAAATTGCTCGTTTTCTCTCATTTTTTACCTATTAAAAGGTATGTGAGGCCTTAATATATTTTTTTTTGTAAATATGCTTTGAAGTTATGAAGTCACGAAACAGAAATATTTCGCTAAGTTGCTTTGGTTTAGTAATATTGTTTTTTAAAATATAAGTTTTATCGAAAAGAAATTGAAAACAGTGACTACGCGAGTGATAAAAAAAATGTTTATTATTATAAGGCTGAAAATATGTAAAGGCACGCAATCAACGATGAGCAATTTGTTTTTTTTTTTTTAAAGTGGAATTTGTAATTATATTTTTATCAACTAAAATTACTTGTTACGTAAATAACACTCTTCAAAAAATTTTAAAAAATCATACATATTCCTTACAGTCAACTGACTGCAAATTCTTTATAGTAACTGAAAAAGTTTCAAACCAAAAGATTATAAAATGATAAGTTCACTCGTATATTCATATGAGAGAGCTTATATAAACCATTTATATAAGCTATCTCATCTTTGATGAAGTTAAAAATTAAAAAAAGAATATGTTGCCATAAAATCACCGAGTTTTTTTTAATTCTAATTTCTAACAAATTTATCCGAGAAATAAATCATAAACTATACTCCGAACTGATTCAAATATTTTGAGGTTCTTACTAAGATAGGCTGTTTTTTACAAAATAGAGAAACTGTGCATGAATAACAGTAAAGAAAATACCAAGAATAGAAAATAGTTGCATTCAAGTACGTATCTGAGCTTTTTCCTTTAATTAGAACGGAATTGTGTGCTACCATAAGAAAAAAAACATTTAGCTTGGCTAAACCCATACAGTCCTAAAAACAATTTCCAGTAGTAGTTAAATTGAAGGTTGGAATTCTGTTGCGTTTAAGAAAAGATCCGAGGAAATTTTCATGGTTTACTACTCGTATCAGCGAATTGTCACCGACGAGTCACCGAAGATGAGGTTGTCTAAATACATTGGTGAAATAAATTAAAAGAATTAGACTATTTTATCAAATTTGATGAAAAGAAAACTTAATGTAAAACCACTGCATGTAGACAAAAATGCAAATCTTGCACATCAAATACGTAAGCGTACACGTGTGGGTAGATGGAGCCAGTAGAGAAACAGGCTTTATAAGTGCGTGTAAGTTAATATGCATTCTGGTCGCTAGCATACCTCTGTGAATTTATTGGTGTTATTTTGCAGCAATAGGTTAAATTCAAATTGTAACAGTAAAAATGAGTAACCACCAACGCTTAGATGATGGAATGAGGGGGCGATTTGTGGGAAGGGTAGAAGCAGGCCAATCTCGAGTCTAGATTTGTAGAAAGTTCAATTTAACTCCCAGTGAGCGTAGTGTGTAACTTATGGAAACAGTTGCAGGATACCGGATCCATCGAGAGAAAGCCTGGGAAGGGTCGTCCAAGAGTCACGACGGCCAGAGAAGAATACCATTTGTCCATTATAGCAAAACGTAACAGAGGTGCTTCAGCTTCTCAGTTATCTCGTGACTTGTTTGCAGTCACAGGAACCCGTGTATCAAGGGTGACTGTTTCCAAACGACTTCATGAGAGAGGGTTGTTTGCAAGAAGAACTGCTGTTTGCGTCCCGCTCACTTCTACAAGCGGGAGAGTTCGTTTAGCGCAGTGAAGAGAACATAGAGATATGGATCAATGGGTAACCATTCTCCTCATTGATGACTCCCGGTTCAGCCTAAACACCGATTCTAGCCGGATGTTCATATGGAGAAAACCAGGGACCCGCTACCTACCCTGTCCAGGAAATCGACCACTATGGAGGAGCAGGTTTAATGGTCTGGGCAGGCATCTTGTGTTGGACTGCCGCACACCTTTCCATGTCTTTGAAAGAGGTTCTGTGACTGGTGTGAGATATAGGGATGAAGTCTTGGGGCCTATGTTTGCTTTTTTCAGGGGTGCAGTTGGCCCTGAGTTCATATGGATCGACGATAACGAGAGGCCTTCTAGTGGACGAATTTCTAGAGAGTGAGGATATTTCCCGAATGGATTGGCCAGCCAAATCTCCAGACCTCAACCCTATAGAGCATGTCTGTCATGCTCAGGGGAGGGCAATTGTAACTCGCTACCCTACTCCGAGAAACACCCAGCGAATGAAAACAGCGTTGCTGAACTAGTGGGATCAATTGCCACAGCAAATGATAAACTGCCTTATTTCAAGTATGAAATCAAGCTGCGAGGCCTGTATATTTGTAGAGGGAGGTATATTTGTAGAGGGAACCATACCCTCTATTATCCCTTTTTTTGTTTATTCTGAAACAGCTGTTTCATACGTACGATCAAGCGTGTGTATTACAATTGTTGAATGGTTATTAGTTTTTTATTATACCAATGTATATACATATCGAATTTCATTAAAATCTTTCCCGTAGTTCTAGAGATAATCGACCAAGTTCGCAAGTTCTCTTCATGACTTACACCAGCGTACTTATTTCTGTAATTGATTTCAAAACCGCATAAAAGATGAGATGCAGCAAACAAAAAAGAATTACATTAAATAAACTTGGAATTTGAAGTATATTATGAAGAGTTTTAGTAACAAAATGCATTTTACCTGATAAATATATTTTATCATAAGAACTGCACCCCAGAGCCCAAGGTCAAGAAAACTGAAATAGGCACAGTAGGCCTTGGCCTTCTATTGTCTGTAGAGCCGCTGAGTTTAGTTTAGCATAAGAGATACGACACTTAAGCAAAAGCAAGGAAAAGAGTTGGCTGACCAGAGTAAAAACATAGCCAACGCGCCAATTACCTGGCCTTGAAAACTAATTCTGCGCCAAACGGAAACACCTTCTTCTTCTTTGTACATTCGCTTTACTGAGAAGGTACTTATAAGTTAAATACATTTAAACATGAAAACTTCTAATACATGTTTCAAGATAAACTTTTCTTATTATACAGCATTTATTTATATTTGTACTCGCATTTAAACTGCAATTAATTGCAAAATAGCGAAGAACTACTTTTCAAAGGAGGAGTATTACATTTCCTACCTTTCCCTGCAGTGCCAACTTAAGGTGAAACGAAGTATAACAAAAAAATTTTTGCTTAATATTTATACTGAATTAACAAAAATGTATTCATTTTTCGTAAAAAATATTAACAATTAAGAGAAAAACAATGATGAATGTGAAATAATAATGCACCGAGAAAAAAGTATGACCAAAACTACCAGGATATGGTAAAACTTACCGTGTTTCTGGCTCTATGGGAGCACTAAAAATCACAGTAGTCTTTTGTCGGAGCACTTTGGTTATAATTTTTGGTGAAATTAACAATAAAATGTAGTTTTATAATATGTGATAAAATTTGGTAATTTTATCATGATACATTAGAGCATGGCATAATAACCATTTATTCGGTTAGATTAGCCTTTCAATTTCGTATTTCTTACTAATTGCATGATTATAAGANAAATATTAACAATTAAGAGAAAAACAATGATGAATGTGAAATAATCATACACCGAGAAAAAAGTATGATCAAAACTACCAGGATATGGTAAAACGTACAGTGTTTCTGGCTCTATGGGAGCACCAAAAATCACAGTAATTTTTGCCGGAGCACTTTGATTATAATTTTTGGTGAAATTAACAATAAAATGTGGTTTTATAATATGTGATAAAATTTGGTAATTTTATCATGATACATTAGAGCATGGCATAAAAACCATTTATTTGGTTAAATTAACTTTTTAGTTTCGTATTTCTTACTAAATGCATGGTTATAAGAACTGCAATTTTAAAAACCCAGAATTTATGGTGAACCGTTACCATATAAACAGGAAGATTACCAAATGAATGGTTTAATCACTGTATTTTTTTTAATTTATTAACCAGAATTTTGTTCATTTGCTTTTTTACCACAAATGTCATCATAATTTCTTTCTCCGTCAGACGGTTGATAGGCGGAGCATCCTACCTTTCTTTTATTAAAGAAAATACAGCTATAACATAGTTAAAGTAATGATCCAATTTCGCTTGAAAGGTAAGAAAATAATTTCTGTCAATTTAAAGAAATATATTAATGAGATTTTCCGCTATAGACTAAAATAAATTTAAAAAAAAGGATATAGTTTAAGAAATGTATAGTTATTAATTATCATTGCTCATAAAAACGTCATAAACGTGGATATTGTCAAATTAAAAAGAGTTAAAACTGTCCACTTATTGTAAAATGTGTTTAAGGGTACATTATTAAGCGCAAAAGCCTTAAACACCTTAGCTAATCAAGCTATTACATTTTAATGAGAAAAAAGCAAATATTTATGCATTCTGCATATTTTTATTCATTGTTTCGCGGATAGTTGCTTGAGGGTAAATTTCTAGTACCACTCTGAATAAATTTTTAACCATATCTCTCATTTTTATGACTGCATATTTAATGATAAAAAATAAAGCACTTTATAATAAATTAGTTCTTTAACTCATATTTTTCAACTAAATAAAAGACAATGGTAAGTTTAAATTTTTACGCGATTATTTATTTAAGAAAACACACAGAAAGAAACACCACTGTCATTAAGAAAACGGAGAAAATTTAAGTATTAATTAGTTTTTAGATAATATCTTATTGTAGAAATGTATCTTATGTTGTATTGTTTCATGTGTAGTATTGTATTGTATATGTTTTTTGTATTACATATGTAGTATGGTATATTATTGTATTATATTATTGCTTGAAGATTTACGAAGAAAACTAAAAGTTAAAATTTAAGCCCATATTATAACAAAAACGTCAACAAACATTAAGTTTCATATCTATTGAAGATGAATGATTTTACAAAATTCTTTAGTTTGAACCTGGCTGCCTTCAGAGACCAAATTTTTGGATAACGTCACGCATTATTTTTAGCACAAATTTTCACCAGAATCCTGTGAAAGACAAATTGAGTTCCTTTTCGAAAATTTTCCCGAAATCAGTCTTTAAGTATTTTAACGTGGCAACACCTCTTTATGTTTACAACACCTCTTTAAACCTCTCTATGTTTAGGCTATATTTTTGTAATAATTATCATAAATTAAAAATAAGGGCCGGGATAGTCTGGTTGGTAAGGCTTTGGACTCATGTTCGTGAGAACGGGAGTTCGAATCATGCCGGCCAAAGAATCCCCTTGCATTAAATGGTGAGTACTACTGCACGCTGAATTTGTTGGGGTCACAAAGTCTTCCAAGTTCCTATAGCAAATCCTTACCACTCGGAGTACTGGTCCAGGAGTTCCATTGTCTTCTGGATTGGGCTTAAAATTACAAAGCTACGGAGTTAAACATAGATAGTCGCAAATTCAAAATTGAGTTTAACGACGGTTATAAAATTTAAAAAAATTTACAATATCTATCATATTAACTTTGAAAAATGAATTTCATATTACGTTTTCATACATTATTTAAACAATGGATATTAAGGTTAGTTCGTTTGTTAATTGTTTTTCTGTATTCTGTGATGAAGACTCATGAAGCCACTTAGCTCCTTCAAAATGTTAATACACATTGTGTATGGGTCACTTGTGCACATTACTTATATGTCACTTGCATGTGTCGTAAGCAAGTTTGAAAATCAGTCATTTCGCAAATTGCTGACGTCATTTGTTAGGATGATTTCAGTGAGCCTTGTCGGCGTATTGTAAAGTGATTTCAGCAGTTTGTAAGGATCAAGATCTTCCAATCAGTCTGAGACATATACATGAGAAGTTTCTCCTTCATATATTTCTCAATCGATGCACCTGGATTGCAAGAATGTATAACTCCTTCAAGCAGACTTAAATAGCAGTACCTGAGTTCAACTCATTACCATTCGACTTACTGAATGACAAACTCTAACACTATCCATCATTTACGCTAGATAGCACTAGATTAACTGATTAAACCACATTCAACTGTTAAATACAACTTGAATTCACACAGCCCGAATCTCCAAGTTAATTCCAGAAAGATTACTTTTAGTGTTAAGTTTACCGTAATCTTCATAAAGGTTCCTGATTCAATCCAGGAAACATCTAAACCTTAGAAACATCTATCCATTCAAAAAGAAATTGAAACATAAAAGTCAGAAATTCAAGTACGCTAATTTGCAGATATCCTCTGAAGTATCGGATGTTTCTCCAATTCAAGGAAATTAAGGCGAATAAATTCTTTTACATAATTTTAAACTTCTTAGGGCAGGTTCTCTAAAATTTTATTTAAAATTTTTAAAGTACACTTTTTAAGTTTTATAAAAACTCCCAGAAATGCTTTAAGCTTAAAGAAATTTTGAAAAAATTATATTTATTAAAACTAAAAAGGGAAGAACATACAAATCCCGATGCTATCATCGTAAGTATCCCTTAAAAAATTACAAGCAGAAGATTTAAATTAAACGCATGTCAATATTTTTCAATTCAGATTTTTATATTTAGCTTTTCATCTTTTTTATTTCTTAAACTTAAATAATTCTTCAAATTTTTACTTTTTAAAGCACTTTATATTCGAAAGATGTTTTACTTATGTACCAGTGCACAAAATAAATGGACCACCCTGAATAACTTTTCATCTAATAATCTGATCTTTACCTTTTAGGACTCAGTCTTAATGAATCAAGGGGGTGACTTCAAATATCCTAAAACAAGTACAGGAGATATTTTAAATTACAAAATCAGACACAAAAACATACTTTCTCTGAATAAGCATACCTTTTTTCAATGTATTCAGATATTTGATCCCAAAAATATAGGGGGTAGCCGCTGCGAAATATGGGCCCCATAGTTTGTTCAGGAGAGTTCTCCAAAGTTTGGATCACTTAATGTTAATTTTATTTTGCGTACTTCGCTATATCTCGAGAACTTTTACAGCGAATTAAAAACAATTTGTCCACAATTGTAAAATTCATTTATCCATAGCTAATTTCATACGAAAAATAAATTTTACTAAATGTTTATTATTTTCTATTATTTTATTTAATAAGTGTGGAAAAAAAATTTGAATTGTAAGGTACACAATTTTTCTCATATTTCAAATATATATAATTTTAAATGGTAAAATACAAAATTTAAGTTAAATCGGTCGAATAGTTCCTGAGAAATTGAATTTTAAAAAAGTCAGATATTTAAAATTTGATTTTTCAAGAGCTATTCAACCGATTTTGCTTGAATTTTGTATTTTGCCATGTAAAGTTATATTCTTTAATACAACGTAAAAAAATTGTGTGCCTTACAATTCAAATTTGTTTCGACCATTATTAAACAAAAAAAATAATAAATATTTACTAAAAGTTATTTTTTTGGATACAAGAAATTTTTGACTGTGAGCAAAAATTTTTAAATTCGCTAAAAAAGTTCTCGAAATATGACGAAGTACGCAAAACGTAATATTAACATAAAGGGGTACAAACTTTGGAGTACTCTCCTGATTAAACTGTTGGGACAATATTTCCCAGATTTCGGCTACCCCCTATACGAGGGTTGCTATTTACATTTCTGGCCTAATAATGAAAAAACAAATATGTAGCATATTTAATGGTAAA